>NC_091220.1:3476495-3588160 GCF_040958095.1 Procambarus clarkii
TTTCTACAAACACTTCTATTCAATACCCATTGTTTCTGTTCTGTCTTGTGTTGATACTTTTAATACCCTATTAATATCCCTATTGTTCTGTCTTGTGTTAATGCCACATCACCCTTCCCACCTCACTCAAATGTAGATATAAAATCAGAGAAACGCAAGTTCTAATCAGTTGTGTATTTGTGAAGTCTTTGAAAATGTAATAAGTTTTACGAAACGCGCCCGTGTCGCGTCAGACTAGAAATAAAAAATGAATTTTGGAGAAGTGATTTTTGATTTACCTCCAACAGTGAAGCGTAATGTACGAAAGATTGAGAAAATTCGTGTTAGAATTATTAATCTTACTTTTTCGGTCATATTTAATAATATATGTCTACAGGAAAGACTGCTACCAAAATATACTAATATATATATATATATATATATATATATATATATATATATATATATATATATATATATATATATATATATATATATATATATATATATATATATATATATATATATTGTGACGGTAAAGCGTTGGTGTTCGGCTGTTTCAAAAGCTAGGGGCAGGGCCTCGTCACATTAAAGAAAAAAAAAAGAAAAAGCTGGAACTTTTGTCTGTGGTAAGGTAAATGGGGAGACACACAAAACACAAGTAAATTTAACAATGAAATTTTAATTACGTTAGAAAAACAAGACATGAATAAAATTAAGCATAAAATATAAAAGACAAGTAAACAAACAAAATATTAAGAATAATCACTGGCAAATGAAAAGTTACGTTAAGACAAGTGAGTAATAGCAAAATATATAAAAATAAAATAAAAAATAAAATAAAATAAAATGTTTATTTAGGTAAGGTACATACATACAATAAATTTTTACAAAGATTGGTTGACTTATAGGTAGAGCTAGTACATACAATGCCTAAAGCCACTATTACGCAAAGCGTTTCGGGCATGATAAACTTAAATGACAAGCTTAATACTAATTGAGCATAATGAGTAGAATGAAAACAAGAAATGAAAACATGATGAAAAAGCAGCACAAATACAATTAAGTCGACAAACAGCGCTCTTTAAAGAAAAACAGACATTGGTTGACAATAGAAGGGTAAGGTAGGTTACAGGGAATTTATTAGGTATAGCTTCGTTTTTAACTTAAACTGGTTGCGAGAGGTACAGTCTTTAACATGGTTGGGAAGGTCATTCCACATTCTGGGCCCCTTGATTTGCAGAGCATTTCTAGTTTGATTAAGTCGTACTCTAGGAATATCAAAACTGTATTTATTTCTGGTGTGGTGCTCATGGGTTCTGTTACAACCTTCTATGAAGCTTTTGAGATCAGGATTGGCATTATAGTTTAGCGTTTTATATATGTATAATACACATGAGAGAATGTGCAGTGACTTAATGTCTAACATATTCAGAGATTTGAGTAGGGGTACCGAGTGATGTCTGGGGCCAGAGTTGGATATTGTCCTAATAGCAGCTTTGTATTGAGTAATTAGAGGACGTAAGTGATTTTGGGTAGTAGAGCCTCAAGCACAAATACCATAGTTGAGATATGGATAGATAAGGGAGTAATAGAGAGTCACCAGGGCAGGGCGTGGTACATAATATCTGATCTTAGAAAGAATGCCCTCAGTTTTTTAAACTTTTTTTGATATATTTAGAATGTGTCCCTGGAAATTCAGCTTGTGGTCAATGAGAATGCCAAGGAATTTGCCATCTAATTTGTTACAAATTTGGGTATTGTTTATTTTGAGATTTATTTGACTAGAGGATTTATTGCCAAACAGAATATAGAAAGTTTTGTCAATGTTAAGGGTGAGTTTGTTGGCAGTTAGCCAAAGATGGACTCTATTTAGCTCAGTATTTACTGTGGCATTTAGAGCAAGGGGGTCAGGACTGGAGTAAATGAAGGTTGTGTCGTCAGCAAATAGAATTGGTTTGAGGTGTTGGGAGGCATTTGGAAGGTCATTAATGTAGATGAGAAAGAGGAGAGGGCCAAGTATGCTGCCCTGAGGAACACCAATGTTGATGGGTAGGGTGGGAGAAATTGTATTATTCACAGAAACATATTGGAGCCTGTCAGTAAGGTAGGATTTGAGGTATTGTAGGGAGTGTCCTCTGACTCCATAATGATGTAATTTAAGAAGAAGGTTTTGGTGGTTGACAGTATCAAAAGCTTTACGCAGGTCCACAAATAACCCAACAGGGAACTCATTTTTATCAAGAGCTGTATGAATCGAGTTAAGCATACTAATAAGTGCATCGTTAGTGCTTTTTTGGGTCTGAAGCCATATTGGCAAGGGCTAAGAATATTGAGTTTGGCTAGATATGAGTAAAGCTGCTTATAGATTAGTTTTTCAAAATTTTTTGACAAGTTTGGCAGGATTGATATAGGTCTGTAGTTGTTAACATCTGTGAGATCACCACATTTGTGGACAGGCGTTACTCTCGCTTTTTTTAGAATATCTGGAAAGGTTTGGAGTTCAAGTGACTTGTTGAAGAGCAAAGCAATAGCAGGGGCTAAAGATCTGGAGGCTTTTTTGTAAATTAAAGTTGGTATCTCCTCAAGGGCACCAGACTTGGTTTTAAGGGAAAGGATTATCTCATTGACGCCAGTGGAGTTAATAGGCTTTAGGTACAGAGACTGTGGATAGTTACCTGTAAGATAGTCCTTAATGTCAGTACTGGAAGATGGAATATCATTTGCAAGGGATGAACCAATGGAAGAGAAGAACCTATTGAACTCAATAGCAGAATCAGAGGCTGAAAGCTGACCATCGTTATTAGACAGGAGATTCGGTTTGTTATTTAAAGATTTCTTTGATCCCAATATTTGTGAAATTGTGCTCCAAGTTTGTTTAATGTTGCTCTTTATTTGGGTAAATTTATCTTCGTAGTATTTAGTTTTGGCTCGTCTAATTATCTTAGATAGCAATAATGAGTAATTCTTTGAGAATTCTTTGGAGACAATTCCTTACCTATACATCTTCTCAAGGTCATGTTTTTTATTAATAGATTTAAGTATTCCCCTTGTAAGCCAGGGATTGTTGAGCCTTTTGGTTGTGACTTGTTTTGTAAGCATAGGACAGTGGGTATTATAAAGGCTAAGAGTTTTTTGAAGAAAAGATTGCACTGCTAGGTTGATGTCCTCTATGTTACCTAACTCGGACTCCCAGTTGACATTATCAGCAGCAGTTATAAAATTGTCTATAGCAGTTTCATTGTGCAGTCTAAAACGTATCTCTCTTGACTCAAGAGGTGGTTTGCTAATGTTAGTTAAGAGAAATGTGGGGTAATGGTCTGTAGTGCTATCGGTGATTATACCTGAAGTAAGCGGAGAGGTTATGTTTGTCCAGATGTGATCTAGAGTCGTGGCAGTGCTATCAGTGATTCTAGTAGGTCTAGTGATTAAGGGTATGAGGAAGCAGGAATTCATACAGTTGAGGAAGCTAACAGCAGTAGGGTGTTCTGGCTCACAGAGGTCAATATTAAAGTCCCCTGCGATAATTAGGTGGTTTTTGTTCAGTCTGTTATCAAGTATTAGATTTCTAAGGTTTGAGTTGAATTCGGACACATCAGTGTTAGGAATTCTATAAACTGCACCCACAGACAGGACAGACTCGGCACCTTTGACTCTGAAGCTGGCGAAGATATACTCCCCATAGCAGTCTCTAGTTCTAATTTCTTTTAAGCATGTTAGTTCTTGGTGGTAGTAAAGAGCAGTGCCACCACCTCTCTGAAGTTGACGACAGTTGTGAATTGCTGAGTAGTTAGGCATGTTAAAGAGTTGAGTAGTAACCTCTTTCAACCATGTTTCAGTAAGTATAATAAAAGAGAATTTGTTGTCAATAGTTTCAATCAAGGCACTAACATCATCGAAGTGTTTACCTAGGGATCTAACGTTCAAATTGATTACAGAGATATTGTGATTATGAGTTAATACATTGTTTACATCATGTGCTGCAAAATATCTGCAATTTAGATCATTAAAGTGATTATTGTCATAGATAGTGGATAAGAGGTTAAGTTCTGGGTTTATACTTGTCTGCATAAAAAAAAGCTGATTGCAGGAAAAACAAGGAAAGAAAGGCAAATTACAAGGTAGAAATAAGCTATAAAATAGGGAAAAATATGTACACAATACTGTACAAAAACACAAAATGAATAAAAAAAAAAAAAGTTAGCTTACAAGGGGCTTACAGGGGTACAATGGAGTAAGGGAGTATGGCTAGGCTAGGCAACCTAGGTAATAAATGAGATTAAAGAAAAAACATATAAACATGGACTATACAAAACACAAGATATAGAAATACAAAACAAAAATATAAACAAGACTAAGCAATACAAAAAACAAATTGAGCAAAAATGAAAAAAATGAGGTAGATTGCTTACAAGTACTCTCAGGTACACTGTAAGTAACAATTTGCAATTTGAGAAGCAGGCAAAGCCAGGGTACAATGGAGTAAGGGAGCATGGCGAGGCTAGGCAACCTAGGTAATAAATGAAATCAAAGAAAAGTTGAATAATAAACATAGGCAAATTTAAGCTAATGATTATTAATATAAATAGTTCAGTTATGACTGTATAATTAATAAGACCTGAAGAACTACTTAATGCACTCAATTAAATAATTTCAGTAAATGACTAGTTAAGAGTAAGTTAAAAATTAAGACAGAAAATGAAACAAGGAGACTTAGGATACCTAGCCCCACTAGTTGACAGGGGGTTAATTAGTTAATTCACTGGGAGTGATAAGGGAGACAAACCACATTGGGAGAGGAAAGTGTTGAGGTTTTCTTCTTTAGTAATTGTAAACATTTTGCCCTCTGCGGTTTTTCTCACCTTTATCAGTCCATCTCTAACGAAGCACTGATGAATCGCATCTGGGTTTTGTTGACGGATTTGACGCAGGCGGTAGAGGAGTTGCTGTCTGTTCCTAGTCAAGCACTCGTTGATGTATAACCCTTCCGTTGGTGCAGCTGTCCGGACTAGATGGGATTTCGTGAACGGGAAGACAGCTTCAGGCGAATTTTCCGTTGGTTTTGACCTGATGGATTCTTTTTGCCTACTCTGTAGGCAGCAATAACGTCAGTTTTGTTTAGACTGAGCTGCAATTTGTTTTTTAAGAGATCCTGAGCTATTTCGACACAATTTTCACCTTCATGTTCCACAGGTATATCTTGGGACGACACAATAACAGAGTCTAGCAGCTTTTGCTGGTCTTGTTCATCCTGGGAGACGGAACGTTGGGCTGAAAATGTACTGATACATGCAGCCATTTGCTGAGAGCTTCCTCCTGTTTTTTTATGGCTTCATCAGTTTTCAGAAGGTTGTTTTCCTCACGGAGATCATTCAAATCATGCTGTAGTTGGTCTTGGCTAGCCTTGCAGTTTCTAATATCCTCGCGGAGGAGGTTAAAAAAACTTTTAAAAAAAACGTTAAAAAAAGCACTTTCGCGCTTTATATTAGAGATAACTCGTCACCGTTTTTTCTTACGATTCCGCATAACAGCCTACTTTTCTCGTCCATCGAAAAAATATTTCTATAAATTCCATTTTTTAACCGAAATGGATGGTGATACTCTCAGATATTTCTCCATGAAATTCCCGTTCTCCCTCACCGAACACATGGCATCTCGGCCTACCCGATCACGTGGTCGGCCCATTGTTTTGTTGACACTCCATGTGCCCACACTGCGCTCCCCTCTCGCGGCAAACGTGACCCGTTTTTACGCATTTATTTCCGTTCCGTTTCCGTTCTCGTGTACCTAAAACCCATTCAATACCTTCAATATGGATGCTGCACCAGGAACAAGCAGTGGAACGCAAAGAAAGGTAGGAAATCTAGGAAAGCAGAAGAGATCGCCATGATTCACGATCTGTATCGTGGGGTCAAGCCTCACTCCATCCAGATTCCACGACGTTGTTGAAGCCTTTTCAGGGTCTTCTGATGATGAATTTGAGGCTGACGAACCTGAAAATGATGTGTTATATGAGGTTTCCACAACTGATGATGATATTTCGAGTGAGAGTGAGGATGAGAGTGAAGAAGAAGCCCCTGCCCCGCCACGCGGAACCGCACGTTTCCGGTACCAAAGAGGGCTAGCTGGGTGATGACTGGAATCGTAGCAATACTCCTCCATCGTTGATGACTTTTCTGCAAACCCTGGCCTAACAATTCCACTACCTACTACTCCATTGCAGTTTTTACAACTGTTTTTCACTAGAGCAGTGGTTGAATACTTAGCGTATGAAACCAATTTACATGCCACACACATCATACATCTCATGGCTGACTCAGCAAGAAACACGTGGAAACCAGTGTCTGTGAAAGAAATGGCCCGATATTTGGCCCTGTGCATACTGATGGGCATAGTGAAGATGCCTACAATGAGGATGTACTGGCAGACGAATCAGATGTGGCATTGTCGCTTCTTCAACTTGTTTATGTCGTCTGCTCGGTTCCAACACATTTCTAAGTTCTTCCACATGTATAACAAAAAGGCGTTCCAGTGAATAATAGTGACCGACTGATAAAAGTGAGACCACTAATGGACTATTTTTCAGAAAAATTTGCATCTGTATATATCCCCAAAAAAGATGAGGGTACAATGGCATGGCGAGTCTCGATGAGGGTACAATGGCATGGCGCGGCCGCCTCTCTTTCAAGGTCTACAATCCCAACAAGCCTGATAAATATGGTGTAAAATTTTATATGTTGGCCGAAGAGACATCAGGCTACATATATAAATTTGATGTGTATTGTGGAATTGGAAAAACGACAGTGGAAACCGTGATGGGGTTGATGGCGCCCCTAGTCAACAAGGGTTATCATCTGTATATGGATAACTACTATAATTCGGTAAGCCTAACAGAACAATTACGTGAAGTGGGTGTTTACACATGTGGCACACTTAGACTCCAACGTGGCGCCCCCAAGGATCTGCAACAAGTGGTAAAGGGTAAAATGGCAACCGATACGACCCTATACATGCGTAAGGATAACACCTTTGTTATAGTTTGGAAGGACAAGCGCCCCGTCTCTGTCATCACCAATATCCACACTGCCGACACTACTCAAGCACAGCGCAGGAAACGCGTTCGTAAACGTGACGGGAGAACTGGAGTAGAAATTGTGAAAATGAACAAACCCAAGGCCATAGTGGATTAAAATAAGTTCATGAAAGGTGTTGATCATTTTGATCAAATAGTCAAATATTATGAGTTTGCAAGAAAAACCCACAAATGGACCAAGAAGATCACTTTCTATTTTCTGCAAATGGCCATGCACAATGCATACGCATTGTATAACCACTACTCAACAGATACAAAAAAACTAACACTATTAGAGTTTCACGCAGTAGGAATAAAAGCCTTATTGGCGTGGAACAGCGAGGAATGGCCAACAACAACAAGCATACCACATGTTCCCGACATAGATGCCAGCGCAGCTCCTCCTGCTGACGCGGCAGTTTCAACACCCGGCACATCTGGTGCGAGGCGTCCTCTGTTCACCTCAACACCTCAAGCCCACTCATCAACCACAAATTCTGAAATGGACATTGAGGACATAGAACCACTTGATGTTTCTGATTTCATAGAAGATTCTACTACAAGTTTGGTGGTTCCTGTAGAAGACAATATTCCTCCACTGCATCCAAGAAATACAAGAATTATAGATTTAGAACAACGTCTCAACTACAAGTTGACGCATGAACTCGTGCACTTGGCTAAAAAAAGATTATTTGCCTAATAAGCCAAGTTTTCATGAATTAATGTTTTTTCGATTACCTAACCTACCTAACCTAACCTAACCTAGCTTTTTCGGCTACCTAACCTAACCTAACCTATAAAGATAGGTTAGGTTAGGTTAGGTAGGGTTGGTTAGGTTCGGTCATATATCTACGTTAATTTTAACTCCAATAAAAATAAATTGACCTCATACATTATGAAATGGGTAGCTTTATCATTTCACAAGAAAAAAATTAGAGAAAATATATTAATTCAGGAAAACTTGGCTTATTAGGCAAATCGGGCCTTGCATAGTAGGCTGAGAAGTGCGTTCTGGCTACTAGGTACGACATATATATATATATATATATATATAATATATATATATATATATATATATATATATATATATATATATATATATATATATATATATATATATATATATATATATAATTATATATATTTATATATATATATGTCGTACCTAGTAGCCAGAACTCACTTATCAGCCTACTATTCAAGGCCCGATTTGCCTAATAAGCCAAGTTTTCCTGAATTAATTTATTTACTATAATTTTTTCTTATGAAATGATAAAGCTACCCTTTTCACTATGTATGAGGTCAATTTTTTTTTATTGGAGTTAAAATTAACGTAGATATATGACCGAACCTAACCAACCCTACCTAACCTAACCTAACCTATATATAAAGGTAAGGTTAGATTAGGTAGCCAAAAAAAGCTAGGTTAGGTTAGGTTAGGTAGGTTAAGTAGACGAAAAAATATTAATTCATGAAAACTTGGCTTATTAGGCAAATCGGGCCTTGCATAGTAGGCTGAGAAGTGAGTTCTGGCTACTAGGTACGACATATATACATATATATATACATATATATATATATATATATGTTTCATTGAATATGACCGCATATTCTGTATTTATTATTTTCTGGTTTAGGGCTTCTATCCCTCTAACTATTTTCTTAGCATCAGGGCTTAATTGAAATAGGAGTTCTCCAAAACTCATTTTCGTACTTTTAAGGTGAAGAAAAGAAGTGATTTACTATAGAGTGTATTACACTTATTTGTATAATTTGCACGACGTTTCGAACCTCCATGGTTCATTCTCAAGTGAACAGATCTTACAATACTAGTTGATTTTATACTCGCATTAGGTCAGGTGATAATACAATGAAGGTGAAAACATGGGGGGATACATAAGGGATAAACATAGGGGCTGCAGAAGGCTTATTGGCCCATACGAGGCATCTCCTATCCAAACACAAAGATTAATCCAGTGTAATTGGCCTGTTATGTTGGACATTGTCTTCTGTGTTGGCATCGATATGTTCTTGTCTTGTCCTTACTCTCATGGTGGGTAGAGTAAATAGTTCCGTGATTTGGGTGTTCATGGTAGGTCGCTCTATTCTTATGTGAATTGCCTCAAGAATTTGTAATCTTCTTGAATCTTGGGTTTTGTCTATTATGCAAGTATTCTTGTTCAACATTTCTCTTGTTAGAGTAATGTCATGGCTTGTCTCATGTGATTCCTAGGGGCACCAGATTGAAGATGGCATGTCAAACGCCTCGTCAGCTTGGTCGACGTCATACCTATGTACTTACATTGAAGGTTACATCCTTCGTGGGGGCAAGTGTACATGTATACAACGCTTGACTGCTGTAGAGGGTTCTCCGTCGGCTTCGGGCTGTTTTTGATAAGGAGTTCGGAAGTCTTCTTGGTTTTGTAGAATATTATCAGGTTTATGTTTTGGTTAGGAGTAGTGCTTTTTACTCCTTTACGGATTATTTCTTTCATTATTCTTTCCTCTTTTATATGTTCACTGTGCATGGTTGATTTGTAATATAATTTTATTGGGGGTGTTGTGGTTTCTGTTCTAGGTTCTGAATTATACCAACGGTCCAAGTGTCTTCTTATAGCAGCGTTTATTTCCGCGTTGCTATATCCGTTGTTCACCAATACCTGAGTTACTCTTTCAAACTCTCTACTCACGTTGCTCCATTCAGAGCAGTGGGTAAGCGCTCGACGAATATAAGCATTGAGAACACTGGCTTTGTATCTTTGGGGGCACTCACTTCTACCGTTCAGGCATAATCCTATGTTGGTGGGCTTGGTATATACGTTGGTGCTTAAAGAGGTTCCTGTTTTTGTTATTAGTACATCCAAGAATGGCAGACTGTTATTTTCACTATTTTCATGTGTAAATCGGAGTACTGACTCTCTCTCTAGGTGTCTTTTTAGGTCAATTAGTTCATCTGAGTCTTTTACTATTACGAATATGTCATCTACATAACGGCAGTATACAGTTGGTTTTTGTCTGCTACTGAAGACCCTATCTTCGATGGTTCCCATATAAAAATATATCCATATGGTTCCCATATATATATATATATATATATATATATATATATATATATATATATATATATATATATATATATATATATATATATATATATATATATATGTCGTACCTAGTAGCCAGAACGCACTTCTCGGCCTACTATGCATGGCCCGATTTGCCTAATAAGCCATGTTTTCCTGAATTAATATATTTCCTCTAATTTTTTTCTTATGAAATGATAAAGCTACCCTTTAATTGTGTATGAGGTCAATTTTTTTTTATTGGAGTTAAAATTAACATAGATATTTGACCGAACCTAACCAACCCTACCTAACCTAACCTAACCTATCTTTATAGGTTAGGTTAGGTTAGGTTAGGTTAGGTAGGTTAGGTAGTCGAAAAACAATTAAATCATGAAAACTTGGCTTATTAGGCAAATCGGGCCTTGCATAGTAGGCTGAGAAGTGCGTTCTGGCTACTAGGTACGACATATATATATATATATATATATATATATATATATATATATATATATATATATATATATATATATATATATATATATGTCGTACCTAGTAGCCAGAACGCACTTCTCTGCCTACTATGCAAGGCCCGATTTGCTTAATAAGCCAAGTTTTCCTGAATTAATATATTTTCTCTAATTTTTTCTTATGAAATGATAAAGCTACCCATTTCATTATGTATGAGGTCAATTTTCTATTATTGGAGTTAAAATTAACGTAGATATATGACCGAACCTAACCAACCCTACCTAACCTAACCTAACCTATCTTTATAGGTTAGGTTAATTTAGGTAACTGAAAAAGTTAGGTTAGGTTAGGTTAGGTAGGTTAGGTAGTCGAAAAAGCATTAGTTCATGAAAACTTGGCTTATTAGGCAAATCGGGCCTTGCATAGTAGGCTGAGAAGTTAGTTCTGGCTACTAGGTACGACATATATATATATATATATATATATATATATATATATATATATATATATATATATATATATATATATATATATATATATATATACATATATATATATATATATATATATATATATATGTATATATATATATATATAAATATATATATATGTCGTACCTAGTAGCCAGAATGCACTTCTCGGCC
The DNA here is from genome assembly GCF_040958095.1 of Procambarus clarkii. NCBI lineage: Eukaryota > Metazoa > Arthropoda > Malacostraca > Decapoda > Cambaridae > Procambarus > Procambarus clarkii. Next base: position 3,487,724 of record NC_091220.1, read on the forward strand.
TACTATGCAATGCCCGATTTGCGTAATAAGCCAAGTTTTTCTGAATTAATATATTTTCTCTAATTTTTTTCTTATGAAATGATAAAGCTACCCTTTTCACTATGTATGAGGTCAATTTTTTTTATTGGAGTTAAAATTAACGTAGATATATGACCGAACCTAACCAACCCTACCTAACCTAACCTAACCTATATATATAGGTAAGGTTAGGTTAGGTAGCCAAAAAAAGCTAGGTTAGGTTAGGTTAGGTAGACGAAAAAACATTAATTCATGAGAACTTGGCTTATTAGGCAAATCGGGCCTTGCATAGTAGGCTGAGAAGTGAGTTCTGGCTACTAGGTACGACATATATATATATATATATATATATATATATATATATATATATATATATATATATATATATATATATATATATATATATATATATATATATATATATATATATATATATATATATGTCGTACCTAGTAGCCAGAACGCACTTCTCAGCCTACTATGCAAGGCCCAATTTGCCTAATAAGCCAAGTTTTCAAGAATTATTTGTTTTTCGACTACCTAACCTACCTAACCTAACCTAACCTAACTTTTTCGGCTACCTAACCTAACCTAACCTATAAAGATAGGTTAGGTTAGGTTAGGTAGGGTTGGTTAGGTTCGGTCACATATCTACGTCAATTTTAACTCCAATAAAAAAAAATTGACCTCATACATAATGAAATGGGTAGCTTTATCAATTCATAAGAAAAAAATTAGAGAAAATATATTATTTCAGGAAAACTTGGCTTATTAGGCAAATTAGGCCTTGAATAGTAGGCCAAAAAGTGCGTTCTGGCTACTAGGTACGACATATATATATATATTTCAAGTACAAATTGGGTCCGGGATGGTCCACTTATCTGGGTCTTCTAGCAGTCCTGTTGAGAGCTCTGTGGATCTGGACTGTCCTCTAGTTTGATTTCCCTCATGTCTGACTCATTCAGGGTCATGAGATCAAGTCTAGCTGGTTCGCCATTGCCTCATTCTTGTGGGCCACTTGACTTGCAAAGTTTCTTCTCACCAGGTCTAATAGTTTAGCTCTCCATTAGTTTGTTTCTCCATGTGTGTGTCTGTTTTCTCAGTCTTTCTTTCCTTAGGTAAAGTCTCCCGTAATTAACAGTCTAGATCTATTCCTGCAAGCGAAATTTTATTAATGGTTGCCAAGCTGCTTCTGTCATACTGATGGCTGGCCTTTTGTTGTCATTTAATGGAGGGGTATATAATACTTGGGTGTCAGTCAGGGGTAGTACGTCTGACAGGAAACAGTCGTACCTTCAGGTGGTTCACCTGCTGTGGTCCCCACCTGCACTCAACTCTCACCTGTGGCTCCTAGCACCTGTTTGCATGCAACAGCGGCCACTCCCTGGTAAACTGCTTCGACTGGCAGGCAAAACCAGGTGAGGGTAGACGGAGGTTTGAAGCCCTCAATGAGTTCAGCCTTGTCTGCCTACTCATGTGAAGACTGGACCGGCGGACTATCTGGAGGTAACCACCAGAACGGGCAGGAAGGCGGACCAGCAGAGCGTTGTGGACCGCAACTAGAGCACAGTGAGACATCCTGCATCATAACCTATTTTCTGTTGCCTTGACTGCCCTATTCAGATAGACCAGGACGAGAGAGCGAGGCTGACGATTTGCACAACTCTCCCTCACTTGAATCCAAATGAAGCGCAAGTCATAACTTCAACCCATACCTCGCAACCTCAACTCCTGTAGCAATGGGCGAGTGGCGAAGCACCGGGTGAGGATACACTGGAAGCTGTAGTCACAGACATGCACACAGGCGGCTCACGGCATAGGGTCACTCTCTACTGGACCGAAGAAGCAGTAGAGTTCGGCAGCCTCCTGGGTGCCTGAGCAGCCTTCTTTAGGACACACTCTATTCGCCTCCATGGAGAAAGAGCTAGAAAAGGTGCCTTAAACTTAGCCTGCTTTAAATCATCGTGGCTAGCAAGCAGCGGCTGGCGGGGATTCCCGACAGCAGTCGAACAAATATAAAGTAAAAAGTGAGGATGCTCCATCTCGTTCTTGGGACGTTCGAACTCACCTGAAAGGTGAACTGCACTGGTTGCAAAGGCACTAACACGCTACATTGTGGACATAGAAGCACACAGTGAACCACGCTTGGCTGACAAAGGTCAGCTTACAGAAAGTTGTGGTTGGTACACGTTTTTCTAGAGTGGTCGCGGGAGTGCCAAACGACGAGAAGCTGGAGGGGTGGATTTGCCATCACATCCCACCTCACCCAAAAACTTGCTAAGCTCTCAGAGGACATCAACGACCTCCTAATGAGGCTCCAGCTCCCGCTTGGAAGCAAGTGGAATACAACGCTCATTAGTGTGTATGCCCCAACCATGACCAACCCAGAAGACATCAAGGAAAAGATCTATGAAAAACTGGACAACATCATTGCAGCATTCCCAAAATCAGAGAAACTTTTTATCCTCGGGGACTTCAACGTCATAGTAGGGACGAACTACCAGACCTGGGACCGGATGATTGGAAGACATGGCACTGGAAAGTGCAACATATTATGACCCCAAGTAGCCTGGGTGGAACGAGTCTTCACCTCATAGGTTATTCTGTTTTACAGGCCTGATGCGAGAGGTCAGAGGAAAGATGTATATATTAAATAATTGAATAAACATCAGTGAGTAGTCTAATAATAGGAGCTGAAGAGCAGCTTCTAGTAAAAGTGACATGGATTGACATGTCGATATTTTGGTGACTTGACGTGAGGCTAGCGGAACGTCGTGACGTTACTTGTGTAACGTCACGACGTATTCAGAGATGGTCGTACTTCGTTGATTCTCCTGGAAGAACGAAGAATATCGTTCACTGTGTTTGTGCCGGAGTGATAGCTACTTGTTTGCAAGTGTGAGGAAGCTGTTGGGGACATAGTACACCATTTCCCTGTGATTTGGATATAATGGAGGCGACCTGGAAGTGAGTGTTGGTCGCGCCTTTGTGGAACTCTAATTGCGTGCTGTTTCTGTGTGGAGCCTGCCGGGGCGACTCCTTGTACTTAAGCCAGTACTAGAAGAAGCCTTGTGAAGCAGTCCTACAGCGATATTTGTGAGCCGCCTGTATGAGTGCCATGTTGAGGGCCAGGGAGTGAACGCCCTACGTCATAGATCCCTGCGGTAAGCCTGTTTAATCAGTGGTTAGATTATCTACCAGTATTTGATCGTGTGCCCAGCGATCATAGTGAGTATATGTGTATATATAAGGTAGTAATTTTATTGAGCCATTAAGCTGAAATAGGAAATTTAAGTTGAGAGGACATGCTGGAGGGAGCAGTGGTACGTCTGCTCTCGATGGAGGTCAAGGGTCAACTGAGGCGGTGGCCCAACAGCGTCACGGCCGACGGAAGCTCCCGGCGGCGTGTCAAGACTTGTTTCCAGCTTGGATTCGTCCAGGATGGGGGAATACCCACCACAGTTTAACGGCATGGTGGTGTTGGAGAGCGAGATTTAATACTGGGATATAGGTTTATTACTTATGTTTTATTAGGAAATATTTTTATTTGCATGGTAATGGAATTGCAGGTTTGTCTGGGAAGAAGGTAATGGAGGAACTACGAGGCTAGAGAAGACGTTAATGGGGGAACTTCGAGGCTGGAGTGAAAGTATTTGCTGAACACTGAGGAAGAGCAGAGCTCCTTAGTGAGGACTCTCCCTGGACAGATGTAATAGGACCCATTATCACAACACCAGAAATAAATATCTCTTTGATATCCTCAGAATCAAACTTAATCTGTGTAAACACTCTATGCAAATAAAGGGACCTAGTCTATGGAACTCACTCCCTAATGAATTGAAAAGCTGTTCAACGTGTATTTGTGTGAATGTGTGTATTTGCCTCATTCAAAACCAAAACCAAAAAGTACCTAATTTCATATTCATAGTTTCCTACTCTGTGCTTTAAAATCGCACTGTATCTAGTGCTACCCAATCTCCCAATCTTTATGTACCTTATCCAACCCACTTTACCATTGTGATCATTGGTGTCTTCTTATATGTGCTATCAATATGCTGTATTGTGCCTATTAATCTTCGTTAAATTACCAATCAAGCTTTCAATGCAATCAATCATCGCTACCAATGTGCTTTAATATACCTATTAATCTCATCTTATTTTTTTCCTTGCAATGTACCTGTTATCATTTTATAAAATTTATTAAAATTTACCTACTTATAATTGTCTGTTAGATTAAGGACCTGCCAGAAACGCTGTGTGTACTAGTGGCTTTATAAGAATGTAAACACCATATATCCTCACAATATATCCAATGTCCTTTCTTGTACATAAATACATATATATAAATATGTAAATAAATAAATAAATAAGTAAATAAATAAGTAAATAAGTTGATCTTCAAGCAGTGTAGGGGAGTTGCAGGTTACCTTGTGGAAGCAGTGAAGAAGCGACACAGATGTTGGAGGACTTCGTTAGCACCAGACTGGGAGGAATGCAGAAGTCTCTTTCCTGATATTTTGGAGGACCTAGAGATATGCATTGGTTGTAAACCTATAAGAACAGAACAGAGGTTCATTGTGGACACATGATTGTATAAGTGGAGAGCTTGAATGCTTATTGGCATGTAAGACAGGTGAGAGTTTGATTTCTTGTAAGGTGAGAGATAAGTGTAAGTGTAAGGGGAGAGATTGAGTTCTTCTTTTGTTGGGGGGATACTTATGTAGATGTTTCAGGTATATTAGCCCCAAGCAGTTTCATATACTTTTACGGTTGCAGATACAGTACTGTTGGGAGAGGATTTCTGCCTCCAAGCAGTGAGGGAGTAGTAAGTGGTGAGCCTAGAGTTGTGCACTCACCTGATAAGGACAGTTGGTGAAGCCAGGATATGATATTGGAGTGCTACTGGGTTGTAGCAGTTTGGAGTGTTGTATGGTCATATTGCTTCTTATATGTTTTCATTGTGTACGTTTATAAATATATTAAATATTTTATATGTTAGCTGGCTTTTGCTCTTGTCCTAGTGAGGTTTCCCAGTAAGCGAGAGAGAGAGGGTCACGGCTGTTGATAGGGTGACAGTAAACACTAATTCACAAAAGGGGGATATAGGAGATCATTCCAAACAAGTAGAGAGTAGGGAGTTACGGCAGCTCGAGTAGGGTGTGTACACAAGACAACAAGGTCAGTTTTGGAGCCGCACACCTAAATAGTTGATGCTGAACCCCTCACCAAGATCAAAAGGCGTACAGGGAGATCTCTTAGGTAAATTTCAAGCACTCCAATGTCCCCTGCTGATCGACCAACGGTAGCGGTTGGCTGTTTGTTCTGTTGTGGAGTGGTTGGGGACACTGTCTGTTGGAAATTTCCAACACTTAATTACTAACCACCTAGTACGAAAAAAGGTAATTCTTGTACTAGACATTATAATTTACTAACACTACTGACCAGTAGTATATAGATATTCAAGTTATAGATTTGAGGCGTAGAACACCCGATCCCTTCTAGAAATCATGGCCATGGTGTTGCGTCAGCCACCCGGCTAGAAGAAATAATTTCACATATTAATGGAACAAGTTGAATCCAATCTTATTTTACCTTTTTTTATTAAGCATAATTGAGTAGTAATAGATTTACCTTTAGTTAATAATCTATATGGCCGTTTACTGGAAATAATTTATACAGTCACGATCAGCTGTTCCTGTAAATAAAACGATAAATTTGATTTCAACTCTCAATTTTCTCGTGTGTTTAACATCATCTAAATTAATTGACCTACACTATGAAAAATCATTTGCAGTCTTATAAAACCCCTTATTATGACGTAAATAGTCATCAACCCACGTCTCCATCTATTCGAAACCCTGTTTGAAATATTACAATTAATACCCAGAGTTCCAGCATTGGCGTGAGTGCGCATGCACCACGGGATGGAGGAGAGAAGGGGGATAGACTCGCCATGTTAGAAATCTGGTGTTTGGATGTTCCGGAGCTGCACGAGAGTAATCGATCGAAATAGAGCACATCCGTACTTCTGGGAGCTTCTCATCGAGTGTACAGCCTCCATAATTTACAAACATCACGTTCGGCAGGAGAGAGTACTGCATTTGTATTTAATTTGGCCATTTTATGTACTATATTGTTGGTGTCCAGTCGTTACGTAGCGAGAGATAAAATAACCCCACTTAAGTGCTGATCTTACCCTCCAATCAACCCGTTCTCGCAAATTCGTAAAGTCAATATTGACTTATTAAATAAGTGCATAGGTGACATACTAAACATAATAGATACCCTTAAAAAGCTTCATAGAAAACACCGACCTTACCTAACCTTGTTAGTATCTTAAGATAAGCATTTTATAGCTTCGTAATTACAATTGTTACTTAACCTATTATAGGTATAGGTTAAGTAATAATTGTAATTACGAAGCAATAAGATGCTTATCTTAAGATACTAACAAGGTTAGGTAAGGTCGGTGTTTTCTATGAAGCTTTTTGAGGGTATCTATTATGTTTAGTATATCACCTATGGACGTAGGTAATAAGTCAATATTGACTTTACGAATTTGCGAGAACGGGTTGCTCCAATTTCTTTAGAATATGCGATTGAATGCACGAATTTAGAGTCTAGAGTGAAAATTACATAAGATTTGCCTTTCAGTGTGGAAATAACTGTGAGAGGGACAAGTTTCTACCTGCATGCTCACGTGTCATTGGGGACGGCTGACTCAGACAGGAATAAAGGGGTTAACGCAGCCAGACGTTATCTGCGTTCATCTCTGGCAGCTAAGCTGTTTCTGTCTTATATAGCAGTTAGCTAATATACTCGTCTTCTCACTGGAATTTAACCATTTGAATGATTTATTTTATAATCCGAAGTGTATTAACTTCATATTATTTAATCCCAAGTTGTAGGGTGTATGGAGTTAGTTCTGAATTGGCATTAATATTACAGTTCATTTCTCTAAATATATTGAATTATATTCATGCATTTATTATTGGGGATCCAAAAGCCACTGGTTCTCTGATCTTTAACATTAATTTTGGTCCTTTGAAACATTTAATATAATTTCATTGTAGATCTAATTCCTCCCCGACACTGTCTGCCTGTTCGCAAGTTACAGTCTGGTGTAACAACCAGAGACCCCTTTTGAGGTTTAAATCCCCAACCCCATCCTGATAATCCCCAACCCCCTCCCGATAAACAGTAATGGCCTTCTGCTCCTCACGTTGTGTACTACTCACGACCTCATCGTCACCAACCCGCTGTTTCACCTTCCCTCCCGCAACAAGACATCATGGATACACCTATGCTCTCGGCATTGGTATCTTACTGATTATATCATCACCAGGAGGAAAGACAGGCAGGACATGAGAGTGACTACGACCATGTTTGGTGCCGACTGATGAAATGACCATTGCCTTATTGTGTCCAAGTGCAAACTTCACAGCCTCCCCACGAGAAAACCATAAAGTCTGAAGAATATTGAGACTCAATGTTCAAGCTGAAGAGCAGTAAAGGTGCTGACTGATTCTTCAACGACCTAGAAGGCAGGGTACTAGACACTCCAGAAGGGCCAGGACAGCATCGATGTGAGGTTGGCAGCCTAAAGAGATGCAGTCTACTCTACTGTTCTTGAGCACCTCGAACCAGCAACCCGCATAAACCAGGACCGGTTTGACGAAAACGATGAGGAGAAACTGATATTGCGGTAAAAAATATCACCTGTTCTCTGCACACCAGAATGATCCTACGTCACAAGGGAAGAAAGATGCCTTTGCCAGTGCCCGAATAATGGTACAAAGGAAATGCTGTGAGATGCAGGACGCATGGTTTAGCAAGAAGGCCGATGAAATCCAAAGTTATGCAGTCACGACACCAAGCATTTCTATGACGCTCTGAAGGTAATATATATGGACCACAGCCCTCTGGCTCAGCTTCTATCATCAGTGCAGATGGGACCAACTGCTGACAAAGAAGATGCAGGTCTTGGATAGATGGGGTGAGCAATTTAATCAAGTCCTTAACCGCTCTGCCACAATTAACGACGAGGCCATTGCTCGCCTGCCTTGAGTGGAGATCAATCAGGACCTTGATAAACCTCCACCAGAAAAAGTCAGGAAGGGGCCGGCAATGTTGTTCTCAAACTTCCTCAAACACTCTCAATTTTTTTTAGTAATCTACATGGTAAATGCTCCCATTTTCCCTAATGGATCAACATCGTAACATGAGCAGAATTATTATTTTAATAAATTGACAATTTCACATTAACAAAAATGTAAATAGTAAAATATCACCATTTTTTTCATTGTGGTTTCAGAGTAGCATTTGATCTTCATTTCACTCGTTTAGATTATAGTTTGGGTGTATAGTTTACTGTAAAAAACATGTATTAATAAGAATTATCTCTATCTCTTATTTGTCTCTGTTTGGAATTATGTCCAATCCCAACTCTCTAGTCGTCAGAGGGAGGTAATTTCTCTCAATCTGTTCTTTTGCCCATGAAAGAGTGTTAGAGACTGAAGTGTCATACTTACCATTCAGAGTGGTGGGACCACGGCCTGCTGCTGTAGTATCTCCTAGTTGTTGGAAGTAACACTCTCCATTAACGTAACGTAACCATGTCATAGTGTATTAGTGAGTAAGTTTATAGAATAAATTTATTTTGTTGTACACGTGTCTTTCCGTCATCCCTTTTTCTGAGTCATGTCTCGATATATATGTTCTGTTATTAAATTATTGCTGATATCTGTGTGTAATGAAATATGGGCGAAGAGGTAGAATAGTTTACTGGCAGAGCTCGGGTGCATGGGTTTATTGTGTAAAAAACCTGGTTTGTGTCATGGAGAGACTGCAGGATCCGTGGTAGGTCAAGTTGATTTCCTGGTTGCAATTCTTATACCATGTCGTAGCTCAGTCGATTAAAGTGCGTCTGGGATCATCTCGGACGTAAGTTCGAATCCTCGTCACGGCCCTTGTGGATTTGTTCATTTGATGCATCACGCTTTTGTTATTTCTGTGTGTATTGCTGCTTGTTTTAATTGAGTTAGCTCAGGGTATCAAGACCCATAGTCTTACACAGTGAATACAAATTCGGTGTGAGGACCCATTAGTTTATCCTCTAGATTGCTTAAGCAGTTGAGAGACTAACGACCCAATGATGGGAGATAATTGAATACTGGGTTGGGGACGAGGGTTGACCAGAACCTTTTGATTATTCAACAGCCTGCCGTCAGAGGAGGCAGGTTTACTCTACTATTGCTCCCAGTTGGCAAGTAAGGCTTGGAGCTGACGGTCGTGTGGCTGTTCCTTGATCTGTTTTGGGTCTGTCAACACACACAAAAGTTAGTGTGAAGAAACACACCCAGCTGGTACGGGGTGTGTTTGTTCAAGGATGGGATCGCCCCTTTCCTCCGGTGAAGCGGACTGCCCCGGCTGGCCTCGAGTTTTTCATCAGTGTTCCATGTGGCGTTGGTGAAGGTGCTCCTTTTCAACTTTGCGGAAGAGATGGGCATTCAGATCGTGCGAGACAGACGTGTGGTCAAGTTTACTCAGCAAGGTGTGTTCAGAAGTTCGTCAACTGTTTAGAGGGACACTCATTCTGTGTCCTATTCCATAATTGTGGTATGGTAGGTATGAAGGCTTATTCGTGAATGAAATTGTTACCAGCTCGTTATTATGACAATGACTGACCCTCTTTTCACTTCCCAGACTCGTGGGGAGGGCGACCAAGCCCCCGAGTTAGAGTGTGTTAGAGGTAGAGTGCAAGCCCCCCGGTCTCTGTATAGCCCCGGCTACATTGGCCCACTGATCATGTTTCCTCCCCGGATCTACCGACTGCCTCTCTGCTCCTCTCCCACCTCTGTGGAGGGTTTGAGCCTCCAGTGGTGACAACCTCATCACCTGGCATGGCTCTATCTCTAGTTGTCACCACTGTGCTTTTTACCCCCTCTGCAGACGAGGAGTCACAATAACGTGGCTGAAATATGTTGACCAAACCACACACTAGAAAGTGAAGGGACGACGAAGTTTCGGTCCGTCCTGGACCATTCTCAAGTCGATTGTGAATGGTCCACAATCGACTTGAGAATGGTCCAGGACGGACCGAAACGTCGTCGTCCCTTCACTTTCTAGTGTGTGGTTTGGTCAACTTGCCCCCACTAAGCCCACTCTTAGTGGGGGTACTCAGCGTCGTCACCTCCACACTCCCTCGCACTTGATTCCTTCCCAATCTCTTTCTTTCCAGTCTTTGTTTAGTCCAGCTACATGGACTAAGTATTTTGATCTTAGTCATGTTGACCCTCCTCGTCCTGATGACTTATTTCTCTATAAGCCCCTTGTTGATTCGGTGGATACGATGATCACCGCTAACCCCACCCGTACTGGTACCCGTGTTGTTGCAGCCCCGTCTCAGGAAGCGTCTGCCCGCTTGGCTTCGTTGTCCTGCATTAGGGGAGACCCCTGTTCGGATCTCCAAAAATGCCCCGTTGAATGCCTGCATCGGCACAATTCTTCTTCTGCACCATGTTGCGACTGGTGACAGGGAAGTTAAAGACTGCCAAGAGGATATTAAGTATATCCTTGACGCCCAAGGCCATTCTATCCTCCAGGTGGATACCTTTACTTGGCTCCCTCGTGGTCGTCGCCGTCAGCCTCTTAGCGTTGTGAAGGTCACGTTTGACGGTCGGTCCCTTCCCTCTTCAGTCATTCTTGCTGGTGCCAGATGCTCCGTTCATGAATACATCCCCGCGGCCCGATCCTCGATCAGGCCTCCTTTTTGTTATATACCCCCAGGAAGTAGGTGTGTCTCGTAGCAGCAGTCTAACTTCCAGGTACCTATTTACTGCTAGGTAACAGGAGCATCAGGGTGAAAGAAACTCTGCCCATTTGTTTTCACCTCCACCGGAGATCAAACCCGGAACCTCAGGACTTTGAATCCGAAGTGCTGTCCACTCAGCTATCAGGCCCCCCTCAACTCAGCTGTCAGGCTCCCTGGAGATTTGGGCATGGTCCCTCCAGCTGCACAAGTTAAGCCTCTCTCTCTCTGCCCCTTGTGGAGCCTCGGGTCATTCCAAGACGGAGTGCCCGTCTTCCCAAACTCTCTGCATCAATTGCGGTGACGCTCACCCAGTCTTCTCCCATGCATGTGTGCTTTACAAATTTGAGGAAGCCATCCTCAGTTTGAAGCATCGTGATCATTTGTCTTTTCCTGAGGCTAGTCGCCATGTTCGCCGTCTTCCCTCTGTCTGGCTTGTCTTATGCGCGTGTGTTGCGTGCTTCTTCGCTCTGGGCCATTTTCTTCGCTCTTTATGTTGACGATCTAACTCTCTGCTGTCAAGGTGATGACTCGCCTTTCCTCCAACAGTGGCTTCAATTTGCGATTAATGCCGTGTCGTCCTGAGCCACCAATCATGGCTTCAAGTTCTCTCCGGCTAGGAATTGTGCTATGACCTTCACTCAGAAGCAGGTCGTCCTTCGACCCCCCTCTATCACTTTATGGTAATCCTCCTTTGTATAAGGCTTCTGGTAAGTTTTTGGGGTTAATCTTTGACACTTGTCCTGGTCACCCTATATCTCTTACCTCCGAGTTGAATGCTCTAAGGCCTTTAATTTACTTAAAGTCTTGTCCCATACTTCCCGGGGAGCTGATAGACGCACATTCCTCTCTTGTGCTGTCTAAACTTTATTATGGTCATCCTGCTTATTCGTCTGCCTCTCCCTCCACACAACGTCGTCTTGATGCTCTTCACCATATTGGGTTCTGTCTTAGCTCTGGTGCATTTCATTCGACCCCTATCCAAAGACTGTATGTTGAGACCGGCATCCTGCCTCTCAGGATCGTCGTGATCGCTTCTGTCTTCGCTACTTTGCGCGGTCTTTATTCTCTCATTCTCACTTATGTTATACTTTGACCGTTACCCCTCCTGTGGGCCCTTTTCCCTTTCACCACCTTCCCAAGCGAGACAACCGAGACAAGCGGTTGTCTCGCTTGCATGGTTCTCTCTCGGTTCGTGTTGCCAATGTTTCTTCTCTTGTCGTTCCACCCTTGCCCCCATGGAGGGTAGGGTGGAACCCTTCTTCCTATATTTTGTAGAGCCTTACCTGCATGACTAAAGCGTTTACCCCTCATACAGTTCTGAAATGCCTTTTCCTTGCTCACTTTTCTTCACACTTCCGCTCCAGTTCCGTTTTCACCGATGGGTCTAAGTCTGCAGATGGTGTAGGCTACTATGTTGTATTTCCTGACCACACCTATATGTGTCGCCTGCTTCCGGAGACTAGCATCTTCGCGGCAGAACTTTATACTATTCTATACGCTCTTCGTCAACTGCTTCCGCGCCGTAATTCTTCCTTTGTTGTTGTAGTTGACTCTCGCAGTGCCCTCATGATTCTCGAGTCCTTTAATCCTGTCCATCTTGTGGTCGTCGAAATTCCATGTTGGCTGTTTCTTATCTCCAGCAGGTTTAAGACAGTCGAGTTTTCCTGGGTTTCCAGCAATATTGGTGTGTTCTTAAATGAACGTGTGGACGTTGCTGCTAAGGAGGCTATCCACACTTGTCCCATCTCCTGTAAAGGTATTCTTTATTCCCCCTTCTACCAAGTTATTCATTCCTCCATCCTTGCCTGTTGGCAGGGTCGTTGGTCTTCTGTTATTGGTAACAAGCTGGGTGCTCTTAAAGGAAATGTGTCCCTTCGGCCTTCCTTCTTCCACCGTAACCGGCGGTGAGAAATGGCTCTAGTGAGGTTACGTATTGGCCATACATGCTTAACTCACAGGCACTTAATGGGGCGCCGCCCTGCTCCTTATTGTCCAAACTGCACTGTCCCTCTTAAGGTCGTGCATATTCCTGTTGAATGTCCTGACTTCCAGGATGTTAGTGCGCCTCGATTTCCATCTGTCCCTCGTGGTTCCCTGTCCCTCGATAGTATCCTTGGTGAATCAGATGCCTTTGATATTGTTCCCCTTATGCGCTTTTGTTCTCGTATTGGCATCCTTAGTGATATTTAGTGCCTTTTGAATATCCCACACTTTTGACGGTGTTATGTAGCCTCCCCCGGCTTGGTGCCTTCTTTTGATAATTATTTACTTGCCATTGTGCGCTCGGTCCGGCAGGGTTTCCCTCTTTATGTTATTTTTCAGGAACCGTTGTTTCGGGCGGACAAGCCCGCGCTTCCTGGTCCTGCTCTTAGGTGGTGTCCAACGTTGCAATGAGTTTTGCCATGCATTTTTCCTTGACATTGTGCTGTCTTGACCCCATTGTATGTGGGGATTTCAATGTGTGTGTGTGTGTGTGTGTGTGTGTGTGTGTGTGTGTGTGTGTGTGTGTGTGTGTGTGTGTTTGTGTTGCAAGTTTCAGAGGTGTCTCTCCTACTTGCTAGTTACAACTGAGCTGTGTATGTGTTTTGACCCTGGAATATGTTCATTCCGGTCGTGTGTGTGCCTCTTTCCTCTCTGACTGTAGTCAGTTGTAGTGTAATGTTTTCATTGGATTGTTTTTGGATTTCCCTTTTTGGGCCTTATTATGTTGGGTGTTTCCGTCTGTTTTTTATTTATTTTGGTGCGTGGTAACCGCCATCATTTGTGGAGGGTTATTGTGTGTGTTATTATTATTGTTATGTTTTTCTGTCGTGTAATACTGGTGCTCTGTATTTGAAGTACCTTATGTGTGGTCCACTTGTGTGATTGGTGTACATATAGTGCACGTATATGTGCTGTGCCCTGGGTATGTGTCTTCTGTATTAGCATTGTGTATATATTGTTTTATAAAGTTATGTATTGGTTTGGTGTATTGTGGAGCCCTGGTTTGGTGCATTGTTTCTGGCGCTGTATCTGGTGGTGTTCGTGTACAACAATGTTACTTTGGTATCTTTACATTTATGTGTATATAACTGTTGTTTTATATAATAAAAAAAAAATACATTTTGCGACTCCACCAGAGGGTCTTTCTCTCCACCTGAGTGGACCTCGGTGATTGCTCTCGCCTGTTGCTAGGACTTTCTGCAAAGTGACCTCTTGCAGTGTTACCACCTGTTCTAGTGCCGTTACATGCAATTTCAGGAATAAAACAATATATAATATCCCTCACAATGGAGTCTGCCTCTGCCACATCTCTTCCTAGCGCATTTCTTTTGTTAAGTACCCTGATACTGAAAAAAATATTATTTGTTTAATTAAATTATGTACACGCCGACCTGTGACTAACGTCGTCTCGTGGTAAATGACGACGCTCCAGGGATAACTCAACTGGGGACTCCACCAAATGTGCAATTAATGCCAGAAATACACAAATTGAGGAAATATACAATTTATGTCAACATTCTCACTGTTATCACTGTTATCTTTTAAATTAATTAATTTTCTAGCTGTATGCTTACTGGTGTTTGGAGAATCACAGGCGCATTACCAGCCTCGGTGATTTCATCCACTCACACTAACATGAACAGCACTGAACACTAAGTGAGAGCACAATACGTAGCCTGGGTCGGAACCGGGCTGTCAATATCTTCCACTAAGAGCCGTCTGTGGCATAAGCGTCCAGCAATGATTTAAAGACAGTTGGTATCACTATTCTCCTTGATGTTAGTGAAATTGTGAAGACCGTGTCTATGTTCGAGATCAACATGGATGTCCTTCTCTCACTTGTTTGTGGATTAATAGTTATTAAATTGGAAGTTGTTCTAATCAATTTGAGTTATTACTAAATCCGAATTAAATATATTAAATTGTTTAATATATAATATATTGGATTTAATCTCCACACTTTAGTTCACTAACGAAATTTAAGGGAATTATTTCAATTACTCGTTCAAGATAATTAGTTTATGTAACAATATAGTTAGAATTTATATTTAAATAACAAGAATAATCCTCATATATAACTTAGTTTAATTATTATTAATTTGTAATTAGTTTTATAGATTTAAACGAAGGATGAATCCTTATTAGTTGTGTATTACTAGATAAATTTATCAGGCCATTATTTATGTTTACAGGAGGGAAATAGTTCCCAAATATTTCAGGGGAGGGGGGGCGGGGGTTGGGGGGTGAAACACAGACCGGAGCCCACTCTTCAAGAGTGGCCCAGCCACACACGAGACTGCTATTTAAACTTTAAAAGCAGGCGGGAGTAAGAGGAAAAGCCCTGGCATATGTAAGGAACTACCTAACAGGCCGGAGCCAGAGAGTAACAGTCAGGGCCGAGAAGTCAGACTAGCGAACTGTAACGAGTGGAGTACTTGAAGAATCCGGCTGGGACCAGTTTTATTTCTAATATACGTGAACGACATGTCTACAGGAGTCGAATCCTATATGCCATTGTTCAGGAGGGAGACTCTTCTTCTTCCACTCCCTAATGCATTCCATTTGTTAACTACTCTGACACTGAAAAAATTATTTCTACTGTCTCTGTGGCTTATTTGGGCTCTAAGTTTTCCCCTGTGTCCCCTTCTTCTTGTTCCACTTATGCTAAATAGTTTGTCTTTGTCCACCCTGTCCATTCCCCTGAGAACTGAGTAGGTGGTGATCATTTCTACCCTAACTCTTCTGTCTTCCAGGGACCTGAGGTTTAGCTCCCATAGCCTTTCCTCGTAGCTCATACCTCTCAGTTCTGGGACTAGTCTGGTGGCATTCCTCTGAATCTTCTCTAGTATGGCCTTGTGTCACGATGTCCATACCTAGTCCATACAAGGTATGGACTACACGCTGGGGCTACATACTCCAGAATTGGTTTGACATAAGTGGTATACAAGGTCCTGAACGATTCCTTACACAAGTTTCTAAAGGCAGTAGTCTGTAATCGTCCTGTAGTCACTGTCTATCTTCATCTGTCTTCATTCGTCTCATAATTTTTGCATCATGAACAAACATTGAGAAGAATGAGTAATGAGTCTATATAGGATGATGAATGAGACTGAATCTATGTATGAGTGTGTTCGGGTGGATATAAATACGTGCTCCTCATGTAGTCCATCCGACCTTTTACAAAGTCCTTAATTCTTATGGTCTTATAATGCCCTTGATATTTCTTCCCATATATGCTTTATTTCCATTATACCAATATTAAATAGCCAGTTATATCTAAATATGGGAGGCTCGTCGAAATTTGGTAACTATTGTAAAGATATATTGTTGCCATATATGTGTATGTGTGTTTGTGCATTGTTGTGTATATTTCTACCCGTTTATATGAATTTATATGTTACCCTCGTTTGTGAGTTTGTGTTGGGTTGATTATATGCACCAGTGAATGAGAGGCCCGACTCACCTGGAGAGTTAGGAGTCCAACAGCGACCACAAGAGAGGCGATAACAGCAGCCCACACCAGGGGCTGCAGGGGCCGGAACACGTTCCTCCACGTCGCCAGAGGCTGAGGCCTCAACAGGAAGGCTCCACAGTTATGCATTAAATACTGCTCAGATGCTGCAAAGTCTCTGACACGATCATCCATCAATGTAAAACAATTCACAGTGAAATTCTTTTCTTTTCTATATATCATTCCCAGAATTCCAACCCAAGTTCCGTTTTCCATTCTGCCCCACTTGTGGTCAGGCGCACTCTCCGTCATTGTGTAGGTGAAGTTTAGTGTTGCTGAGAGCGCAACCAACATCCTTATTGCTGACCCTGATATGGCGTTATCAGACTTCCTCTGATATAAGAAAGGTTCGTCGTCCATGGAGGTGGCCAACTGAAACCTGTACCCTTCAAATGCAGGAAAGCGGTCAGGAAACAAGATTTCTCTCCGAGTAAAAAACTGGGGATTCCACTTACCGAGGAATTTCACACTGCTTGATGAGAAAGGTAAGACAGTAAACACCCCCATTGCATTAGGCCTTCCATTTCCCTCACTCGGGATCTCGTCAATAAGAGCCAGACTTCTGACGCTGCTGAAAACCTCCTCACTAAGGACATCGAGACTGGAGCTGGGTGCCAGACTGAAGAGTAAGAGGTCCAGGGGCTTCCAGTCTAGCCACAGCGGCTGAAGGAATTGTGTTGGGTCAGCGATGAAGAGGACGAGATGGAGCACGGAGATGCCCTGAGAGAGCGCCACAACCTGCTGGTCTGGCCTCCACCTCTCATTCACACCAAGATTTATAGTCGCGTAAAACGTCTTCTGCATCGCCTCTAGAGCAATTACCGTTTGCTGGGTTTGGCCTGGAACAGAGGGATCCAGGTACAGTATCACAGTCGAGCCTCGGAACAAGTCCAAGGCCTCCGACAGCACCACCAGCTTCCTGGTGTTGATGTATGGTCGTTTGGGAACCAATGACCAACCATTACCAGCTAAAAGTACCAGGAGTCCAAAGAGTAAGATGCATTGTCGGTCCATAATTAGTATCCGGAGGGATGAATCTCCTGTCTCCTTGCTTGATGGTAGCTCTAGTGAGTTTACAACGGACGCGACCACTCGCTATAACAGCAACTTTTTTTCTATTCCCCCTCACACATCCCTTTGCCCCTCACATTTCACAGGTTCTCCCCCTTCACAACTCACAGGCCTCTCTCACACCTCCCAGCTCACAGGAAATATCCTGTCCTCGGGAGTCAATGAAAACAAGGCGTTGGCCAAGAACGAGCAATTCCTCATTGATTATGTTGATAAACAAATTATGTTTAAAGGATGATTCAGGAGGTAAGTATCAGGACAAACATAACACCATAAGAAATTAGGAGTGCAGAAGGCAGCTTGACCTAGGCAAGACAGCTCCTACTGATACCAAAACTAATTAAAAACATTAGACCAAAAATAAAACGAAACTGCTGAAGCTCAAACCATCTTCCTGTTTAGACAGTACCTATTGTGACGATCGTCATTAGTCAGAACTCGTACGTACTTAGCTTTTAGTTAGTAGTATATTGACCAGTAGGGAATTCTTTTAAAATAAATGAAGCTAAAACACACACTTACTCATTCCCAGGGCTGGAGTAGCGCACATATGTACCACATTAGGCCTTAGATGTCATGCATAAGGCCGAGGGAGGTTAGGATGGGTAAGTTTAGTTTGTCATTTACAACACAAGTAAAAAATAGTTTTCCGGTTTGTCCAACTCAATAGTTCAGATTTCTACGTTCTAATTTCCTTGTACGTCGGTACATATACTCTGGTCCTCCGTCCCGCACCCAGTCCAGAACCCGGTCCAGCACCCAGACCCGCACCCCGTCTAGCACCTCCGTCTAGCACCTCCGTCCAGCACCTCATGCCACACCCCGTCCAGCACCCCATCCAGCATCCGGCCCAGCACCCAGTCCAGCACCCCGTCAAGCACCCCGTCCAGCACCCGGTCCAGCACCCCGTTCAACACTCCGTTCACCACCCGATCCAGCACCCCGTCCAGCACCTCCGTCGAGTACCAACGTCCAGCACAAACGTTCAGCACCACCGTCCAGCACAAGCGTTCAGCACCACCATCCAGCACCACTGTCCAGCACCCGGTCCAGCACCACGGTCCAGCACCCCGTCCAGCACCACCGTCCAGCACCACCGTCCACCACCACCGACCAGCACCCCGTCCAGCACCTCCGTCCAGCACCACCGTCCAGCACCCAGTCTAACACCACTGTCCAGCACCACCGTCCAGCACCTCCGTCCAGCACCACCGTCCAGCACAAACGTTCAGCGCCACCGTGCAGCACCACCGACCAGCACCACCGTCCAACACCACCGTCCAGCACATCCGTCCAGCACCACCGTCCAGCACCACCGTCCAGCAACACCGTCCAACACCACCGTCCAGCACCCCGTCCAACATCACCGTCCAGCACCACCGTCCAGCACTA
The DNA here is from genome assembly GCF_040958095.1 of Procambarus clarkii. Taxonomy (NCBI): domain Eukaryota; kingdom Metazoa; phylum Arthropoda; class Malacostraca; order Decapoda; family Cambaridae; genus Procambarus; species Procambarus clarkii. The sequence goes on from NC_091220.1 coordinate 3,506,512, forward strand.
CCGTCCAGCACCACCGTCCAGCACCTCCGTCCAGCATCACCGTCCAGCACCACCGTCCAGCAACACCGTCCAGCATCCCGTCCAACATCACCGTCCAGCACCACCGTCCAGCACCACCATCCAACATCACCGTCCAGCAACACCGTCGAGCACCACCGTCCAGCAACACCATCCAGCACCCCGTCCAACATCACCGTTCAGCACCACCGTCCAGCACCACCGTCCAGCACCTCCGTCCAGCACCACCGTCCAGCTCCCCCGTCCAACACCACTGTCCAACACCACCGTCCAACACCACCGTCCAGCACCACCGTCCAGCACCACCGTCCAACACCACCGTCCAGCACCACCGTCCAGCACCCCGTCCAACACCACCGTCCAACACCCTGTCCAGCACCACCGTCCAGCACCACCGTGCAGCACCACCGTCCAACACCCTGTCCAGCACCACCGTCCAGCACCACCGTCCAACACCACCGTCCAACACCACCGTCCAGCACCACCGTCCAGCACCACCGTCCAACACCACCGTCCAGCACCACCGTCCAGCACCACCGTCCAGCACCACCGTCCAACACCACCGTCCAGCACCACCGTCCAGCACCACCGTCCAGCACCACCGTCCAGCACCACCGTCCAACACCACCGTCCAACACCACCGTCCAGCACCACCGTCCAGCACCACCGTCCAGCACCCCGTCCAACACCACCGTCCAACACCCTGTCCAGCACCACCGTCCAGCACCACCGTCCAGCACCACCGTGCAGCACCACCGACCAGCACCACCATCCAACACCCTGTCCAGTACCACCGTCCAGCACCACCGTGCAGCACCACCGTCCAACACCACCGTCCAACACCACCGTCCAACACCACCGTCCAGCACCACCGTCCAGCACCACCGTCCAGCACCACCGTCCAACACCACCGTCCAGCACCACCGTCCAGCACCCCGTCCAGCACCACCGTCCAGCACCACCGTCCAACACCACCGACCAGCACCCCATCCAGCACCCCGTCCAGCACCACCGTCCAGTACCCCGTCCAGCACCACCGTCCAGCACCACCATCCAGCACCACCGTCCAGCACCCCGTCCAGCACCCCCGTCCAGCACCCCCATCCAGCACCACCGTCCAGCACCCCGTCCAACACCACAGTCGAGCACCACCGTCCAGCACCCCGTCCAGCACCACCGTCCAACACCACCGTCCAACACCAACGTCCAGCACCACCGTCCAACACCACCGTCCAACACCACCGTCCAACACCACCGTCCAACACCACCGTCCAACACCACCGTCCAGCACCTCCGTCCAACACCACCGTCTAGCACCACCGTCCAGCACCTCCGTCCAGCACCACCGTCCAGCACCACCGTCTAGCACCCCGTCCAGCACCACCGTCCAGCACCACCGTCCAGCACCTCCGTCCAGCACCACCGTCCAGCACCACCGTCCAACACCACCGTCCAACACCACCGTCCAACACCACCGTCCAGCACCACCGTCCAGCACCACCGTCCAGCACCCCGTCCAGCACCACCGTCCAGCACCACCGTCCAGCACCACCGTCCAGCACCACCGTCCAGCACCACCGTCCAGCACCACCGTCCAACAACCCGTCCAACACCACCGTCCAGCACCACCGTCCAGCACCACCCTCCAGCACCATCGTCCAGCACCACCATCCAGCAACCCGTCCAACACCACCGTCCAGCACCACCGTCCAGCACCACCGTCCAGCACCACCGTCCAACACCACCGTCCAGCACCACCGTCCAGCACCCCCGTCCAGCACCACCGTCCAGCACCACCGCCCAGCACCCCATCCAGCACCACCGTTCAGCACCTCTGTCCAGCACCACCGTCCAACACCACCGTCCAGCACCACCGTCCAGCACCACCGTCCAGCACCACCGTCCAACACCACCGTCCAGCACCACCGTCCAGCACCCCGTCCAGCACCACCGTCCAGCACCACCGTCCAACACCACCGACCAGCACCCCATCCAGCACCCCGTCCAGCACCACCGTCCAGTACCCCGTCCAGCACCACCGTCCAGCACCACCATCCAGCACCACCGTCCAGCACCCCGTCCAGCACCCCCGTCCAGCACCCCCATCCAGCACCACCGTCCAGCACCCCGTCCAACACCACAGTCGAGCACCACCGTCCAGCACCCCGTCCAGCACCACCGTCCAACACCACCGTCCAACACCAACGTCCAGCACCACCGTCCAACACCACCGTCCAACACCACCGTCCAACACCACCGTCCAACACCACCGTCCAACACCACCGTCCAGCACCTCCGTCCAACACCACCGTCTAGCACCACCGTCCAGCACCTCCGTCCAGCACCACCGTCCAGCACCACCGTCTAGCACCCCATCCAGCACCACCGTCCAGCACCACCGTCCAGCACCTCCGTCCAGCACCACCGTCCAGCACCACCGTCCAACACCACCGTCCAACACCACCGTCCAACACCACCGTCCAGCACCACCGTCCAGCACCACCGTCCAGCACCCCGTAAAGCACCACCGTCCAGCACCACCGTCCAGCACCACCGTCCAGCACCACCGTCCAGCACCACCGTCCAGCACCACCGTCCAACAACCCGTCCAACACCACCGTCCAGCACCACCGTCCAGCACCACCCTCCAGCACCATCGTCCAGCACCACCATCCAGCAACCCGTCCAACACCACCGTCCAGCACCACCGTCCAGCACCACCGTCCAGCACCACCGTCCAACACCACCGTCCAGCACCACCGTCCAGCACCCCCGTCCAGCACCACCGTCCAGCACCACCGCCCAGCACCCCATCCAGCACCACCGTCCAGCACCACCGCCCAGCACCCCATCCAGCACCACCGTCCAGCACCACCGTCCAGCACCACCGTCCAGCACCACTGTCCAACACCACCGTCAAGCACCACCGTCCAGCACCATCGTCCAACACCACCGTCCAGCACCTCCGTCGAGCACCACCGTCCAGCACCACCGTCCAGCACCACCGCCCAGCACCACCGTCCAGTACCATCGTCCAACTCCACCGTCCAGCACCTCCGTCGAGCACCACCGTCCAGCACCACCGTCCAGCACCACCGCCCAGCACCCCATCCAGCACCACCGTCCAGCACCACCGCCCAGCACCCCATCCAGCACCACCGTTCAGCACCTCTGTCCAGCACCACCGTCCAACACCACCGTCCAGCACCACCGTCCAGCACCACCGTCCAGCACCACCGTCCAGCACCACCGTCCAGCACCCCGTCCAGCACCACCGTCCAGCACCACCGTCCAGCACCACCGTCCAGCACCACCGTCCAGCACCACCGTCCAGCACCACCGTCCAACAACCCGTCCAACACCACCGTCCAGCACCACCGTCCAGCACCACCCTCCAGCACCATCGTCCAGCACCACCATCCAGCAACCCGTCCAACACCACCGTCCAGCACCACCGTCCAGCACCACCGTCCAGCACCACCGTCCAACACCACCGTCCAGCACCACCGTCCAGCACCCCCGTCCAGCACCACCGTCCAGCACCACCGCCCAGCACCCCATCCAGCACCACCGTTCAGCACCTCTGTCCAGCACCACCGTCCAACACCACCGTCCAGCACCACCGTCCAGCACCACCGTCCAGCACCACCGTCCAACACCACCGTCCAGCACCACCGTCCAGCACCCCGTCCAGCACCACCGTCCAGCACCACCGTCCAACACCACCGACCAGCACCCCATCCAGCACCCCGTCCAGCACCACCGTCCAGTACCCCGTCCAGCACCACCGTCCAGCACCACCATCCAGCACCACCGTCCAGCACCCCGTCCAGCACCCCCGTCCAGCACCCCCATCCAGCACCACCGTCCAGCACCCCGTCCAACACCACAGTCGAGCACCACCGTCCAGCACCCCGTCCAGCACCACCGTCCAACACCACCGTCCAACACCAACGTCCAGCACCACCGTCCAACACCACCGTCCAACACCACCGTCCAACACCACCGTCCAACACCACCGTCCAACACCACCGTCCAGCACCTCCGTCCAACACCACCGTCTAGCACCACCGTCCAGCACCTCCGTCCAGCACCACCGTCCAACACCACCGTCTAGCACCCCATCCAGCACCACCGTCCAGCACCACCGTCCAGCACCTCCGTCCAGCACCACCGTCCAGCACCACCGTCCAACACCACCGTCCAACACCACCGTCCAACACCACCGTCCAGCACCACCGTCCAGCACCACCGTCCAGCACCCCGTCCAGCACCACCGTCCAGCACCACCGTCCAGCACCACCGTCCAGCACCACCGTCCAGCACCACCGTCCAGCACCACCGTCCAACAACCCGTCCAACACCACCGTCCAGCACCACCGTCCAGCACCACCCTCCAGCACCATCGTCCAGCACCACCATCCAGCAACCCGTCCAACACCACCGTCCAGCACCACCGTCCAGCACCACCGTCCAGCACCACCGTCCAACACCACCGTCCAGCACCACCGTCCAGCACCCCCGTCCAGCACCACCGTCCAGCACCACCGCCCAGCACCCCATCCAGCACCACCGTCCAGCACCACCGCCCAGCACCCCATCCAGCACCACCGTCCAGCACCACCGTCCAGCACCACCGTCCAGCACCACTGTCCAACACCACCGTCAAGCACCACCGTCCAGCACCATCGTCCAACACCACCGTCCAGCACCTCCGTCGAGCACCACCGTCCAGCACCACCGTCCAGCACCACCGCCCAGCACCACCGTCCAGTACCATCGTCCAACTCCACCGTCCAGCACCTCCGTCGAGCACCACCGTCCAGCACCACCGCCCAGCACCCCATCCAGCACCACCGTCCAGCACCACCGCCCAGCACCCCATCCAGCACCACCGTTCAGCACCTCTGTCCAGCACCACCGTCCAACACCACCGTCCAGCACCACCGTCCAGCACCACCGTCCAGCACCACCGTCCAACACCACCGTCCAGCACCACCGTCCAGCACCCCGTCCAGCACCACCGTCCAGCACCACCGTCCAACACCACCGACCAGCATCCCATCCAGCACCACCGTCCAGCACCACCGTCCAACACCACCGTCCAGCACCACCGTCCAACACCTCCATCCAGCACCCCGTCCAGCACCACCGTCCAGTACCCCGTCCAGCACCACCGTCCAGCACCACCATCCAGCACCACCGTCCAGCACCCCGTCCAGCACCCCCGTCCAGCACCCCGTCCAGCACCACCGTCCAGCACCCCGTCCAACACCACCATCCAGCACCACCGTCCAGCACCACCGTCCAGCACCCCGTCCAGCACCACCGTCCAACACCACCGTCCAACACCAACGTCCAGGACCACCGTCCAACACCACCGTCCAACACCACCGTCCAACACCACCGTCCAACACCACCGTCCAGCACCTCCGTCCAACACCACCGTCTAGCACCACCGTCCAGCACCTCCGTCCAGCACCACCGTCTAGCACCCCGTCCAGCACCACCGTCCAGCACCACCGTCCAGCACCTCCGTCCAGCACCACCGTCCAGCACCACCGTCCAACACCACCGTCCAACACCACCGTCCAACACCACCGTCCAGCACCACCGTCCAGCACCACCGTCCAGCACCACCGTCCAGCACCACCGTCCAGCACCACCGTCCAGCACCACCGTCCAGCACCACCGTCCAACACCACCGTCCAACACCACCGTCCAGCACCTCCGTCCAGCACCACCGTCCAGCACCTCCGTCCAGCACCACCGTCCAGCACCACCGTCCAACACCACCGTCCAGCACCACCGTCCAACACCACCGTCCAGCACCACCGTCCAACACCACCGTCCAGCACCCCGTCCAGCACCACCGTCCAGCACCACCGTCCAACACCCCGTCCAGCACCACCGTCCAGCACCACCGTCCAGCACCACCGTCCAACACCACCGTCCAGCACCACCGTCCAACACCACCGTCCAACACCATCGTCCAACACCACCGTCCAACACCACCGTCCAACACCACCGTCCAGCACCACCGTCCAACACCACCGTCCAACACCATCGTCCAACACCACCGTCCAGCACCACCGTCCAGCACCCCGTCCAGCACCACCGTCCAGCACCCCATCAAACACCACCACCGTCCAGCACCCCGTCCAGCACCACTGTCCAGCAACCGGTCCAACACCGTGTCCAACACCCCGTCCAGCACCACCGTCCAGCACCACCGTCCAGCACCACCGTCCAGCACCACCGTCCAGCACCACCGTCCAGCACCCCCATCCAGCACTACGCCGTGTAAATGTCCAGGATGCCACAAACGTCCTCACTTCCTATGTTTTCAGATGTATGGATTAAGAGTCTAATTTTTCTCTCACATTATTGTAATAAGACTCTCAAAGGAGCCTTCGATAAAGCGCAGGGGATAGCGATCCTGGACGAGTTTGCATGCATGGGTGTCAAGGGGAGACTCATGAAATGGGTTGAAGACTACCTCACAGGAAGGAAAGCCAAGGCCTGTTTCAATGGAGCAGTGTCCAGAACAATGAATATTGAACTCGGGAACCCCCCCAAGGCGGAGTCTTAAGCCCTACACTATTCAATGTACTTATGAACGCCATTGCAAATATTGATTTTCCGGAAGGAACACAAGAAGTGGGATTTGCAGATGATATCCTAATACAAGCTCCCACCTTGGGAAAAATTAAACAGTCCATTGAACTCCTTGGAAGGAAATATTTTGCGCTCGGGTTCACTCTCTCCACAAACAAGACGAAGGCATACTCCCATCACAAGCGGGGAGCAAATGAAGAACTGCAAATTAATGGTGTAACACCTGAATGGGTTTACCACTATCGGTACCTTGGCATCACTGTCAGCTCTAACACGGGGAAGAAAGATGTTATGGTTGAAGGCTGAAGAGAAACAATCTTCGTCCACATGGTTTAATTCTCAGCCTATTACAACAACAACAAAAACAATTATCCGGTACATGAAATATTATTAACAAGATCATAAACAAAAGAGCATCTGCTCCAAACATGCTACCTCCAACATCTGTAGTATTCATCCCAACATTCCTCATCTTTTAAATAAACTCTACCCCTACAGTGCATGGCCAAGAAAGTACTGGGGCCTCTGGTCTCTGATAATTCTTAAAGCAAATATGACAATTTTTTGTTACCTCAGCAATATCTTGGTCTATTTTTGGCCACCAAACCCAACTTCTAGCTTCTGCTTTCATAGCATTTATGCCATTATGGCCTACATGCAGCTGTTCCAAAATCTTACATCTCAGTTCCCCAGGCACCACCACTCTATTCCTATACAAGAGTACATCCTGGTGAATACTAAGGTCAGCCTTCACTGCAGCATACTCTGACAATAACAAATTATCATTCCAACCATATTTGACATTTTTCAACAACATATTTAATTTGGGATCTCTACCAGTTGCCTTCCTTATAGTCTGGAATGAAATATCCTCAAAAGACATAGATTCCACCAGGTTAACATACTCCACTGGAATACTGGAATTTAATTCTTCTGTCACAGGCAATCTACTTAATGCATCAGCTACTACATTATCCTTGCCTGGCTTAAACTCTAAATCATACTCAAACTGCGAGAGTAGTAAGGCCCATCTTTGAATTCTAGCATTGGCATTAACTGGAATCTGCTTACCTCTGCCAAACAATCCTAGCAGGGGTTTATGGTCTGTTCTAGCAAGAAATTTCCGCCTCAGCAGAAAATACCTCAGTTTTTTTTTTTACAGCATATACCAAAGCTAAGGCTTCTTTAACCGAGAATAATTCTGTTCTGCAGGAGATAATTTCTTGCTAGCAAAATATACTACTTTATCCTGACCATGTACTTCCTGTAATAATACACAACCCACTCCTACTGGGGAAGAATCTACCTCCCATTTTAACGGGAGTTTGCCTGTAAAATTAGTGAGCACTGGAGAATTTATCAATTCCTGCTTAATATTCCTGAAGGCATTTTCTTATCTAGCTGCCCACTTAAATCTAGCCCCTTCTTTCAACAATTCATACAAGGGTGCAAATTTTGTTGAAAAGTTCTTCACGAACTTATAAAAATATGTAACCATACCAACAAAAGACTGTACTTCCCCAACTGATGTTGGGGCTAGGGCATCTATATTGCCTCTACATTTTTTGAGAAGGAGTAAAGCCCTTACCTATAATACGGTACCCCAGGTATTCAATGGCCTTGGTCTTCAATGATGTTTTACCCTTATTAATCTTCACATTGTGCTTTTGTAAAAGATTCAAAACTTGTTCATATCTAGCGATGCCTCACAGCTCTGGTGGATTTTCCCATTGATATATATATATATATATATTATATATATATATATATATATATATATATATATATATATATATATATATATATATATATATATATATATATATATATATCACGTTAGTGTGATTTCCGTGTGAAATAACTTTGATGACTATAATAATATTAATAATAATAATAATAAGTATAATAATAAAAATTTACACAGAAATTACACTAAAGTTATATATATATATATATATATATATATATATATATATATATATATATATATATATATATATATATATATATATATATGCAATTGACGATCACAAAACACTGATCATTTTATGCGGAAAATCCACAGAGAAATATGAAATGAGGTGAACGTTTCGGCTTTGTTAAAGCCTTTGTCAACACCAGACTGACTCAACTGACTCATTGACTCATTGAGACTGACTCATTGACTCATTGAGTCAGTCTGGTGTTGACAAAGGCTTTAACAAAGTCGAAACGTTCACCTCATTTCATATTTCTCTGTGGATTTTCCGCATATATATATATATATATATATATATATATATATATATATATATATATATATATATATATATATATATAAATATATATATATATATATATATATATATATATAAATATATATATATATATATATATATATATATAAATATATATATATATATATATATATATATATATATATATATAAATATATATATATATATATATATATATATATATATATATATATATATATATATATATATATATATATATATATGTCGTACCTAGTAGCCAGAACTCACTTCTCAGCCTACTATGCAAGGCCCGATTTGCCTAATAAGCCATGTTTTCATGAATTAATGTTTTTTCGTCTACCTAACCTACCTAACCTAACCTAACCTAGCTTTTTTTGGCTACCTAACCTAACCTTACCTATAAAGATAGGTTAGGTTAGGTTAGGTAGGGTTGGTTAGGTTCGGTCATATATCTACGTTAATTTTAACTCCAATAAAAAAAAATTGACCTCATACATAGTGAAAAGGGCAGCTTTATCATTTCATAAGAAAAAAATTATAGAAAATATATTAATTCAGGAAAACTTGGCTTATTAGGCAAATCGGGCCTTGCATAGTAGGCTGAGAAGTGAGTTCTGGCTACTAGGTACGACATATATATATATATATATATATATATATATATATATATATATATATATATATATATATATATATATATATATATATATATAACTTTAGTGTAATTTATATATATATACTATTAAATATGACCGAAAAAGTAAGATTAATAATTCTAACACGAATTTTCTCGACCTTTCTTACGTTTCTTTTCACTGTTGATGGTAATTCAAAAATCAATTCTCCAAAATTCATTTTTATTTCTAGTCTGACGCGACACTTGAGCGCGTTTCGTAAAACTTATTACATTTTCAAAGACTTTAGTTTACACACACACACACAACTTTAACTGAATAGAGCTTAAACATCTTCGAGTTTTTATACCTACATTTGGGTGAGGTGACATGTTACAACAGTTTTGGATGAGGTGAAAATAAACTTTTAACACAAGACAGGACACGAAACAATAGGTATTAAATGTAGGTAACTGCAGAAGGCCTATTTTTATTGGCCCATATTTCTTGATGCTTCTATATTGGAGCGGAGTCTTGAAGTGGGTAGAATATACTTGTGCATTAATTGGCTGTTGATTGCTGGTGTTGACTTCTTGATGTGTAGTGCCTCGCAGATGTCAAGCCGCCTGCTATCGCTGTATCTATCGATGATTTCTGTGTTGTTTGCTAAGATTTCTCTGGTGATGGTTTGGTTGTGGGAAGAGACTATATGTTTCTTAAAGGAGCCCTGTTGCTTATGCATCGTTAAACGCCTGGAAAGAGATGTTGTGTCTTGCCTATATACTGAGTTTTTTTAGGCTTACAGTCCCCAAGAGGGCATTTAAAGGCATAGACGACGTTTGTCTCTTTTAAAGCGTTCTGCTTTGTGTCTGGAGAGTTTCTCATGAGTAGGCTGGCCGTTTTTTTGGTTTTATAGTAAATTGTCAGTTGTATCTTCTGATTTTTGTCTGTAGGGATAACGATTCTACTAACAATATCTTTCAGGACCCTGTCCTCCATTTTATGGGTTGTGGAAAAGCTATCTTATATATATATATATATATATATATATAAGATAGCCGACAGAATGTATCGTGATCCGGCCTGTACTCCTCTTGACATACCAGAAAACATTCTAAGGAAACTACTCCAAGCTTGTACTAAAGAGGCACCCTTCTCGAGCCCGGATGGACACATGTATAAGCAAGTAGCTGGGGTCGCCATGGCTTCTCCCCTAGGTGTCCTGTTTGCAAACTTCTACATGGGTACCATCGAGCAAAAAGTTTTAGTCGACATGAACTTGAAACCGGCCATATACTGCAGGTATGTTAACGACATTTTTACACACGTACCTGATGTCAGACATCTGCAGGAGCGGAAGGAGGCATTTCAGCAGAATTCTGTGTTGCGTTTCACTTACGAGATGGAGAAGGATTGGAAGCTGCCCTTTCTAGATGTAACAGGAAAGGAGCGGAGTTTTCCACACTGCAGTCTACACTAAGGAAACAAACATAGGAATGTGCCTGAATGCCAACAGTGACTGCCCAAACAGGTACAAGAGGAGTGTTGTTAACGCTTATGTCGACCCTGCTCTCAGCCACAGCTCAGAATGGAAGCAAGTCGACGAAGAACTCTGTAGGGTAAGGCAGGTCCTAGTCAACAACGGCTTCTCCAGTGGTTTCGTGGAAGACATCATAAGAAGAAAAGTGAAACGCCATGCAACCTCTGAAAGAGACAACTAATGCATCACCTATACCCCCTATTAGACTATTTTACAGGAACTTCTTTTCCACAGCTCATAAAACGGAGAAAAGGGTCCTGAAAGATATTGTTAATAGAAACGTTATCGCTACAGACAAAAATCAGAAGATACAATTGACGATTTACTATAAAACCAAGAAAACGGCCAACCTACTCCTGAGAAACTTTCCAGGCACAAAGCAGAACGCTTTAAAAGAGACCAATGTCGTCTATGCCTTCAAATGCCCACTTGGGGACTGTAGGCCTCAAAGAATTCAGTATATAGGCAAGACAACAACATCTCTTTCCAGTCGATTAACGATGCATAAGGAACAGGGCTCCATTAAAGAACATATAATCTCTTCCCATAACCAGACCATCACCAGAGAAGTCTTAACAAAAAACACGGAAATCATCGATAGATACAGCGATAGCAGGCGGCTTGATATCTGCGAGGCACTACACATTAAGAAGTCAACACCAGCAATCAACAGCCAATTAATGCACAACTATATTCTACCCACTTCAAGACTCTGCACCAATATAGAAGCATCAAAAAATATGGGCCAATAGGCCCTTTGCAGTTACTTCCATTCTTCCCTTTAAATATTATACCCATTGTTTCGTGTTCTGTCTTGTGTTGAAAGTTTGTTTTCACCTCACCCAAAACTGTTGTAACATATCACCTATCCCAAATGCAGGTATAAAATGAAAGCTGTTTAAACTCTGTTTAGTGTTTGCAGGTTATAGTTGTGTGTGTGTAAACTATAGTGTTTGAAAATGTAACAAGTTATTACGAAACGCGTTCAAGTGTCGCGTCAGACTAGAAATAAAAATGAGTTTTGGCGAATTGATTTTTCAATTACTATCGACAGTGAAAAGAAACATAAGAAATATTGAGAAAATTTGTGTTAGAACTATTAATCTTACTTTTTCGGTCATATTTAATAATATATGTCTACAGGAAAGACTGCTACCAAAATATACTAATATTAAAACGCATGACCCAGCAGCAAGGAATCAAGCCTTCACGATAAAATATCGCCAAGATCTGATTCGAAATCGGAGACACAAGGCAGAAAATGAAATCAAAGACAACAAAATGCAACTACTTCATGCTACAAACCAATGGAGAAACAGCAACATCGACGAAAGTCTCCGTACTCGCATCGAGCAACACCTCGACATCCTCACAGATCGACATCACCTCAGCACCGAAACCAGGATAATCAAGAAAGTAACAACATTATATGGAGGACCTATCGCGATTCCACGACCAAGAGACGGCTTCCTGAACCTTGCTGGAATCAACCTCATTGAGGACCAAGTCACTCTCCTAAATCTGGGTATAAACTGTCACGTTATGTCCACACCAAGTGAGATGGCCCGGAAAGTGGAGTTGGAGATCCTGTTGGACGACATATTCGACCTCGAGACACAAAAGAAGGTCACCACCAAGGACACCTTACAAGCAAAACTTATTGCAGAAGGAGGAAAGAATCGAGGCAACTACATAAGCACCATACTGTCCCCTGAGCCCAAAGCGGCAGCTAAGAGCCTTCGTGAGAAGAAGGAGATAGTCGTCAGGAGAAGTGACAAGTCGCCAATATACGTCATTCTTAAAAAAGACGAATATCTGGCGAAAATAAACCTCATTCTCTCTGACCAAACTAAATTCCAAAGGGACACTACACTACACTTCAGGACACGACAGCCGAATTGAAAGCAAAGATCAACAAATTGATCGAAACTGTGAACGCCAAGAAATCCGGACTCCACTTGCCGAAGATTATTAGGGAATACAAACCTGGATACGTGTATGGAAATGTTAAGACACACAAGCCTGAAAACCCACTTCGGCCAATCATCAGCCAGTTACCCACACCCACGTACTGACTTGCGAAGTGACTCAACGGCTTGCTGATTCCTTATGTCCCTTGCGCCTTCAGCCGGAAGTCTCCAAAGGAATTTGTTGACTTACTGCGGGGAACACGGGCCACAGGGCTAAGAGCCTCGTTAGACATAGAATCACTGTTTACCAACGTATCTGTGGATGAAGCAATTGGGATGATAGCGGACAGAGTGTATCGTGATCCGGCCTATACTCCTCTTGACATACCAGAAAACATTCTAAGGAAACTACTCCAAGCTTGTACTAAAGAGGCACCCTTATTGAGCCCGGATGGGCACATGTATAAGCAAGTAGATGGGGTCGCCATGGGTTCTCCCCTAGGTGTCCTCTTTGCGAACTTCTACATGGGTATCATTGAACAAAAGGTCTAAGTGACATGAACTTGAAACCGGCCATATACTGGAGGTATGTTGACGACATTTTTACACAAGTACCTGATGTCAGACATCTACAGGAGCTGAAGGAGGCATTTGAGCAGAATTCTGTGTTGCGTTTCACTTACGAGATGGAGAAGGATTGGAAACTGCCCTTTCTAGATGTAACAGTCGAAAGGAAAGGAGCGGAGGTTTCCACACTGCAGTCTACACTAAAGAAACAAACATAGGAATGTGCCTCAATGCCAACAGTAACTGCCCAGACAAGTACAAGAGGAGTGTTGTTAACGCTTATGTCGAACGTGCTCCCAGCCACAGCTCAGGATGGAAGCAAGTCGACAAATTACTCTGTAGGGTAAGGCAGGTCCTAGTCAACAACAGCTTCTCCAATGGTTTCGTTGAAGACATCATAAGAAGGAAGGTGAACCGCCATGCAACCTCTGAAGAGACAACTAACACAAAACCTGTACCCCCTATTTGACAATTTTACAGGAACTTCTTTTCCACAGCTCATAAAACGTAGGAAAGGGTCCTGAAAGATATTGTTAATAGAAACGTTATCCCTACAGACAAAAATCAGAAGATAAAACTGACGATTTACTATAAAACCAAGAAAACGGCCAACCTACTCATGAGAAACTCTCCAGACACAAAGCAGAACCCTTTAAAAAGAGACCAATGTCGTCTATGCCTTCAAATGACCACTTGGGGACTGTAAGCCTCAAAGAACTCAGTATATAGGCAAGACAACAACATCTCTTTCCAGGCGATTAACGATGCATAAGCAACAGGGCTCCATTAAGGAACAAATAATATCTTCCCACAACCAGACCATCTCCAGAGAAGTCTTAGCAAAAAACACGGAAATCATCGATAGATACAGCAATAGCAGGCGGCTTGATATCTGCGAGGAACTACACATTAAGAAGTCAACACCAGCAATCAACAGCCAATTAATGCACAACTATATTCTACCCACTTCAAGACTCTGCACCAATATAGAAGCATCAAGAAATATGGGCCAATAGGCCCATTGCAGTTACTTCCATTCTTCCCTTTAATAAATCCACAAACAGAACACCCATTGTTTCATGTTCTATCTAGTGTTGAAAGTTTGTTTTCACCTCATCCAAAACTGTTGTAACATATCACATCACCCAAATGCAGGTATAAAATGAAAGCTGTTTAAACTCTGTTTAGTGTTTGCAGGTTATAGCTGTGTGTGTGTAAACTAAAGTCTTTGAAAATGTAATAAGTTATTACAAAACGTGTTCAAGTGTCGCGTCAGACTAGAAAAAAAAATGAATTTTGGAGAATTGATTTTTCAATTACCATCGACAGTGAAAAGAAACATACAAAATATTGAGGAAATTCGTGTTAGAATTATTAATCTTACTTTTTCGGTCATATTTAATATTATGTGTCTACAGGAAAGACTGCTACCAAAATATACTTATATATATATATATATATATATATATATATATATATATATATATATATATATATATATATATATATATATATATATATATATATATATATTTATATATATATATATATATATATATATATATATAAATATATATATATATATATATATATATATTGTTACAGAGCCCCCGCCAATTTCTCCCAAGATCCAGCATTAAGAGTCATATTAGCTTACCCTGCTGATTCTCAGAGGTGCAGGGAGTTTGTTGGTATATGTGGCCACCCTATCGGCCGCCTGATAACGGAGAAATTTGCATTTATAAGTTGGTAGGTAAAGGGGAAAGTAACACTCTTGATACAAACAAAATGGAGCCTCCTTCCTGCAAATCCGCCATTTTGTGGACGACGCCAGCCGGCTGCGGATTGGATGGCTTAAGTCACGTGCTGGGGGCGACTAATCAGAGCCCACTGTGACGTCATCTAGTGCCCCTGGCGGCGCCAGCGGAGATGGCGTCAGAGTTGATCCAACTGTGGAGGCGAGAGGACGTCCCTCGATCAGCTCTCAAGGATTGGAGGCTCTGGGAGGCTCTCTCAGTGGATGATAGCTAGCCATCGCAGCTCACCATTGTTACTGGAGACTCTTTGCTTCTGGAAAGCAAGAAGAAACCAAGTTTATTGGGCAGAGAAGTGCCAAAACTTGAGGAATTGTTCGGCGACGACGCTTAAGGGCGCCGCCTGACGCAGGAGGGTCTGGAGGGTGTGGTGGGCAGGTTTGCTGTGACCGGATCACACCCACTGAGAGCTTTGGAGGAACGACACCGATCTTAGGACAAGGAGCAACGCCTTGTGGAAGGAACAAGTGTGTGTATACATTGATTAGCTCAGTGCCCACTGGGTGGACCAGGATTGGCATATCTGAAATTCTGGGAGTGGTTCGGCGATGACGCAGCGGCTTCACGACACCTGAGGACTTGCAGCACGGCACTGGATCATCAAGGACCAACTAAGGAACCGTGGAAGCCTCACACCATCGAGGGACAGGTGTCGTGAGCCAGGAATGTTGAAGATAGATTAATTTTTCTCTCCCATTACCCCTTGTTGAGTCAGCTAAATAGGCCACGATATTTATGTATGTTTCAGTATAACATTGATACATTAGTATTAGGATAGGCTGTAAGGCAGCTTGCGTCCAGGATTGTTGAAGAGGATAGTATGTGTGGACGTTGAGGCAGTTGGAGAGGAGGTAGCCGAGGTGGACGAAGTGCCCCCCCCCCCCCCTATGTGAGAGGGTTGTTATAAATTAAACTACTCGAACAAGTTCCAAGTAGCACGGGCTATGGTGAGCCCTGTATCTTACCTGTCACATGAGCAGGACAAGTAGCACGGGCTATGGTGAGCCTTTATCTTACCTGTCACAGGAGCAGGACAAGTAGCACGGGCTATGGTGAGCCCGTATCTTACCTGTCACAGGAGCAGGACAAGTAGCACGGGCTATGGTGAGCCTTTATCTTACCTGTCACAGGAGCAGGACAAGTAGCACGGGCTATGGTAAGCCCGTATCTTACCTGTCACAGGAGCAGGACAAGTAGCACGGGCTATGGTGAGCCCGTAGTGGACTTACCTGGCACAGGAGCGGTGCTAAATGTATCTGTGTGAGAGGGTTGTTTGTTATAGATTCAGCTACTCGGAACTCAAAGTTCCAAGTAGCATGGGCTATGGTGAGCCCGTTGTGAGAGGATTGATTGATGAAGATTAAGCCACCCAAAAGGTGGCACGGGCATGAATAGCCAATAAGTGGTGGCCCTTTCGAGCCATTACCAGTATCAAGACCTGATACTGGAGATCTGTGGAGGTGCGACTGCACCCTGCATGACGGGAGATGTCTCCCGTCTGTGAGAGGGTTGTTGTTGTTGTTGTTGTTAAAGATTCGCTACCTGGAACAAAGTTCCAAGTAGCAAGGGCTATAGTGAGCCCGTAGTGCCTTTTATGTGAGAGGGTGCGAGACCCCGTTTTAAATCTGCCCAGCTGACGGAGTTGCCAGAGGTTGTGAGAGAAAAGTTGCCAACGATCTCCAGATTATTTACTCTTTACATCCATTCCTGTATCATTATTACTTGTATATGTGATCATGTAGCTTATGTTAGTAAATATCACATAGTTTATCATTTTGTTTGAGTGCACTGTTACGAACCTTACCTCCTGTGGAGGTTAATTTCAAGTATAAAATGTTGGTGAACACAGTGGAGATTTTTTTATAGGAAAATATCTAAGCTGATTTCAGGGAGTAGTATTACTGATTGTATTACTATTGTATTGTGTTGTTATTGTATTACTGATCAGCTACCAGTAATACTCCGCCAAGCAAAGTAGTACCTTCTCAGCTGGAGCTTGTCAGGAATAATGTGAACTGGAATGGCCTAACTATATTAGGGAAAAATTGACTCGATCTAAAAGCATGCATGTAGAATATGGTAAATAAAGTCAATAAAGGGTTTGATTGCAAATGTAAAGCATAAAGTATTAAGGGGCGATGATGCAAGAGAGGTGGACGCCATCTTGACTGGAGGGGGAGCTGTATCCCTGCCGACCGATCCTTCCATTTGAGGAGTTTTCTCCGGCCGTACAGTCAGATAAGCCTTCCTTAGTACTTTTGCAGGGATGCAAGATAGGGTAGAGTAGTTATACAGACTTTGAAGAGGTTTTATAAATGAGTCAAGGTTTCCTAGAGGTGTAAATATATGTTAATTTAATTTAATTTGGCCCGAAAGGCGATTTTATTGAGCAGCGCCACTCATCTTGTGAGTGGACATACCGCCATAGCAGCATGTACAACACTCCCCAAAAGGAAGACAACCCGCTGGGTTGTTCATCGTGTCACTTGTACCCAGACATAGCTGGGACTTGCTTAACTGTCTCAAGTGAACCGCTCCTCAAACAAGAAGATTAACATCTGTCAACCCTTAAAAGCTTACGTTATCTTGCGGGTGCAAAATGGGGGAATCTTTTAAGAACAGTATCAATATTTGACAAATAGTGTTTTCCTAACTCAAACAATGTGGGGTTCATTATTATACTCCTATTTCTAATGCCTCTCAGGTGTTCACATTCACGTAGATAGTGGTCAAGGCGGTGTCCATCACTCTCATCACAAATTCTGCAACTTTGCTGATCAACAGTCGTTTCCATTCCGTATCTCCATGGATATTTGTATCCAAGACGGATTCTCGCTATTACTGATTCTCTCCCGCGTCCTCCTCCTATTCGTCCATAATGATTAGGATTGCCAGCTGCAACAATGTTGTACCATCGTACAGATTCACTGGTTTGTGCTTCTATCCTCCTTTCCTCAGTTACCTTGTACGGTATGCAGGCGATGAGTCACAATAACGTGGCTGAAGTATGTTGACCAGACCACACACTAGAAGATGAAGGGACGACGACGTTTCGGTCCGTCCTGGACCATTCTCAAGTCGGTGATTCTCAACATCACCTTGTACGGTGATGTTGCCTGACAATACCTCTAATTTGTAGTAGAGTCTTGGGTATGAAGAATTCAGTATGGTCTCCTTCAGCAGCCAGCACATCTGCTCGTTCATTCCCACATATTCCAACATGGGAGGGGATCCACAGAAACTTTACGACTCTTCCCTGATTGGTAAGTACTCTCACAGCTCTCTTAATTTCAGCGACCATTGCAAGATTTTCTGCCCGAATTTTACTAAGGCTTTGCAGTGCTGCTTTTGAATCAGTGCAAATCACTGCACCATTAGTGTTCCGTTCAAGAAACCTTAATGCCATATAATGGCAGTTAGCTCTGCTTGCGTTGAAGAGCCATGGTTTTCAATACGCGCTTTTTCTTCATTTCTGCCTTGGAAAGTATTATCCTTGATTACCGTGTATGCTGCACCAGCCCTGCCATTGACAGGATTAGATGACCCGTCAGTGTCATTAAACACGATCCCTTTAGTGAACTCTTCGTAAATCTCTGTTTTTCACGATGTAAAATATTGACGTTTGTGATTATTGATTCAAGCAATTTTCCTACAATAAACAATTTGGCTTATTGGACGATAGTTTAACCTATCTCCCTTTTTTATAAATCGTCACCACATTAGTAATCCTCCACGTACAGTAAATTTGTGCAAATCTAACACCTAACAGTTTTCTCTTGTGTTCCGTGTCCATGCTATACTAAATCTGATTTTCTTGTTATCACAGGTCTCTTGCTCACTCTATATTTAAATGTTATTTATTTGTGTTTTCCTATTTGATAACCGTCTAAAGTATTACTTTTGTGTGTTGGCTCCCTAATATGTTGTTTAAGAAAGCTGTCGTCCACTATTTAAAAACTAAATAGTTTCACTATTCACAGCCCATTTAATTGATCCAATAATTATACCAAAATTTAAGTTTTCTATTATACATTGTTATACTTTGTTGTCTTTAATTGCATATTTTTTTCTTCCAATTAGTCTATGTTATGCACCAAAATATATAACTCTTTTTATTATGTCATAATTTTAATTGAATTATATCGAACAGTTTCTATGTGTGGATCTAATTCTCTCTCTAAGACGACAGATTAAATTTGCTTGGATATTTATTGTTATTT
This sequence comes from Procambarus clarkii, assembly GCF_040958095.1. Classification (NCBI taxonomy): domain Eukaryota; kingdom Metazoa; phylum Arthropoda; class Malacostraca; order Decapoda; family Cambaridae; genus Procambarus; species Procambarus clarkii. The sequence goes on from NC_091220.1 coordinate 3,526,071, forward strand.
TTCCTTCCTCGTCTAACCTATCTATTAGAGCCAAGAAAGTTATATACATTTTTATATTCAGAAAAAAGTTCCATGTTTTCTGTATTTATCAATGTTTCTGTTAAGTAAAAATATGTATTAGTTTTATAAAGTGTCCTTATGGAATGTATTTTGTTCATAATTCTCCTACTGCTTCTGTAGTACACTTTAATGTGCTCTTATGTTAGTTCCTTTACACCTTGTATATGTTTTCAAAAAAACTTTTACTTCTCTCAACTCTTATTTCCATTTTCCTTCTGTATTTCCTTATTAATAAATTTAACTTTTTTCCGTACCAGAGTGAGATTGAATATTACTGTCTTTACAGCCTATGTTATACCCCTTGGTGAGTTATGCATCTTCTATGGTCATTTTATACCCATGCCACGAGTACACAGACTCACTACTGTCTCGGCAAATATTATTTCCATCTGAGAGGAAGACAATGGACTTAATTCTATTGCCCCAGAAACAATTTCTTTCTATCCACAATTGCTCCTAGAAACATACCCAAATCTATTTCTTCCATCCTTGAAACAGAAAGTTCTGTTCACAATACACCTGTCTATACTTATAACTGATTTTTTCTCATACCTGGTTTATTGTGATGTTCCTTTGTTTCGTTGTGCGTCCTAGTACAAATTAACTTCCTTCAAAACGTGGAAGAGGTTCGACATCTTAAGCAATGTCTTCTTGAAGGTTAGTTTGCTATCCTTTGTTATGGTATAAGGGAGCCGGTCGGCCGAGCGGACAGCACACTGGACTTGTGATCCTGTGGTCCCGGGTTCGATCCCGGGCGCCGGCGAGAAACAATGGGCAGAGTTTGTTTCACCCTATGCCCCTGTTACCTAGCAGTAAAATAGGTACCTGGGTGTTAGTCAGCTGTCACGGGCTGCTTCCTGGGGGTGGAGGCCTGGTCGAGGACCGGGCCGCGGGGACACTAAAGCCCCGAAATCATCTCAAGATAACCTCAAGAAGATGGTTCATGTTTTTCTTTTGTCTACCATTTCCCCCTCTCTGAGGGGATATCATGCTGAATATCTTCCGGACTAGTATCTTTTCTAAATCCTTACACTTGCTCACTCAGCAGGTATGCCTAAGTATTAGGTATACAGGGGATTGGAGCGAGGTCATGACGATGCATTATTGTTACAATGAATCTACGACCAAGAGACCACTCTGTTCACACTGCGTCACACGTGAGATGACAGGCGTAAGATCACTGGAGTGTTTCCAGTGTGCGTTACACATTTCCATCAGTTTGTTTGGTTGAGTTTATGGAAGAGTTTCCGTGTGGGTCAAGAAACCTTCCACCGTTTCTTTTCTATTATGTTTTTATGCTCTGGAGATGTATGACTTGGTCCCCTTTTCTGTTTTAACTATGTGAGTTGACTTGCAGCGTATGTGATAATTTAAAAGGTAGTAAATATATGTAATGTTATTATTAAAAGAAAAAAGAATAAAACTTGACATTTATGCTTCAGATATTAGTTGAATAGCTTCAATTTTGTTGTTGGTTTGTTGTATTTCCATATATATTGTTAATAAATATCTCTATTTTAGCTTTAAGCAGTACCAAGTTATGAAAAATGCTGTAATGTTTAATTCAATTTTCAGCTGTTCGTGACAGAATGGAATCAATGAGGTGTTGTCGCCTGTTGGCAAGACAACGCCTAGTTTTCATTGATTAACGAACACGGACACGTCACTGTGAGCGAGGTGTGGCATGACAAGGAGGTGTGAGGGTTACTGAGAGGTGAGAGGGGACCTGCGAGGTTTGAGGGTGCCCGAGAGGTGTGAGGGGACCTGCAAGGGTGTGAAGGGGATACAGAATATAGCGAGTGGTCGCGTCCCTTGTAAACTCACTAGAGCTACCATCAAGCAAGGAGCCAGGAGATTCATCCCTCCGGATACTAATTATGGACCGACAATGCATCTTACTCTTTGGACTCTTGGTATTTTTGGCTGATGATGGTTGGTCATTGGTTCCCAAACGACCATACATCAACTCCAGGAAGCTGGTGGTGCTGTTGGAGGCCTTGGACTTGTTCCGAGGCTCGACTGTGATACTGTACCTGGATCCCTCTGTTCCAGGCCAAACCCAGCAAACGGTAATTGCTCTAGAGGCGATGCAGAAGACGTTTTACGCGACTATAAATCTTGGTGTGAATGAGAGGTGGAGGCCAGACCAGCAGGTTGTGGCGCTCTCTCAGGGCATCTCCGTGCTCCATCTCGTCCTCTTCATCGCTGACCCAACACAATTCCTTCAGCCGCTGTGGCTAGACTGGAAGCCCCTGGACCTCTTACTCTTCAGTCTGGCACCCAGCTCCAGTCTCGATGTCCTTAGTGAGGAGGTTTTCAGCAGCGTCAGAAGTCTGGCTCTTATTGACGAGATCCCGAGTGAGGGAAATGGAAGGCCTAATGCAATGGGGGTGTTTACTGTCTTACCTTTCTCATCAAGCAGTGCGAAATTCCTCGGTAAGTGGAATTCCCAGTTTTTTACTCGGAGAGAAATCTTGTTTCCTGACCGCTTTCCTGCATTTGAAGGGTACATGTTTCAGTTGGCCACCTCCATGGACGACGAACCTTTCTTATATCAGAGGAAGTCTGATAACGCCATATCAGGGTCAGCAATAAGGATGTTGGTTGCGCTCTCAGCAACACTAAACTTCACCTACACTATGACGGAGAGTGCGCCTGACCACAAGTGGGGCAGAATGGAAAACGGAACCTGGGTTGGAATTCTGGGAATGATATATAGAAAAGAAAAGAATTTCACTGTGAATTGTTTTGCATTGGTGGATGATCGTATCAGAGACTTTGCAGCATCTGAGCAATATTCAGTGCATATCTGGAGAGCTTTTCTGTTGAGGCCTCAGCCCCTGGCGACGTGGAGGAACGTGTACCGGCCCCTGCAGCCCCTGGTGTGGGCTGCTGTTATCGCCTCTCTTGTGGTCGCTGTTGGACTCCTAACTCTCCAGGTGAGTCGGGCCTCTCATTCACTCGTGCGTATAATCAACCCAACACAAACTCACAGACGAGGGTAAAATATAAATTCATACAAACAGGCAGGAATGTGGTCAACATTACACACATATAAAGATATACCTTCAAAAATGTACACCCTTACCACGCCAGGGATCTATGCTTTACCAAACAACTATAGGGAAAAACACCGCTGAAACAATGCGATAAGCGTTAATCATGTTTTAACCTATCTGGAAGATGGAATCTCACCTCGACAAGCTGCACCAAAATATTAAGTATGTCTTGTTGTTGAACCATTACTTAGTAGTTAACACCAGCCGCTTGTTACTGCTCACGTTGATACAAGACATAACATCACCAGAAGACGTATAAATACAACCCCCAGCACCCATGGAACTACGGGCTCACCATAGCCTGTGCTACTTGGAACTTTGTTCCAGGTAGCGAATCTTTAACAACAACAACCCATGGAAGCCAGTCTCTCTCTCTCTCTGTGCACTGGGTCATCACTGCATCCAGCACTCGCCGTCTGCCCACAGGCTAAAGTCGTGTGCCGGATGTTGTGGTGGCTTTATATTAAGTTTATTCATTGCACATTCTGTTTTCAGTTTGATATTATATATTACCCAAGTGAACTCAGATATTATTTAGCTTATTACTATAATAGTAAATTTTATTTATTGTTCATCTGGTGTTTTTGTTTCTTCCTGCAACGAGCACACTGCAAGGGGCCAGAGTCACACTTGAACTTATTTTATGTGATTGAGAGCCACATTACGCCTGCACAATATAGCTGCGATGCTCTTTCACATCACAACATACAGGCATACCTCAGAATGCGAGTTTAATCCGTTCCTGGAGACGCCTCGCCTTCCGAAAACTCGCATTCCGAAGTTAATTTCCCCATAAGAAATAAAGGGAAATGAATTAATCCGTTCCTGACTACCCCAAAAACCCCACATCAAACTAAATTTTTATACCTAATTCATCTAAATAAACCTACAAAAGTATGTTCCAGTTATTACTTACCTTACTGTCGAGTGCTGTAGGCGTATGGAAGATGGTGAGGAGGGGGGAGGAGGAGAGGAGTTAGTGTTTGGAACTGGAGTCCCCTTCCATAATCACATCAGGCAGTGAGGACCTTTCTGGTGTGCTCTCCCTGGGACGTTTAACCTGAGTGCCACTAGGTCCTGGTTGAGGTTCACTGCTCGATTTCTTCACCAAATATTTGTCCATGAAAGCTTGCTTTTCCCTTCTTCGCAAGCTCTCTCTGTAGTAAGGCATCACACTGTCATTGAAAAGATTAAGACAACGGCCTACTACAGTTTTGTCTGGGTGAGTGTGTTCAATAGTTGTTTGAATCTCTTCCCACATCTGACACACCTTCTTCATTACTGCAGAAGGGACATTCGCTGGTGCTGTTGCCACCACCTCCTCCTCCACTGCAGAATCATTCGCTGCTGTGTTGGCTTCCTGTTCCTGTTGAAGGGCTAGGAGTTCTTCGGTGGTCAGTTCTTCGTTGTGTTCTTCCACCAACTCCTCCACATCATCACCATCCAATTCCAAGCCCATTTTCTGGCCAAGACTAACAATTTCCTCAACAATAGGCGCATCATTTATAGGCTCAAACCCCTCAAAGTCTAGTTCTCTCACACCTTCAGGCCACAATTTTCTCCAGCCAGAGATCAGGGTTCTTTGAGTCACTTCTTGCCAGGCTTTGTCAACGAGTTTTAAAGCACTAAAAATGTTAAAATGCTCTCTCCAGAACTCTTTGAGGGTGAGGTTTGTGGCTTCAGTCACTTCAAAACATTTCCGGAAAAGTGCCCTTTCATACAGTTTCTTAAAATTCGCTATGATTTTCTGGTCCATAGGCTGAATTAGAGGAGTGGTGTTAGGAGGAAGGAATTTAACTGTGAGGAATTTATTGCATTGAGGCATCAAATCATCTTCCAAGCCTGGAGGATGAGCAGGAGCATTGTCAAGGAGAAGCACGGCTCTGAGTGGCAATTGTTTCTCCTGCAGATATTTTTCTATGGCAGGGCACAGCACTTCATTCACCCACTCCGAAAAAATAAGCCTAGTCACCCATGCTTTTTTATTAGACTTCCACATCACAGACAAACGGGTTTTCTGCACATTATACTGTTTGAAAACCCTTGGATTTTCAGAATGATACACTAGCAAGGGTTTAATTTTTAAATCGCCACTCGCATTTGAACACAGCACAAGCGTAAACCTATCTTTCATAGGCTTGTGTCCAGGCAAGGATTTTTCCTCCTTGGTAATGTATGTCCTCTTATGCATTCTTTTCCAAAACAGTCCTGTTTCGTCACAATTAAACACTTGTTGCGGTAGGTATCCCTTAGCCTCTGCAAACTCTTTAAATTCGTCAATAAATCGTCCAGCGGCTGGTTTGTCTGAGCTGGCTGCCTCCCCATGCCTTGTAACACTATGGATACCACTTCTCTTTCTAAATTTTTCAAACCAGCCCCTGCTTGCCTTAAACTCTTTCTTTTCTGCATCACTCGTTGCAGGGGTCTTCTTTAGAAGGTCTTCGTGCAACACCCTGGCTTTCTCAGAAATAATGGCCTCCGAAACACTATCACCCCTCAACTCCTTGTCGTGTATCCAAATTAATAACAACTTTTCCACTTCTTCAAGTATTTGTGGTCTTTGTGTCGTTAATGTTCTTACTCCTTTTGCCACATTAGCACTCATAATCTTATTTTTCTTCTTAAGTATAGTGCATATTGTTGATGTCGCTTTGTTGTACTGCCTACAAAGATCAACAACACGTGTACCGTTCTCATGCTTTCGAATGATCTCTTGTTTCTGCTCTATTGTCATCCTCACATGAGCTTTCTGGCCTTTATCCTTACCACTGGCTTTCTTGGGACTCATGGTGAGATATATAATAACAAATTGTATAGACAAATCACCAAAAATCCAACAAAACACTGAAAATTCACGACAAGAATTGATGTGGGGGTAGTCACTGCGCGCGAGACAATGGTGAACTGAGGGGCAGCGGGCAGAGGGGCGACGATCGCCGAACGACCACGCGCTAGGTCGGCTGTACGCGTATCAACAAACTCGCGTTCAAACTCGACTCCCGAAGTAACCATCGCCTTCCGAGACAAATTTTTGGAGTAAATACACCTCGCCTTCCGAAAATCTCGCATACAGGGACAATCGCATTCCGAGGTACCACTGTATATCTAAAGATTATTGAGCCAGTTTAAAATGTACTGACTCATATTTGGGTTTATTGAGTCAATTGTAAGTGTACTGAGTCAGTTGTAAGTTGATTGAGTCAGTTGTAAGTGTATTGAGTCAGTTGTAAGTGTAGTGTGTCAGTTGTAAGTGTACTTCATCAGTTGTAAGTGTACTGAGTCAGTTGTAAGTGTACTGAATCAGTTGTAATTGTACTGAGTCAGTTCTAAATACACTGAGTCAGTTGTAAGTGTCCTGAATCAGTTGTAAGGTGTACTGAGTCTGGTTGTAAGTGTACAACTGCAGTTGTGAGTGTACTATTACAGTTGCAAGTGTACTCATTCGGTTGTAAGTGAACTGTCAGTTGAAAGTGTACTGAGTCAGTTGTAAGTGTATTGTTACGGCCCTCTCGGGTCGCAACCGGGTTCTTACTCTGATGTTGTTAGAGGTAGGGTATCCGGCCCCAAGCTAGTAGTGGCTTTCAAGGGATGTGGTCCGTAACGCAAGAAAAATAAAAGGGGAAGGAAATAAAGTCAAAAACTTAATAATATAATTAACACCATCACCATAAATAATATAAAGATTACACGGGGGGGGGGGGGGGGGTATAAACACTAGAATGCACAACGTAGTCTTCTTCTGAAGACTCTGAATGTTCATGGTGCTCAACGGTGCTACACTCTTGGTCCTCTTGTGCCTTACGACGAATCCTTCGAGAATCTTGAGTCTACCCTGGCCACAGGCCAGCCAAGTCACAGTTCCACTGGGGGCACCGTCGTGGAGGCCTTCAACCACAAGTCCAGCCGTCAGCTGGCAGGTTCCAAACAGCAACGCTAGTTAGGCCACTCCACGATCGATACTAAGGTAGCGAACCCTAGTCAGGAGCCTCATGTGATCCCACAGACCACTCTCCTTGCCACAACACCCCAGTGGTTAAGCGTCTCCACCAGTCAGTCCCGGGTATGACAATCCCTCAACTGCCACTTCACAGGCAGGCTAACACCACAGTGTTCATCCGGGGGGCGACTCACAGCTGCTGCAGCAAACACTTGGAGACGAGACGACTGCCTTGGGTAGACTGATCCAACTTCCATTACAGCAGTGCTAGGTCGACTCTGTAATCAGACCACGTCATCAGTAACAGGAACACACTAGGACACCTTACTTACAGGCTTAGATACGCCCAACGTATCCACTCCGTAGATGGCGCTGCTGTCTAAGCTCCACCTCACCAGAGGTCAGCAGCGGCTGTGTTATGAGCTAATCAGGACTGGAAACTAGCCCTTGTGGCCAGTACACCTCGTCCTCACCAGGTGTCGTCGTCCATTTGGAGGGGGTTTCGGGAGCTGACCCACAGATGGCGTGGTCGTCACTGCTCCGTGCTCGGACGTTGGGCTCGGGTCCGTAACATGTATTGAGTCAGTTGTAAGTATACTGAGTCATTTGTAGGTGTACTGAGTCAGTTGTAGGTGTACTGAGTCAGTTGTAAGTGTACTGAATCAGTCGTAAGTGTACTGAGTTAGTTGTAAGTATAATGAGTCTATTGTAAGTGTACTACTGCAGTTGTAAGTGTACTAATGCAGTTGTAAGTGTACTACTACAGTTGTAAGTGTATTGAGTCAGTTTTATATGTACTGAATCAGTTGTAAGTGTAATACTGCATTTGTAAGTGTAATACTGCAGTTGTAAGTGTAGTACTACAGTTGATAGTGTACTACTGCAGTTATAAGTGTACTACTGAAGTTATAAGTGTACTACCGAATTTGCAAGTGTACTACTGCAATTGTAAGTGCACTACTGCAGTTGTAAGTGTACTACTACACTCGTAAGTGTACTACTACAGTTGAATTTGTGCTACAACATTTCTAAGTGTATTACTGCAGTTATAAGTGAACTACCACAGTTGTTAGTGTACTACTGCAGTTGTAAGTGTACTACTATAGTTGTAAGTGTACTACTGCAGTTTAAATTGTACTAATGCAGTTGCAAGTGTACTACTACAGTTGTCAGTGTACTACAGTTGCAAGTGTTTTACCACAGTTGTAAGTGTACTACCGCAGTTGTAAGTGTACTACTGCAGTTGTAAGTGTACTACGGCAGTTGTAAGTGTACTACTGCAGTTGTAAGTGTAATACTACAGTTGTAAGTGTACTACAACAGTTGTAAGTGTACTACGGCAGTTTGTAAGTGTACTACTGCAGTTGTAAGTGTAATACTACAGTTGTAAGTGTACTACTGCAGTTGTAAGTGTAATACTACAGTTGTAAGTGTACTACTGCAGTTGTAAGTGTACTACCGTAGTTGTAAGTGTATTACTGTAGTTGTAAATGTACTACCACAGTTGCAAGTGTTCTACTGCAGTTGTAAGTGTAATATTCAGTTGTAATTATACTACTACAGTTATAAGTGTACTACCGCAGTTAAAAACGTACTTCTATAGTTGTAAGTGTATTATTGCAATTGTAAGTGTACAACTACGGTTGTAAGTGTACTACTAAAATTATAAGTGTGCTACTACAGTTGTAAGTGTATTACCTCAGTTTTAAGTAAACTACTGCAGGTATAAGTGTACTACTGCAGTTGTAAGTGTACTACTGCAGTTGTAAGTGTACTACTGCAGTTGTAGTGTACTACTATAGTTGTAAGTGTACTACTACAGTTGTAAGTGTACTACTACAAATGTAAGTGTACTACTGCAGTTGTAAGTGTACTACTACAGTTGTAAGTGTACTACTACAGTTGGAAGTGTACTACTACAGTTGTAAGTGTACCACTACAGTTGTAAGTTAAGTACTGCAGTTGTAAGTGTACTACTACAGTTGTAAGTGTACTATTGCAGTTGTAAGTGTACTACTGCAGTTGTAAGTGTACCACTACAGTTGTAAGTGTACTACTACAGTTGTAAGTGTACTGCTATAGTTGTAAGTGTACTACTGCAGTTATAGTGCACTACTACAGTTGTAAGTGTACTTCTACAGTTGTAAGTGTAATACTACAATTGTAAGTGTACATCTACAGTTTTAAATGTACTACTGCAGTTGTAAGTGTGCTACTTCAGTGTTAAGTGTACTACTACAGATGTAAGCGTTCTACTGCAGTTGCAAGTGTACTACTGCATTGTAAGTGTACTCCTGCAGTTGTAAATGTGCTACTTCAGTTGTAAGTGTACTAAAGCAGTTGTAAGTGTACTACCGCAGTTGTAAGTGTACTACAGCAGTTGTATGTGTACTATTACAGTTGTAAGTGCCGTACTGAGGTTGTAAGTGTACTATTACAGTTGTAAGTGTACTACTACAGTTGTATGTGTACAACTATGGTTTTGTGTGTGCTACTGCAGTTGTAACCCAGCAAAAAATTTTAAGTTTCCACAAAGTTCCTGGAAAGTGTTAGAAAGTAGTGGAAACGTTTGTTTTCACGCATTAGATACGGTTTTTTGTGTGGAATTAAATTGGTTTCCAAAACTTATAACTAAAACCAACATATCTAACACTAATTTGAAACGTTGTGACGCCTTTAAAATCCAAACATGAATCATTCCTAAATCATTCAAATACCAAATTGAATCTTTTTTGAAAGCTTTGAGCCTAATCTGAAACATTCTCACATCTTAACCTAATATCACCTAATCTGAAACATTCTCATATATATATATATATATATATATATATATATATATATATATATATATATATATATATATATATATATATATATATATATATGCGGAAAATCCACAGAGAAATATGAAATGAGGTGAACGTTTCGGCTTTGTTAAAGCCTTTGTCAACACAAGACTGACTCAAGTCTGGAGTTCAGACTTGAGTCAGTCTGGTGTTGACAAAGGCTTTAACAAAGCCGAAACGTTCACCTCATTTCATATTTCTCTGTGGATTTTCCGCATAAAATGATCAGTGTTTTGTGATCGTCAATTGCATATATATATATATATATATATATATATATATATATATATATATATATATATATATATATATATATATATATATATATATATATATATATATATATATATATATATATATATATATATATATTAAATATTACCGAAAAAGTAAGATTAATAATTCTAACACGAGTTTTCTCGATCTTTCTTACGTTTCTTTTCACTGTTGATGGTAATTGAAAAATCAATTCTCCAAAATTCATTTTTATTTCTAGTCTGACGCGACACTTGAACGCGTTTCGTAATAACTTATTACATTTTCAAAGACTTTTGGTTTACACACACACAACTATTACCTGCAAACACTAAACAGAGTTCTTACTTACGCTATAATTTAAACAGCTTTCATTTTTCATTTTACAACCAGATTTTGGGTGAGGTGATATGTTACATCAGTTTTGGATGAGGTGAACGAAACTTTCAACACAGGATAGAACACGAAACAATGGGTATTGAAGGTAAGAATGGAAGTAATTGCAGAGGGCCTATTGGCCCATATTTCTTGATGCTTCTATATTGGAGCGGAGTCTTGAAGTGGGTAGAATATAGTTGTGCATTAATTGGCTGTTGAAGCTGGTGTTGACTTCTTGATGTGTAGTGCCTTGCAGATGTCAAGCCGCCTACTATCGCTGTATCTATCGATGATTTCTGTGTTGTTTGCTAAGATTTCTCTGGTGATGGTTTGGTTGTGGGAAGAGATTATATGTTCCTTAATGCAGCCCTGTTGCTTATGCATCGTTAATCGCCTGGAAAGAGATGTTGTTGTCTTGCCTATATATGAGTTTTTTGAGGCTTACAGTCCCCAAGAGGGCATTTGAAGGCATAGACGACGTTGGTCTCTTTTAAAGCGTTCTGTTTTGTGTCTGGAGAGTTTCTCATGAGTATATATATATATATATATATATATATATATATATATATATATATATATATATATATATATATATATATATATATATATATATATATATATATATATATATATATATATATATATATATATATATATATATATATTTATTTGTGACGGGAAAGTGTTGGAGCGTTGATGTTCGGCAGTCCTCCAATGGCAGGTGTCAATGCCTGGTCACACTTACAAAAAAAAGATAGACTGCTTGCCTGTTGTCTGTGGTAAGTGAGAGGGAGGAACACGTAAACCACAAAATATGAACAATGAAACTTTAATATATTTACTTTAAACATAAATGAAAATAAAGACAAATCTCGGGGGAATGAAAAGTTCAATTAAATAACAAAGATAAATGCAAAGACAATGTGAGACACAATATTATAATGGTGAAATAATAAAATGGTGCTGAGAATATCGGCTATGGCTGAAACCTCCCTTTGTATACAAGCCAGTGAGCTTGGTATGCCAGAGAGAGATGTCAACTCTAAGAGCACAAAGAATATTCTGAAGTTGATAGCTGGTCAGGGCTCCGACGTCGATTCAGGTAGAGGGCGCGGAGGTGCAGTGTGCAGGTGCGCGGTCGGCGAGTCACCAATCAGGAGTTGGCAGGCTGGAATCGGTAGTTTGCTGCTTGACGACAAGCCGGCGTGGAGAGTGTGTGAAGTAGGAGCGATCTTGGGTACGTTTTGCCTCCTGGTCAAAACGTTTTGTGCTACCGGTGGACGTATCTTAAATATAGCATCTTATACTTGTTAACTGGACGTAACTTGAGGTAGGGAAGAGCAGGCTCAATCTCTCTAGAAAGAGATTATCGTTACAACTCTCTCCCGAAGCCTGCAGTTCCGGGTGAAGTTACATCTTCAGGAGGTAGAGTGGTAGGTGGAGCAGCCTCTACCTCATAGACTCTGGAGAGGGCGTCGGCTATGATGTTGTCAGAACCCTTGATGTAGAAGATCTCCAGGTTGAAATTCTGCAGATATAAAGACCATCGTAGAAGCCGTTGGTTGCCGAATTGGGCTTGCTGCAGGAAGCGTAAGGGATTGTGGTCTGAGTAGATGGTGGTAGACCGAGTACCTTGCAGGTACGGTTCAAAGTGCTGCAAGTTCATGACGATTGATAGCAGCTCCTTTTCGATCGTGCTGTAGTTTCTTTGGTGTGGTTTAAATTTGTAGCTGTAGTAGCTAACAGGCAGAACCTCCTCGCCTCGTTGTTGCATCAGGACACCCCCGATGCCGTTACCATAGGCGTCGACATGGAGGATGAAAGGCTTCGTGATATCTGGCGAGGCGAGAATAGGATTAGAACAGAGCAGGAATTTAAGTTGTTCAGAAGCAACGGTTTGCTGAATGGTCCACTGATACCGTTACTTGGGGCTGGTTAAAGTGATCAATGGTGTCGCTACCGTACTAAAGTTCCTCACAAACCTACGGTAGTAGGAGGCAAGACCAAGGAAGCGCAGGAGCGGCTTCCTGGTGGTAGGCTGTGGGTAATGCTGGATGGCTAGGGAAAGTATGTTTAACGGAGCTATGCTGCCACTCCCTATCTCATGACCAAGATAACGCACTTTACCTTTGGCAAAGGTGGACTTGCCCAGGTTGACGGTGAGGCCAGCTGTCAGGAGCTTGGCAAACAATCGTTGCAGCTGGAGCAGATGTTCGCTCCAGGTGTTGGTTGCCACAACGATATCATCCAAGTAGGCGTAAGTGTTATCTAAGCCCCGAATGACGCGGTTGACAGCTCGCTGAAAGGTGGCTGGGGCATTACATAGTCCAAAGGGAAGGCGTTCGTATCTGTAAAGGCCAAAAGGAGTGGTAAAGGCAGATATTTCCTTAGCTCGCTCCGTCAAACATACTTTGTAATATCCTTTTAGTAAGTCCAGCTTCGATAGGTACCGCGCATGACCAATGGCGTCATGGATGTCATCTATTCTGGGTAAGGGGTACGCATCCTTGACAGTCACAAGATTTAATTTACGGTAGTCGGTACATAGTCTGATCTTACCATGCGGTTTTGGCACCAAGATGCAGGGTGAGGCCCAAGGGGACTCACAAGGTGTAGCCAGCCCATGATCCAGGAGGTACTGTACCTCAGCACGCATGACTTTCTTCTTACTCGGGCTGATTCGGTAGAAAGGTTGGCGAATCGGCGTGTGTCGGGGAGTAGTTGGATGTCGTGCTGAACCACATTACACTCCTGAGGATCATCGTTGAACAACTTCTGGTCTTCCTTGAAGATTCTGATGAGAGGTGCACTATTATTGTCCTGAAAATAGTTATGAAGATTAGCCAGGATTTCCGAGTTGGAAAGCACCGACTCAATGTTAGTGCTTTCAGGAGAAGCAGGGGAAGGTTTCACTGTGGAGGTATGGACCTTTAAATGTGGAAACCGATACCAACACAGTGGGGGGAATACCTTGATACTGCTTCAGGAGGTTGACGTGGCACAACTGTGTCTTCCGCCGCCTATCTGGAGTCTCAAGAACGTAGTTGTGGTTGTTCCTGCACTCCTAGATACGGTAGGGTCCTGAAAACTTGTTTTGCAATGGAGAACCTGGGATAGGAAAATATGCCAACACGAAGTCTCCTGGTTTAAATTTCCTTAATTTGCTGCTTTGGTCAAAATGAATCTTCATCCTCTCCTGGCCTTTCAATAGATTGTCATTGGCAAATTTACGTACTCTCTCTAAAATGTGTTTTAAGTTTTGAAGAAACTGGGGCACATTCTGAGGGTCACTGAAGGTGGCATTACGTAGAGAGTCTTTGAAAGCTTTGAGAGGAGTACGGCACTTACGGTCCGTAGAGCATCTCATAAGGAGATACTCCTAGAGACTCATTGGGGAGACTTCTGAAAATGCAACATAATGAGATCAAGTTGTTTATCCCAGTCCTTCAAGGTGTCATTGCAGAATTTCTTAGGAGTGCTTTAATAGTCTGATGACTACGTTCAAGAGAACCCTTTTGAAGCAGGATGATAGGGGCTGGACAGTACCTGTGTGATGTTGAACTCCTCCAGTGTCTTCTTGAAGAGATCACTGGTGAAGTTGGTGCCACAGTCCGCTTTGAACCTCTCTTGGAAATCCATACTGGGTGAAGATCTTCAATTAGGTGTTTTCACCACAGGTAGCAGCCGTAATGTTCTTTACTGGAACTGCTATGGGGAATCTGGTGGTAGGACACATGATAGTTAATATATAGGCGTTGCCAGAACTGGTCCGGGGTAAAGGACCAACACAGTCTATGCCGAGTCTGTGGAAAGGTTCCGCAGGCACCTGGATGGGTTTTAGTGGAGCCTGAGGAATAGAGATGTTAGGTTTACCTGCCATCTGACATGTATGACACTGTTGTACGTATTTTTTAACGTCTTTTACCATACCTGGCCAGTAGTAGTCTTGTCTGATTCCGTGGTAGGTTTTGTTGAAACCATAGTGAGAAAGAGCTCCGTGGGCCAGGTGTAGAATATCGGGCCGTATGCTGGTGGGAATCACTAGTTGTTCGACATTGGCCCAATCGTCATCCTCCTTCAGCTTGCTGGGTCTGTATCTGCGGTAGAGGAACTCATTCTCTAGGAAGAACCCAGGGATACTGTCAGGTTGAGTCTCAGCCTGGAAGAATAATGGTGTTAATGATTAATCTTCCCTCTGTAACTTACGGAACTCCAAACTGGTAAGATTTGGAGGTAGATTCTGAGGGTCTTGAGGGACAGCGGTAGCAGTAGAGAAATCATCACTTCCACATCTGCAAAGGCTGTCATCCCGAAGCTCGACAAGATCTTTTCAAATTTTGGCATTCCTGAAGTTGTCAAGACGGACAATGGACCGCCATTTAATGGACAAGACTTCATCAACCTTGCTGAGCATATTGGATTCAAACACTGCCGTGTGATGCCACTACATCCTCAAGCAAATAGAGAAGTTGAGAGATTCATGCAACCTCTCATGAAAGCGGTACGCTGTGCTCATGCCGTAGAACGATCCTGGAAACAAGCTATGTATGCTTTTCTCGGGAACTACCATGCAACACCGCATGGAACACTGGGAAGTCGCCTGGTGAAATCTTATTTGGACGTCCTATGAGGATCGCACTACCCGTCATGCCAGCCGAGGTAACGGATACACGTCTCGCTCAGAAGGATGCACTAGCCAAGGGCAAAATGAAAATCGTTCATGATCAACGTAAAAGGAACAATTCATAAAGGTTGGAGATACTGTTCTCGTTAAAAAGAAAAAAAAGGGAAAGCTAGATATGACGTATGATACAAAACCATATAAAGTGATTAGTGTAAAAGGAACTATGGTAACAGCGAGTAATAGAGATCATAGTATAACACGTAATATGGCCTATTTCAAAGTGATTCCAACTAGTGTAGAAAATGATGAAGTACAAAGTCGTACAAAGGAAAAAGAAAAAATGAGTTATAACCCGACAAAGATCTCTTGACATCAAGGGATATCATTGTATTTAAGGACTCTCGTCCTAAGCGTCATGTTAAACGCCCTACACGATTTTATGATTAATTGTGTTCCTAGGTAATGCAAAGTATTTACTTGTTATGCTAAACTAAATTTAATATTGTTTGAATAATGCAGATCTCTCATTCAATATTTTGTAACTTTGTATTACAGGTTCTTTCATTTTTGTTTAACATTGCATTTGTAATTTAACATTGAAATCCTGTGTGGTAAAGATTAAATTGTTTAAATTCTTTGCGTGCTTAATTAATGTTAAATGTATGCAATATCTCTTGATATGTTAATAATTTACTTTGTGTCAATAACTTTGCTTTGTGCTACAAGCATGGTAGACATCCTGTATTCATTCTTTTTAAAGAAATGGAGGGATGTCATGTTCATAGAAAACATACCATCCGTTTGTATGTGCTGCGGCTCAGACGCCAGCAGAGAGGTAAACAAGGGAGCATACAGGACGCCCGCCAAGCTTGGAAGCTGCTAGTCATGTATCAGTTTAAGTATTAAAGTCAGTAACCAAGCAATGGCTTTATATTAACCCTACAACCAAGACTTTCTCAGCAACACATAACACCACAGTCAAGTAAGGGAAAAACACACAAAACAAATCGTGTAAACAATGAAACTTTAATTAACTTGAAAACAAAATATGAACAAAGATAATCCCTTGGCTATGTACAGTGCAAATAAACAAGATTACAAAGTCAAAAAATAATATAAAAAATAAAACAGTGGTTACGTTACTCTACACATGAACAAGACAAAAATTAATTAAAAGGTGCTGAGGATATTGGCTGGCTGAACACATCCACTATTACACAGAGCGTATATTAGATAGGTGTATCAGCTTTGAGAGCACAGAATATTCTAAATCCAATGGCTCGTGCATGCTTAGTCATCGGCATGTGGAGATGGTGCTGAAGTCGAGTGCAGACGACGATTCACCAATGGGACGCGTAATGGCTGCAAGTGGTGGTTGGTGATCGACGCAGGTGGAGTGGCGAAAGCGAGGGGGGGGGGGGGGGAGGAGGTGGAGAGCGAGTGTAGGGTACGTATACGCCTGGTAGAAAACGTATTCCACTAAATATGTATACTCTTGATTGTAGTATCTAGATGTTGTAGATGTACTGAAAGTAACATGATGATAGGAAAGAGTAGGCCAAATCTCTCTTGAAAGAGATTATCGTAACAGTGTACACATGTAAAATATACGCTCCAGGTAAGGTTATCTCTCTCTTTTTCTCTCTCTCTCTCTCTCATTTTACTGTATTATTCTCATTTCCCCTCATTCTACATCTATCTCTGTAATGTTCTTGTAAAAAAAAAGCTATTAACACGCAATTTACCATTAATCTTCTTACTGCTGACCAAACCACACATTAGAAGACAAAAAGACGACGACGTTTCGGTCCGTCCTGGACCATTATCAAGACGATTGTGAATCGACTGTGAATCTTCTTACTGTGCCTTGTCAATACTCAAGTGGTTTTATGCTTAACTTCTCTATAATCTGGGAGTGTTCTTACATGTTCTCACATGTTGTCTGCACAACTTGTTTTACGTTGTTTGATAGTATTTACTTACCCTACACTGTCAGGGTTTCTGACAGCTGAGTGGACAGCACTTCGGATTCGTAGTCCTAAAGTTCCGGTTCAATCCCCAGTTGAGGCGGAAACAAATGGACAGAGTTTCTTTTCTCCCTGATGCTCCTGTTACCTAGCAGTAAATAGGTACCTGGGAGTTAGACAGCTGCTACGGGCTGCTTCCTGAGGGGTGTGTAAGAAAAAAGGAGGCCTGGTCGAGGACAGGGCCGCGGGGACACTAAGCCCTGAAATCATCTCAAGGACCTCAAGAATAAGATACACATGTTCACTATATTCTTGACATTCATTACTTGCTCCTTATCTGCTCTGTATGTTCTGTGTATGGCCTCTCTCTCTCTCTCTCCCTTTCCTTTTTCTTTAGAACAAAAGTGTACTAAGGCAACTTTTACCAAGCTTTCTCTCTCTTTCTGTAATATCTGTTTGTTGCCAAATTAAGACAGATAGACTTTTACTAAGTCATTTCATTGTTTAAGGTAACAGTCATTCTGTAAAACCATTCTTAATATAACTTTTTTCTGTAACAAACCTATGCAATGCATTTTCTTTCCAGCTTAATCTTTCTTTCTATCACCGTTCTTAAACAAAACTACACTTTATGCAGTAACAAATTTACTAAGACAATTTTTCCTAAACTAACATTACAGTTCGTGGTACTGAAAATAATTTAAAGTAACGTCTTCACATCATTTCTTAACTAGTATTATTCTTAATGCATTATCAAATTTCCTAAAACTTTATTTTTCATGTCATATCTTAACTAAGGAATGCACTCAAAAATAGTTTAAAGTAACATCTTTATATCACATCTCAGCTAACTGTACACTTTCATAAAGTAAGAAAATTGTTGTTGGTGACGTCGTCACTAAGTTTCTTAACAAAATTATTCTTCGTACTGTGGTGTTTGTGTGTTACTGAGGAAGTCTTGGTTGTAGGGTTGATGTAAAGTCATTGCTTGGTTACTGACTTTAATACTTAATATGATTACATGACTAGTAGCTACCAAGCTTGGCGGGCGTCCTGTCTGCTCTATTGTTTACCTTCTCTCTCTGGCGTCCCAGCCGCCGCACATAGAAAACGGATGGTACCATTTTCTGTGAACATGACATCCCTCCTTTTCTTTAAAAAGAATGAATACAGGATGTCTACCATGCTTGTAGCACAAAGCAAAGTTATTGACACAAAGTAAGTTATTACCATATCAAGAGATACTGCATACATTTAACATTAATTAAGCACACAAAGAATTTAAACAACTTAATCTTTTCCACAAAGGATTTCAATGTTAAAAATACATATGCAATGTTAAACAAACATGAAAGAAACTGTACTACAAAGTTACAAAATATTGAATGAGATATCTGCATTATTCAAACAATATTAAATTTAGTTTAGCATAATAAGTAAATACTTTTCATTACATAGGAACACAATTAATCATCAAATAGTGTAGGGCGTTTAACATGACGTTTAGGACGAGAGTCCTTAAATGCAATAACATCCTTGATGAATTGTTTGTCGGTTTATAACTATTTTTTTCTTTTTCTTTTGCACGACTTTGCACTTCATCATTTTCTACACTAGTTGGAATCACTTTGAAATAAGCCATATTACGTGTTATACTATGATCTCTATTACTAGCTGTTACCATAGTTCCTTTTACACTAATCACTTTATATGGTTTTGTATCATACGGCATATCTAACTTTCCCTCTTTTTTCTTTTTAAACGAGAACAGTGTCTCCAACCTTATGACTGTTCCTTTGCACGTTGATCATGAGCAATTTTCATTTTGCCCTTGGCTAGTGCATCCTTCTGAGCGAGACGTTTATCCGTTACCTCGGCTGGCATGACGGGTAGTGCGATTCTCATAGGACGTCCAAATAAAAGTTCGCCAGGCGACTTGCCCAGTGTTCCATGTGGTGTTGCACGGTAGTTCCTGAGAAAAGCATACATAGCTTGTTTCCAGGATCGTCCTTCGGCATGAGCACAGCGTACCGCTTTCATGAGAGGTTGCATGAATCTCTCAACTTCTCCATTTGCTGAGGATGTAGTGGCATCACACGGCGGTGTTTGAATCCAATATGCTCAGAAAAGTTGACGAAGTCTTGTCCATTGAATGGCGGTCCATTGTCTGTCTTGACAACTTCGGGAATGCCAAAGTTTGAAAAGATCTTGTCGAGTTTCGGGATGACAGCCTTTGCAGATGTGGAAGTGATGATTTCTACTTCTGGATAACGTGAGTGATCATCAATGACTACCATCAAGTACTCTCCAGTTGGTAGTGGTCCACAGAAGTCCATCGATACTTCCGTCCATGGTGCAGCAGGTAGTGGTGAAGGTTGTAGAGGTGTTGGTCTTGAAGTATCCACTGCAGCTTGGCAAGGGACACAGGCATCATGCATATCCTTTGCTTGACGATCAATGCCAGGAAACCACACCCTTTTCTCGTAGCAGCTGTTTCGTCCTAACAAGACCTTGGTGTCTTGATGTGCAAGCTTCAGAGCACGTTGCTGGAGAACAGCTGGAATCACGATACGAGTACCTCGCAGCACAGTGTCGCGTTGTTGCGTAACACTTAATTCTGTCTGGATGCGTTTCAAGTGCTTTGAATGCACCTTGGTCAACTCCTGAGGGTGGGATGCGTGGAAACTTTTTCTTAGTCAATGCATCCACTGTTGCTTGCAGAGTTGGGTCCTCTAGGGTTGCAGTACGGATTTCATCAAGAGTAAGAGCCTTAGGGACTGCATCACAGGTTACAGAGTGTACATATTCCTCGGCAACTTGCTGATGCTTGGTGATGTTGAAACTGTTGCAGGATGTCGACTGATGTAATCAGCGGGATTGCCTGCACCCGGCTTGTATTTCACCGTAAAGTTGTATGGTTGCAGACGAAGAGCCCATCTCTCAATGTGAGCTGGTGGTTTGGACTTTGATTATTGAAGATGGTCTCCAACGGTTTGTGGTCAGTGACTATCGTGGTGAAGGGCGCACCAAGCAGATACACATTGAAGTGTTCACAGCCCCATACAAGAGCAAGAGCTTCCTTCTCTGTCTGACTGTATCGTTGCTCAACATCTGTGAGAGAACGGCTGGCGTAGGCAATTACTACTCGGGAATCTGGTTGACCAGGTTTGTGTTGGGCTAAAACAGCACCTAATCCAACAGGACTAGCATCCACCGTTAATTCAGTGTCCATTGATGGATTAAAGTATGCAGCAGTCGCATTCTCTACTAGTGCATCTTTCACAGCATCAAATGCATTTTGCTCGATATCGCTCCAGTACCATGATGCATTTTTCTTCAGGAGCTCACGTAGAGGCTTCGTAATGGTAGCAAAATCTGGAATGAAAGCGAGAACAGTAGTTTGCCATTCCCAGAAAACTATGTACTTCAGTGGACGTTGAAGGAGGTGCAGCATTCTTGATATCTGCAAACTTTCTTAGGATCTGGAGACAGACCTTTGTCCACTAAGTACATGTCCAAAGAATTCAATTTTATGTGATTGAACTCACACTTTGCTCGGCTTAGCGTCAAATTCTTTTCTCGTAAGCGTTGCAATGTTTGCATGAAGAGCTTTGTCGTGTTCAGCTTGGGTACGGCCATAAACAATGATGTCATCAGACATGTTGTCAGCATTAGGTATGTCTTGCAATACCTGGCTGATGATGTGCTGGAATACCTCGGCAGCACTGTTAATACCAAAACTCAGGCGCTTGTACCTATACAGACCTCGATGTGTCGTAAACGTTGTGATGAAGCGACTCTCATCATCAAGTTCAAGCTGATGATAGCCCTTGTTTAAATCTAAACTTGCTGAATATAGTTGCACCATTCAAGCGGTAGATCATATCATCTACAGTCGGTGTAGGATGGCGTTCACGCATTATTGCCTTGTTGGGAACACGCATGTCCACACAAATGCGTATCTCATCTGGATTCTTCGGCTTTGGTGGAGTGACAATTGGGCTTACCCATGGTGTTGGGCCTGTTACTGGTTCAATGATATCTAGTTCTATCAGCCTATCCAGTTCGGCATCGACTTTCTTGCGAGTATGGAATGGTTGTCGGCGATGTGGTTGGGCAACTGGAATTACATCTGGGTTGATATGCAGATGTACTTTGCTATCAGTATAACAACCTATGGATTTAAATAGATCAGAAAATTCAGCAACAATAGCATCCACATTGTTTGCAGATTCCACTGCTACAGCATTAGAAAGCTGAAGTAGCCCCAATTTAGTTGAAGTCTTGTAACTGAGTAAAGACTCCTTTGCATTCCTAACAACATGGAATGTAGTAATGAGCATTGCATTCTTTGACTTAATCTCTGCAGTGAAAGTTCCAATCACTGGCAAGGCTACCTTTGAAGCATAGGCAGTGGCTTTGCCATTATAGTTCTCAAGCTTTGGAACTGTTTTTTTAAATTTCTCATAGTGGCACTCAGCAATGGTGTCAATGTTTGATCCAGTGTCAATGAGAACCTTGAGACAAATATCAGCAATGTATACACATGTCTCTGGGTTGTTTGGAAGATCATTCCATTCTGTGATTGCTTGTACTCCATAAGTATAATCACATTCACTGTCATCTAAGACTGGTTGTAATGAAATGTTGTCTTGTACATTATTAACATTCTGGATATGAGGTGCAATATTGTGTTTACCACCTCGATCCCTATGACCTGATCCTCATACAGTGCTTTTATTCACTGACTGTGGTTTCTTTAGTGCAGAACGACACATAGCACCAAAATGACCTAGTTTTCCACACTCATAGCACTTCTTACCTTGAGCAGGACAAACATTACCTTGGTGCGGGTAGTCTCCTCCACAATTGTAACATTTATTGTTGACACCCTCTGATGTGGGTCATTGTGACTGCTTGAGTCTTGTTCCTTGACCCCAGTTGTGACGTGGTTCTCGGCTAAATTTACTGTTAGGTTTGGCATGATATCTTCCTTTGATTACGATGTCCTCCCTGCACCTTACATACCTCATCACTGTTAGTAACAGTGGCAGAACCGTTGTTGGCACTGCACTCCATGACACGAGCATCACGTGCAGCATCTTCCATTCGACGAGCAATATCCAGTATCTTGGTAAGAGAACTTTCATCATCAACAAGTTCTAGAGCTCTTCGCCGGAGACGTGTAGATGTGCATGTTTCAATTATTTGCTGTTTGATTTCTTTGTCAACATCAGCAAACTCACAATGGGCTGCTAAACCCTGCAGACGTGTGTGGTATTGATCCACAGTTTCATTAGAGAGTTGTTTTGCTCTCCTGAAATGCATAATTTCCATTGCAGTATTTTGCCTTGGTTTGAAATGCTCTGTTAGTTTGGCTTTGGCAGTGTCATAATCTTTGGCACCACCAGTGTCTTTCAGTGTGTCAAAGATGTCACAAACTCTATCACCTGCATAATGAAGTAGAAAGGCACGCTTTCTTTCAGCACTTTTGATGTCAGAAACTATCAACAAATTTTCAAACTTTTTAAGCCATTTGAACCCACCTCTGTGACAGGTTTGTCTGGTCACAGTCAGGATCAAAAGCAGGAAACTGAGGTATATTTGCCATTTTTTACTGAATAAATGTAACTTATCACTTAAATGTTCCTCAGAATATTAAACACTTACTGCACTGTATATGTTAGTCAAGAATTCACTGTAATTACTTTAATTTTGCAAAGCACACAAGCATTTTAATGCAAAAGTTCACAACAGTGCACAATATAGCAGCAACTGACTTCTTACCTAGCCCTTGTGTACATGTGTTGTTCCTACTCACAGCAGCAGCACAGCAGTTGGTACAGCAGCAGTTGGTACAGCAGCAGTTGGTACAGCAGTTGGTGCAGCAGTTGGTACAGCAGTTGGTACAGCAGTCAGTTCAGTGTGATGAATTTTGTAGCACGAAGCGTCGTTTCGTAACCAAAACATCAGGTTTTGTACACATCAATGCGTCGTTTCGTACACAACGTCGGCAGATTCCTCAGTACACAGTTTCTTCAGCATAGCTTGGGTAGCACACAGCTTGGGTAGCACACAGCATTGGTTAGCACACAGCATCGTTTAGCACACAGCATTGGTTAGCACACAGCATCGGTTAGCATACAGCATCGGGTATGGCGCTCACAGCTTCTCTTCCTCCTCCAGGCAGCATGCTTCTCCCTTGTGTTTGAAACTGAACAAATACCTGCGTTCACAGTTCATCCTCGTCGCCAATGTGGTGTTTGTGTGTTACTGAGGAAGTCTTGGTTGTAGGGTTGATGTAAAGTCATTGCTTGGTTACTGACTTTAATACTTAATATGATTACATGACTAGTAGCTACCAAGCTTGGCGGGCGTCCTGTCTGCCTCTATTGTTTACCTTCTCTCTCTGGCGTCCCAGCCGCCGCACATAGAAAACGGATGGTACCATTTTCTGTGAACATGACACGTACTTCAAATGAAAGATTCTAAGACCTCTTTACGCATCAAGGGATAGTCTCCGTGCCATCAATGATATTCTCCAACACTCTCCATGCAGTCTTTACGTAAGAAGCATACTCTCTGAGGCATCTTTGCGTAACAATTATACTCTTTGAAACTTCTTTACACAACAAAGGATACTCTTAGAGACATCAAGGATGCTCTCAGAGACATTAAGGATCCTCTCAGAGACATTAAGGATACGCTTCAGAGACATCAAGGATACTCTCAGAGACATCAAGGATACTCTCAGAGACATCAAGGATACTCTCAGTGACATCAAGGATACTCTCAGAGACATTAAGAATACTCTTAGAGACATCAAGGATACTCACAGAGGCATCAAGGATACTCTCAGAGACATCAAGCATTTTCTCAAAGTCATCTTCATGTAACAAAGGATACTCTTTGAGGCATCACGGATACTTTCTAAGTTACCTGTATTCATCAAGTTGTACTTATTAGGACTTCTTCGTGCATTAAAAAAACTCTCACTGTAATAAACATTGTTCTTCATTTAATAAATATATTGTCAAGAGCATCGTTCCTGTAACATTTAAACTATAGTTTGTGTTAAACTTACTAAGACATGTCATTATCTAGACACAATCAACTTTAAGTATTATATCGTACTAAACATGTACAACTTTTCACAAAATTTGTAATTTTTCTGTTTCATGTAACTTCCATTAAGTAGTAGTTTTCTCTTTCATATATATTGTTAAGAACAAGCTTTTACCAAAGACATATTTTTTAAATGTATCTTGTTTAAGCATTAACTACTTCAACTTTTTATAACTTAACTTCATAATATTTCCCTGACAAAATATTTCTAATAAATTAATACAAAGGTGCTAATTAGACAAAACGTGTTAACAGCCTTACCTAACCTAACTTATCCTACCTATCCTAACCTATCACTTATACATGTTTGTTGTCCCACTGTATTAAGCAGCTTATTCTATTAAGGTTAAAGAAAAGTTATTCAGAAAACAACAAATTTATTTTGCAACGTTGATACCGAGTGATAAATCATAGCATTTAAACATATACAGTTATTCAGGAGACAATTATATTGAGTTTAAATCTGACTACAGTCTCATGTAGAAATTAATATTAGAATTTATTTAAGAATTAATATTATGACATGTGTTTGATTTCACACAATGAAAATCTTTATTTAACAAGTCAACAAAGCCATCACACACAGAGCATCCTCCCTTGTCTTCTCCAAATTAGATTAGTTTTTGACCAGTAAATTCTTTTAAAACATAGAAGGCCTCACTATGATCATTATTACCTCTATTCAATTCAGGCCAGGACAAGAGAAATACTTGTCTGTCATTGCAATATGTCCTAACCGTTTCTACTGCATCCATTTCCTCAACAAGCATCCACTGGCTCTCCCCCAATATATGAGTAATTATCAGTAGCTCTTTCATTATTATTATTTCTTGTCCTAATAAGGTTATCAATGAAAGCAATACCAGATAAAACTCCGAGGACAGAATCTTGCTCAAAAATCGCATCACAACCTCTATTTCAATCTTTTGTTGTGTGTGATATCGTATTTCTTGTCTCATCCTTATTAAATTGAAAGGAAAGGAAGGAAAGCTCTCTTCCATAGTGTCAATTAAGCTCCAGTGTTTGTCTTCTTCTGTTTTAGGGTGAATAATACTAATCTCTTCTCTGTCTTGCAATTTAATTGCTATTGTGCTCACCCAGTGTCATTATGGTATGCGCTTCTCACTTCTCCGAATTCAGGTGTATTAAGGAACTAATGTGCAATGTTTGGAGAACCTATTTCACGTACAAATTTTCTTTTAAAATCGTTTCCTTTCAGTTACAGTACAACCTATGTAAGTTACAAAAGTTCCTTTTCCTTTTAGTTACAAAGGCAGGAAATAAGTATTTGAAATTTGTCTAGATTTAAATCATTATATATTATTAATTTAAACCTAGTAAATCATTATATATTTCATTACAATAATGAAGAAAGACTCTTATCATGTACATCCCAGCAAACACAGAACGTTTGTGGACGTTTTTTAAATGGAGCCACAGAGGTAATAATGTAACTATTGACATAAATACTTATTTCTGACGTTCTTAAGGCCATTAGAGATAACTGAAAACATATATTCTTGAGACACAGTTTTTTTAAGATTTATGTACAAATTTAAAAATAATATTGAATGCTATGGAATTATAATGTTTTCATGCTTTATATTTAAAAATAAACAATTTTCAGTCAACATTTTTTTTTTACTTTATGTAAACCTATCCAATTTACCTTCTTATAACATATATATATATATATATATAATATATATATAGTATATATATTATATATATATATATATATATTATATATATATATATATATATTTTTAATATAGAAGGGAGTACCACCTCTGTCTGGAAGAAGAGGGGACCCATAGCCTCGGAGGAAAACCACACATAACGCATTGGAGGGAATGTAGGTCCCCTCCAATACAATTTCTGTGTGCTTGTCTCCTGCCACCCCCCTTCCTTTTTTTTTTTTTTTTTTTTTTTTCCTTTATTGTGTATTTAAGGTTACAAAACATACAAGACAAATGCCTAAAGGTTATGGATCTCTTGAAGCTCCTCCGATTCTGGACAGGAACCGAGGACGCAACAAGCATTTCCCCTCTGAATCGCCACACTGAGATGCTGAAACAAAAAACTGGAAGCCCTTGGGTCTCTGGTGACGTCAATGAGCTTGGAACCCAATTCCTTGAGAAATCCCAAGGCACTCTTGCCCCAGGGGGCCATGCGTCTCAGGACGCTATGGGAACAAAGAGGTATTGACCTTCCAGTCGCCTGTACTTGAGTGATTTTGCTGTTTCCCTGTGGTTGGCCGCCCCCACCTGCTTGATCAGCTCCGAAGTGTACATAGGTGTCAGCCAGGGTGGATACACATGTGTAGTCCCACACCAACTGTCTACCCTCCTTCCATGAGTATATGGTGATGCCATCAGGGTGAAGTGCGGGGAAATCCGGGTTTTGGACCCCTAGGATGCGAGGTTTTCTCTCCGCTGGGCACCTAGCTGAGACAAGGCTTCTCTTGATGATGTCATTGACCTCGTTGTTTCTTGCATGCCAGCCCTTTGTGCTTCCGCAATGCAACCCATGCAGTCCATGTTGGTCTGCTTCCACCCTGTTGCAAATACACTTGTATTCAGTGTGAACTGGGGCACCAAGGCGGAGGGCCACTGCTACATGAAGGGATTCTGGATCTAGGCACGTGCCCATTGCTGACATGGGTACTGCCAGGAGGAAGTCTCCTGCATTGGGGGCACACACTGCTCTGAGGCGGGCTTTCTCCTTGTCTGATATTGCGACGCTGAGCATGGCCTCAGCAACTTTTTCCACTAGAGGGTGGTCCCAGCCGGACTGTTTGTGTTGTTTTGTTGGCTCTATAATGGTTGCTGGGGCTGCAAGAACATCCCACTGATTTGAACATTCAGTGAAAGCAGGATCGTGTATTCCTTGCTGAATCTCTCAGGGTTGCAGGTAAAATATCTCTGACGAGGTCGTGCGATGCATGGGAGGAGGAAAGGAGGCTGGAAGAGCAATTTGGGAGGCTGTGCGTACACCAAGGCCGCCGAGTCTTACAGGAAAGGTTGCTTGCTCCCACTGAGAGTCGTCCAATGGCAGGTTCAGGACTTTTCACCACATTGGACCTCAGAAGGGGGTCATACACATTTAACTTAGGGCTGCTGTAGGATGGAGAACATCTCAAAAAGTAGGTCAACTTAGGGAGAGACAGGCATCTTGTGAGGAGAAAGAGAGCATCATGGGCATCAATCTTGTCAATCCTGTCCAGCATTCTCTTTAGGTCAGTGATTTTTGCAGCCATATATATATATATATATATATATATATATATATATATGTCGTACCTAGTAGCCAGAACTCACTTCTCAGCTTACTATTCAAGGCCCGATTTGCCTAATAAGCCAAGTTTTCCTGAATTAATATATTTACTATAATTTTTTTCTTATGAAATGATAAAGCAACCCTTTTTCTCTATGTATGAGGTCAATTTTTTTTTATTAGAGTTAAAATTAACGTAGATATATGACCGAACCTAACCAACCCTACCTAACCTAACCTAACCTATATTTATAGGTAAGGTTAGGTTAGGTAGCCAAAAAAAGCTAAGTTAGGTTAGGTTAGGTAGGTTAGGTAGACGAAAAAAACACTAATTCATGAAAACTTGGCTTATTAGGCAAATCGGGCCTTGAATAGTAGGCCGAGAAGTGCGTTCTGGCTATTAGGTACGACATATATATATATATATATATAAATATATATATATATATATATATATATATATATATATATATATATATATATATATATATATATATATGTCGTACCTTGTAGCCAGAACTCACTTACCTACTCCTAACTCTAACCTAACCTATACTCCTAACCTAACCTATAAACTCCTAACCTAACCTATAAACTCCTAACTCCTAACCTAACCTATAAAGATAGGTTAGGTTAGGTTAGGTAGGGTTGGTTAGGTTCGGTCATATATCTACGTTAACTTTAACTCCAATAAAAAAAATTGACCTCATACATAATGAAATGGGTAGCTTTATCATTTCATAAGAAAAAAATTAGAGAAAATATATTAATTCAGTAAAACTTAGCTTATTAGGCAAATCGGGCCTTGCATAGTAGGCTGAGAAGTGCGTTCTGGCTACTAGGTATGACATATATATATATATATATATATATATATATATATATATATATATATATATATATATATATATATATATATATAGACCTAGTAGCCAGAATGCACTTCTCAACCTACTATGCAAGGCCCGATTTGCCTAATAAGCCAAGTTTTCCTTAATTAATATATTTTCTCTATTTTTTTTCTTATGAAATGATAAAGCTACCTGTTACGACCCTGGGTTCTCCAGTGGAAACCAGAGGTCAAAATTGAGCTATTAAACTTTCTGGTAGTACAGTTGTGCATCTCGAATGGCAATTGTTTGTATCTTCCCTGCCAGACGTAAGGACTATTATTGTTTCTCAAAGAGCATTTAAAGACTGAGCTGGGGGTTGATTATTAAATAATAACATAGGCACCAACTTTGCTTACTAATACTTTCTAATCATTCATAAAGTAACAATACATTGCATAGGGGAAGATCTTTAATGTGCTTAGCTGCACGATCAATTAGGCTCCTTCCGGCACCACGACATGAGGGAGGCAGCTGGTCGCTAGCTCTCTATTCTTTGGCTGGTGTTCGTGCGGATAAGACCTACTCTGTGGCTGCACCCCTACTCTTCTCCCTTCTCCTCTTACTTATTTCCCTTACCTGAAGTTCCTGTATCCTTAAGTTAAGTACGGGGCGTTATTAAGTGTACCTACTCTGGTAGTAACGATTGGTGAGACCTGGGGGTAGTATTTGCCAGTGTTTTGGGTACCCCTAAGTGTTGTGTTTTGTATTAGGGTCCCACGTGGTTTCCCTACCCTAAGCTGCATCCAGCTTCAGTGCTTATCCAGTAGTACTTTACCCTAGCTTGTTATTAGTGTAAACCTTGTATCCTGTCTAAGTGGACCAAGGCTTTTAACGTAAGATAGCGTGGTAAAGTTATTATTATTATTGTTATTGGTGTGAGTGTATATGGGGGGTTGTTAAGGGGTTAATAAATAAGTACATGAATTACAGAGTATCTCTTCTTCCAGTGTGGGAGCGCATTGAACAACCCTTAGACTAACATATATGGTCTAGTAGCAAGTTATTACTACTGTGGATAGTTTATTTTGGGGGCCGGGCCTTTTAGCTCTCCCATATTTGATACTCTTGTCTTCTAACTACCCTTACCCCTTAATAGTACCAGTACCCCATAGAAGCCCCACATCTATTTTGTAACAAGTGGTTGGCCAGTCCGGGATGAACATTATAAGTGTAAAAAAATTAGATTCTTGAGTGCCAAAATTAAAATTTTTTGTTTTCCGCAGAACGGTTGTGTGCTAGCCTAGGGTCCAGTTCATCTAGCAAAGGACATTCTTGCACTGACTGGACACCCAGCTGGATCCCTTCACGATTAAGGTTAGTGTGGCCTTGTGTTAGGGGCCGTGCAAATTTTTGTTTTTTTCCAATTTTTTATTTTTTAATTTTTTGTTTGGCTGGGAGCTAAAATTATTAGTGATGTCTTCTGAAATGCAAAAACTGGCAAGGGAGCCTTCAGTGGTAGAGATAAAGAAACTTAAAAAGTCTAATTTAGTATTGTTAGGCCAGGAATTTGGCCTAGAATTAAATGTCGCAGATAAAAAGTGGACTTTGGTGAATGAAATATTACAACATTGTATTGATGAAGAACTATTGGCAAGTGATACACCTTTATGCCAGCCTAGCCAAGCAGAAAGTGCAACTCATAGGGAGAGAGAATTAGCTTTAGAGTTAGCAAAAATAAAATTAGAGGAGCAAAGACTCAAAACCGAGGAGGCTAGAATTAGAGTGAATGCCACTGGACCTCCACCTGCCGGGGATTCAAACCCCAGGCATTATGAGAAAAAGCATAATTTGCCTGAATTTTCCAAGTCAGACCCTGAAAGGTTTTTCAACCATTTTCAGAGATTGGCCATGTCCATGAACTGGCCAAAGGAAGAGTGGGTGAAAATCCTACAGGGAAGACTTAGGGGTAAAGCACAAGATATTTTTATAAACATGCCTGACGACGAGTGTTTCGAATATGATAAAGTCAGGGAATGTATTTTGCGGGCATATGAAATTACTCCTGAAGCTCACCGCCAAGTTTATCGTAACCTTAGGCCTACTCACAACCAACCGCTCACTGAATTTGTGAATGATCAAATTCGATTATTTGATAGATGGATTCGCTCGGCGAAAGCCGAAACATACGAGGCTCTCAGGAACTTAGTTTTAATGGAGCATTTTATAGATATTATGCCAGAGAATGTTTCAAATTACATTAGAGGAAAGGTAGAGGTAAATTCTAAAATAGGGGATTTGGCCAAGTTGGCAGAAAACTACCAATTGGCGGGCAAAAGGCCCAATAAAAATAATTATACCCCACAGAGTAGCAAAACTTATACCCACAGCCAGTCCAGACCAGCTCATTCTAACCCTTTACCTAATGCACCTTCTGTTTCAGACATAACTAACCCTGTTAAAGTGTCTAGCCCAACGGCACCTAAAGGTGAACCGAAGGGTAATTCTGTTAGTAATGTCTCTTCTCCCCGACGTTTTTGTGGTCACTGTAATCGTTCAAACCACAATATTAGCCGTTGTTGGCAACTGTACCCTGAAAAAAGACCCAATGCTCTAGTTGTGACACAGGGCTTGAGGCTTTCAGAAGGGTTAGGGAGTAAGACCTCCAACCCACAGTGGTTGGACTTGCTTACCCCATTCTTATCGAAAGGGAGACTACTTTTGTCTGAGGGGTCTTCCTGGAAGGACGTGGTGATCTTCCGAGACACCGGTGCCATCCAGACTTTAATTTTAGAGAGTGCGTTGCAAGGTGCCAACACTCTCGACACTGGAGAGGTGGTGCTGGTCGAGGGTGTCACTAGTGATACTCGAGCAGTACCCCTCCATAAGGTTACCCTGGAATCTGATTTCCACAAGGGTGTTTGTACAGTCGGAGTCACTTCATACCTACCTTTCCCTAATGTTGATGTAATAGTGGGTAATGATTTAGCAGGGGATAAGGTAGGGGACTCCAGACTGCCTATTATGTTGCCTACCCCTAAGGTTTGCCTGGATCCACCCGCCGCAGAGGATAATGTTGTGTACCCTGCGTGCGCGGTGACCAGGTCTATGGGACTTAAATGTAAGGGCAGCCCTGTGCTTGCCAAGGTGGTAAATCCCGAGGACACAAGGAACTTTCCGAGTGGTGAAAACCAAGTGGACCTCGCGGACACATTCATGGCCCAACTCGATGACGTGGCCGAGGACATTGTGGAGAGCCTGCCACCGCCATCTACCGAGAGTAGTGGGGAGGTGGAGGAGAACACTGTTGAGCCTCGGCCAATGGCATCTGACCAAGGCCTAGATGCCTCCTTGAGTGAGTTACAGAAAGC
This sequence comes from Procambarus clarkii, assembly GCF_040958095.1. Classification (NCBI taxonomy): domain Eukaryota; kingdom Metazoa; phylum Arthropoda; class Malacostraca; order Decapoda; family Cambaridae; genus Procambarus; species Procambarus clarkii. The sequence continues at coordinate 3,557,799 of NC_091220.1, forward strand.
TGACCCCACTCTTGCAGATTGTCATGAGACAGCTGTCTCTATGGAGGAAATTGTAGACGCAGCAACTGGGTACTACTACAATGATCGGATTTTGATGAGAAAATGGAGACCACAGAGTGCTCCCTTGTCAAATGAGTGGGAGGTAGTCCACCAGGTTATGTTGCCGACCTGCTATAGAGAAAGAGTTTTGGCAGCTGCTCATGATGATCCTATGGGGGGACATCAAGGTATTAATATTACGTATCACAAAATTTTAAAGTATTTTTTCTGGCCCAAGCTGAAAAGCGATGTGGCAAAATTTTGTAATGCGTGTATTGTTTGTCAACTGGTTGGGAAACCAAACCAGACTCCACCTAAAGCTCCTCTAAGGCCTATTGTCGTGCCAGAGGAACCATTTTCTCATGTGGTAATGGACTGTGTTGGACCATTACCTAGAACTAAGTCTGGTAATATTTACCTAATCGCGATGATGTGTATCACTACTCGTTACCCAGAGGCTTTTGCTGTAAGGAACATCCGAGCAAAAACTGTTGTTGCTCGTATGTTTCAATTTTTTTCCACTTTTGGACTGCCTCGGGTCGTGCAAACTGACAATGGTACTAATTTTAAATCTGATGTTTTCGAGCAATTTTGTAAGGAACACTGGAATAACTCATAAGGTTTCCAGCCCATACCATCCACAGAGTCAGGGGTAATTGAACGTTTCCATCTAACTCTGAAGCAGATGTTGAAGACATCGTGCGAGAGTTCCCACACCTTCTGGGATGAGAATTTACCGTATGTTTTGTTTGCGGCTAGAGAGGGATTACAAAGTTCACTGGGCTGTTCTCCTTTTGAGTTAGTCTTTGGCCATAAAGTTCGTGGACCCTTGCAAATGTTACAGGAGAATCTGTTAGGGAACGTAACGTTAACCGAAGGTTCGGCTTTCTTTGCGCAACACCACCAGAGACTCAAGGACTGCAAGGCGGCTGCATTTAAGTATCTTGGCAAGGCCCAAGAAAAGATGAAAGAACGTAACGATGCTAAATCTAAGTTACGGGTATTTCAGCTGGCGACCCTGTCCTGGTTTTAAAGCCTCGACTAGGGAACACTATGTCCCACAAGTACGAAGGCCCCTACATTGTGACAGAAAAGACTGGGGACCTCACGTACAAAGTGAGGCACTCTGACAAACGTAACCAGGTAATGCTCATACATGTAAATCGACTGAAGTTCCAGGGCCCCAGGCCCATTGCACTAACCAATGTTTCCATTTCCAGTGAGAGAGGGGATGATTGTTCTGGGGACCCAACTAATCTCATTTTTAATAATTCTAGTTCTGTGAGTGCTGTGGAGGAACTGTCCCATTTGCAGATGGCCCAACGTGAAGAGGTGCAGTCGTTGGTTGATGAATTCTCCAGTCTGTTCGGTGATGTCCCGACCCAGACTGATGCCATTTGCCATGATGTCGAGTTGATGGACTACACTCCCATTCGCCTTCAACCCTATCGGATGAGTCCAGAAAAGAAGGCCATCGTACGGAAGGAGGTCGACTTCTTGCTCCAGCACGGCCTCATCCGGCCGAGCCAGGGCTCTTGGTGCTCGCCCTGCCTTTTGGTCCCCAAACCAGACGGCTCCTGGCGATTATGCACCGACTATCGGCAGCTCAACAAGGTGACCATTGTGGATTCCTATCCGCTGCCCCTCCTCGAGGACTGCATCGACGAGTTGGGAAATGCCAAGTACGTTTCGAAATTCGACCTCTCGAGGGGGTATTATCAAATCCCACTCACTGAACGTGCTAAACAGCTAACGGCGTTTGTGACACCCGAGGGTGTTTTTGAGTATCAAGTGTTACCGTTCGGCTTGCGTAATGCCCCTGCCACGTTCCAGAGACTCATGAACTCTCTACTCGCTAAGGTGCCAAATTGTCGGGCGTATTTAGATGATATCGTGCTGTTTGACAGTAATTGGGCTGACCACATAGCTAGGTTACGCCAGTTGTTTGCCATCTTGAAAAGGGCAAATCTTACCTTAAATGCTAAAAAGTGTCATTTTGGCCAAGGCACAGTGACGTACCTCGGTTATGAAGTGGGCCAAGGAAAAGTGTTACCTCGGCAAGATAAAATCAATGCCATTCTGGAGTATCCAGTACTAAAGTCTAAAAAGGACGTTCAAAGATTTATCGGTATGTGTGCGTACTATCGACGTTTTTGTCAGAACTTTTCCAGTGTTGCCACTCCTCTCACAGACTTGTTGCGGAAAGCCGTTAAATTTAAGTGGTCATCAGACTGTGCAGAGGCATTTAAAAATTTGAAATTGATCTTTGCTTCCGCCCCAATGCTTGCTAGTCCAAGGTTCGACCGACCGTTTAAAATTCATGTTGACGCGTCTGACTCGGGTGCTGGTGCAGTGTTGTTGCAAACTGGGGATGATCAGGTGGAACACCCAGTATATTATTACTCTGTGAAATTCGACAAGGCGCAACGCAATTATTCAGTGGTAGAAAAAGAGGCGTTGGCGCTAGTGTTAACATGTAAAAAGTTCGAAGTTTACCTCACAGGTAATATAGTGGAAGTGTACACGGACCATAACCCACTAGTTTTCCTGACTCAGATGAAGGGTAAGAATAAACGTATCCTCAGGTGGGCGTTGTACCTACAGGACTTCAATCTTTCCATTACCCACCTACCGGGCAGACTCAACGTGATAGCCGACGCTCTGTCCCGGTTGCCTGAATAACATTCATCTGAGCCACAGAAAGCCATTTACCAACTGTCATGCTTTAGTTATTTTTTTTAGGTTCTCCTGTGACATTAAATATTCCGTGTCCAATTTCTTTACTTCCCTGTTCTTTTATTTTTTTGTGTATGTTTTTTTTTTCTTTCAGAGAACTCCTTTGTATTTTTTTTTGCAGAGAAATTGTTTTTGATTGATTTTTTGTTTTTGTCATATGTTTTTTCTTTTTATTTTCTGTATACTCTTACAAAAAAATATGACTACTATTCTAGTAGTCACATTTTTTTTTCTCTGAAGGGGGAGGAGTGTTACGACCCTGGGTTCTCCAGTGGAAACCAGAGGTCAAAACTTGAGCTATTAAACTTTCTGATAGTACAGTTGAGTGCATCACGAACGGCAATTGTTTGTATCTTCCCTGCCAGACGTAAGACTATTATTGTTTCTCAAAGAGCATTTAAAGACTGAGCTGGGGGTTGATTATTAAATAATAACATAGGCACCAACTTTGCTTACTAATACTTTCTAATCATTTGTAAAGTAACAATACGTTGCATAGGGGAAGATCTTTAATGTGCTTAGCTGCACGATCAATTAGGCTCCTTCCGGCACCACGACATGGGAGGCCTAGCTGGTCGCTAGGTGGTTCCTTCTCTGGCTGGCGTTCGTGCGGACGAGACCTACTAAGTGGCTGCACCCCTACTCTTCTCCCTTCTCCTCTTACTTATTTCCCTTACCTGAAGTTCCTGTACCCTTAAGTTAAGTACGGGGCATTATTAAGTGTACCTATTCTGGTAGTAATGATTGGTGAGACCTGGGGGTAGTATTTGCCAGTGTTTTGGGTACCCCTAAGTGTTGTGTTTTGTATTAGGGTCCCACGTGGTTTCCCTACCCTAAGCTGCATCCAGCTTCAGTGCTTATCCAGTAGTACTTTACCCTAGCTTGTTCTTAGTGTAAACCTTGTATCCTGCCTACGTGGACCAAGGCTTTTAACGTAAGATAGTGTGGTAAAGTTATTATTATTATTGTTATTGGTGTGAGTGTATATGGGGGGTTGTTAAGGGGTTAATAAATAAGTACATGAATTACAGAGTATCCCTTCTTCCTGTGTGGGAGCGCATTGATCAACCCTTAGACTAACATATATGGTCTAGTAGCAAGTTATTACTACTGTGGATAGTTTATTTTGGGGGCCGGGCCTTTAGCTCTCCCATATTTGATACTCTGTCTTCTAACTACCCTTACCCCTTAATAGTACCAGTACCCCATAGAAGCCCACACACAATTATTTATAACATTGACATAAGCCTGCTGAATAGCTATAATATGTATCTGGTGAAAACTGGACGTAAACCAAGTTTCCGTTCGTTTGCTTTTACACTTGGGACAGTTATTAGCAAAGTTTGGCAAAGATGTTTCTGGCATACAAAGACCCATCATGAACCCAGTGTTGCAGCATGCTGCTACACCCAGGCTCACTCACACGGAGGGCTTTCAAGCACACAGACTAAAACATTTGCCACCAGCTGGAAAGCGTGCAATAGTCCAACATGATTGCTTAGTTTGTAGAACAATAAAAAGAGATCAGAAACGTAAACTTGTGCAAACATGATGTGAAGCGTGTGGAGTCCCATAGTGCGTGCATGTGCGTAAATATAATAATAAACAATGTGAATACATATTATATTGGCATAATGGGAAAACATTTTTGTGCGCATGTGTATACTCAATGTATGCAACATTTATTACCACTGAACATGGAGTAACATTATATACAACACAATTAGTGAATAATTTTTGTGATAAAATACGCCTAGACACTGTAAATAATGCAGCGAAAATAAATTTGTGGCAATTCTGACTGCTTGAGGACTGCGCACAATGCCTCTGGGACGCACCTTGCATGAGCAAGCATGCAGGGTGTGACGTCATCGCTCATATTGTCGGCTCATTTATGTCATTTGTAAGTACGATTAATTTTTTTTTTCTCTTGTGGTCAGGGAACACAAATTAACAGCTTAGGAAGAATTTTTTTTGTCTTTTTTGTTACACGCCTGTGGGTGACAAGGGACATATAGCCCTTAGCAACACAAGGGTTAATACACCCACCATCACTGGGTCATGCCAATATGATTAATACACTCACCATCACTGGGTCATGACAATATGATTAATACACTCACCATCACTGGGTAATGACAATATGATTAATACACTCAACATCACTGGGTCATGCCAATATGATTAATACACTCACCATCACTGGGTAATGACTATATTAATACACTCGCCATCACTGGTAAATGACAACACCAACATTAATACACTAGTTAATGAAAATATCTTGATTAATACACTGACAATCACTGGTTATTGACATCAACATGATAAACACACACACTGGTAGTACAGTAAGAATAAAATGTCCTTACCATCATTGATGGGCAAAAGTTGTGTTTGCTATCGTCCTGGGTAGCCGAGCAGAGACTGGAAGCAGTATTACCTATTAAGGCAAAATAAAACAAATTTAAGGTTTCTATGACTAAATTTTTCCCACCAAAACATAGTAAATGTTAACAAAAATTTAATAATTTTTTTAGGTATTGTGCTTTGAGCAGAAGTAAGGAGGGTGGGCAGGAATAAGGAGGGTGGGCAGGAATAAGGAGGGTGGGCAGGAGTAAGGAGAGTGGGCCAGAGTAAGGAGGGTAGCCAGGAGTAAGGAGGGTGGGCAGGAAGTAACAGGAGGGTGGGCAGGAATAACGAGGGTGGGCAGGAGTAAGGAGGGTGGGCAGGAGTAAAGAGGGTGGGCAGGAGTAAGGAGGGTGGGCAGGAACAAGGAGGGTGGAGCAGGAATAAGGAGGGTGGGCAGAAGTAAGGAGGGTGGGCAGGAACAAGGAGGGTGGGGCAGGAATAAGGAGGGTGGGCAGGAGTAAGGAGGGTGGGCAGGAGTAAGGAGGGTAGCCAGGAGTAAGGAGGGTAGCCAGGAAAGTGGAAGTGGGTATGGGGCGGGTTCTCGGTTGCCTCCCCTCCCTCTCTAACAGCCTATGTAATACAAACCACATACATTAACCCTAAAGCTGCTACAGCCTGGGCTGTAAAAGCTGGGGCTGGGCAAAAAATATTTGAATTATGTGAAAATTAATATAAAATGTTAAATAAATCTCCAACTTATTGGCATTAGCGTCATAAAAGTTTCACCCTAATATTTTCAGAAATGTATTTTAGAAATTTTTTTTTTAAAAAGGAGAACATTTTGTTGATAAGGAGAACAGCTCCTATTAACTGGAACTGAGGGATAATGCAGTAATAAAGAGATGCAAGCACTTGTCCAATGTACAAAGAAGAAGAATAGTAGCAAGAAGTGTCCACAAAGTAGATATGCAGCTGGTGCCTGTATAGCATTGCTGAGTAATACATAATAATACCAATAATAATGAGTATGTTATCATGCTCTATTTTGTTATATATCATAAAAATGCATTGCCTAATGTTAATATCTGTTACTGTCACCAATATCCAAAAAAATATATATTTTTTTTTGTCTCCTTTGCTTATTATTTCATTTTGTTGTAACCTCTACATCTTGGAGAATGCATACCCATCCCTAACTATGTCAAGATAGAATGAAATTGGTCACCAAATAAATCAGTCACAACTGGCAGAACTTGGGACTGAATTTTTTTTACTGAGTTTTTCACAGATTTCAAATTCTATTTTCTTTGTCTCTTTAGGCGGTTTTGATGATTAGGGACCAGATTAGGGCTTTATCACTTTTATAAAGTATACATTTTTATCCCCTAAATCATTTTAATTTTCCCTATATTTAGTTTTTTGAGGTTATTTTTTCTTAACATCATTTCAACACATATTGACCTACAACTTTCACATATTCGAGTACGAATGCCAAACAACGTTTATTAAAACATATAAGTAAATTAATGAATTAGAACTACCTTATTCATTGCTGATAACTTCAACTTCAATTATCTCAAACTTTGAGTCAGCTTCAAAAAAATTCAGTTTCTGACTGATACTTGGTTGATGGGGTTCTGGGAGTTCTTCTACTCCCCTAAGCCCAGCCTGAGGCCAGGCTTGACTTGTGAACGTTTGATACACCAGGCTGTTGCTTGTAGCAGCCCGCAGGCCCACATATCCACCACCGCCCGGACAGATTCTCACCATTGTTACAAATAATGTGCACAGTTGTCTGTTCTACAATCCTATTAGAATGGATTTTTCACAAACCTTAAACGTTTGTAGTTATCAATTTTTTTCTAAATTTGGCGCATATTTCAAATGCCACATTGACGATTTTTTTACAGTAAATTACACTGAAAACATATATTCTAAATCTATGAAAATGAAGATCATATACTATTCTGAGAGCATAATAACACCAAATGAACAATTGGTGATAGTTTATATTTTTGCAGCTGATCTCAAAATCTGAAGTATTCAATATTCAATTTTATACAGTAATTATTTTTTATTTTCTTATTTTTCAAGTTACGTTTGTGATCATTTAGACAAAGTTGCAGGATTTGCTAGTATGCACAAAAAACTGGAAAGCATTAGAGCAAATTTGAGAAATTGAACTTTGCCATCAGGTCCTGTCGTATATGTATGCCATGCACAGCTTAAGGGTTAATACAGAACTGTACTGTATAAAATGCATAAAACTTAAAACTAACAATATTCCTCTAATTATAACAATAATATTTTAAATAAAACAATTTGTAACAGTCAATAAGTACATCAAATTTTGAGTATGCCTATAAAATAAGCACAGGTCATGTCAACGCGTTGGACCAGGATGAGATGGCTGGCACCATGTGCTTCTCCTCTTCCTGGGGTAAAAACATCGGGTTCACGTGCGAAGGATTTTTGTGATAAATTTGAACAATTTTTACTGTTTGAACTCATTTAATCTGTCAAGATGTCTCAGAGCAGCATTCATGGTATTGAAGGTATAAAACAAAAGAGAAAACATTTGTCAATTGATCAGAAAGTTGACTTGACAGAGAAAGCAGAGCGTGGATACTCTGTCACTCAACTCGCCCAAGAATTCAACATCGGTAAAGCTACAATTTGTGATATAAAAAAGCAGAAGGATAATATTAAGAAATTCTTTGCTCAAACTCAAGCAATAGGCAACAGGAAAACAATGAAACCTGCTAAGTATATGGATTTAGACTCATCTGTATTTAAATGGTTTACACAGCATCGTGCAAAAGGAATTCCTGTTTGAGTTGATTCTATTAGAAATGTAGCTGAAAGACTTGCTGTAAAGTTAAACATAGACAATTTCAAGGCTTGTATTGAATAAGTATGTCGATTTAAAGAGAGGTATGGCATCATTAACAAGAAAAATTGTGGCGATGCATTAAGTGCAGATGTTGGAAGTGCTAATGCATATAAGCATAAACTTTTTCAGCACATTATATCTAATAATCTAAGCTGGTTTTACGTGTACAATGCAGATGTAACAGGCTTTAACTGGAAATGCCTTCAAAGAAACACTTTGGCCTTCAGGCTTGAGGAGAATATTCCTGGTTGCAAGGTAAAGAAGGAAAGAATTTCAGCATTATTGTGCTGTAACGCAGATGGCAGTCACCGAACAAAGTACGCAATTGTTGGGAAATCTGCCAACCTCAGAGCATTGAAAAACTGCATGAACAGACTACCTGTCATCTACTACAACACAAAAATGCCTGGTTCACACAGATTACTTTTGAGGATTGGTTCCAGAATCACTTTTGTAAAGAAGTAAAAAAGCAGCAGATATGAATTCTGCAGGATGAATTCTGCAGGATGTGCAGAATTCATCCTGCTGAGGTAAAGGCAATGTTGTTGATTGATAATGCCCCAGCTCACCCCATTGCTAAATTAACATCGCCTGATGGCAAAATAACATGTATGGCTTTACCACCAAACACTACATCTGTAATACAGCCCATGGATTAGGGGTTATCTATGCTCTCAAAGGCTATATAAAAGAGCTATGAATTCAGATATTATGGAAGTTCTGCTCTCTGAGGAAGACGAGATACCTAATAAGGCTAAGAAGGCTAGTAGAACACTAGAAAACTTCAAGAAATATTCAATTAAAGATGCAATTTACAACTAGGCCAAGGAATGGAGCGAGTTGAAGGTCACCACATAAAAGAATGCATGGAATAAAATTCTGAGTCCAGTACCTGGTTAGAATAAAGACGAAGATGACTATGATTTTGAGGGCTTTGATAATGTGATTTTTGAGACATTCAGAGATGCAGGTGAGGAAGATTTGCAACTTTCTGATGTGAATGAGTGGTTAAATAATGATGCTGATGATCCAGGTTATGGTGAATTAACTGAGAATGAGATTATCCAGTGTGTTATTGGTAATAATGATGAGGATGTGGAAGAGGAAGATGATAGTGTGTTATCTATTCCATATGCTGCATCATTGCAAAAGGTTAATGATCTGCTTGATTTGGTTGCTGTAACTGATAATGAAGAGCTGACAGATTATTACCTGCACCTAAAGGACATGAAAGATATTATAATGAAGCTCACAACAAAGAAACAAACTAAGATTCAAAAGCTTTTGGTATGGTTTCACAGTAGGCCTACAGAACCAGCACCCTGCACTAGCAAGGACTCACCTGCTGAGGATGCTCAGGCAACTGGACCAGCACCCAGCACTAGCAAGGACTCACCTTCCGAGGATGCCCAGGCCACCAGACCAGCTCCCAGCACTAGCCATAACTTACCTGGGAGTACCAATTGAGCTGTACAGCACAGTTCTAATGACATTAAATGTACAAAGTGTAGTTTATATGATATAAGTGTACTGCAGTAGTGTGATTCTAGTGGTCTGTACTTTATGTACAGACTGTAGTGTATAATGTACATTTGTTAGAAAAGTTACTGTTCTTTAAACAATTTATATTCATATGTGTGGCACTCTCAGGATATTAAGGCTAACAAAGTTTGCACTACACAACTCAACTGGTAGGGTAAGTACAGTACTGTATCGTGCAATATCATTTTATTTCATTGCAATACAAATTCTTTATTATTTAAATTTTTCATAAGGCAAATGTGTACTGGCATATGCAATAATGTGATTATTTTTTTTTTGGGGGGGGGGGGGGGGGAGGGGGTTGCTGGGGCCGAACGGATGGAATGAATTCCACACTGGAATGAATCGGCTATGCCCCATATAGTTCATTCAAGCGAGTACACACATTTAATTTCTACATTTACTATCTACATTTAATGTCATCTAATTTCATGCATTTCTTTGATAAAGTGTTTACTCGTGTCCTTTATGATTTTGGTTATTTGAAACTGTTGGCCCCATTAACCTTAAATTATAGTATGTTACTCTATGTTCTGATATGTTCAAAGAAAATGTTATGAGGAATAGTTCACTTGCTTTTCTAAATTACACCTTGTATTTTCATTCTATAATTAATGTAAATAAACTACTGTACTGTTGCTAGAACTACTGACTCCATAATGTAATAGTCTATGCTTGTCATCCTTAACCCTTGCACTGCTCACCTATTTTCGGCAAAAACGTCTTGGTGCAATTGTCAAGGACATATTTTTGTTATTTTTACAAATGTTCAAGTAAATTTAATGTCAAAATGTTTCCAAAGTCAACTATTTCCATTTCAAAACACAAATAGTAATGAAAACATTAAAAAAACATTAAAATATAGCCAAATTAAAAAACAAAAAGCACAACTCTCTGAGCGCCTAAAGGCGCTTTGCGCAGTGCAGTGGTTAAGTATCACCTTCCTTGTATTCATTTTTTATTTTCCTTGAACATTCTCATTTTGTTAGCTTACTTCGCTAATAGTATTAAGTGTTTTATCCCGTCACAACTTTAATTAAAAAATTTCTATATTATTATTAATTTTGCCCGAAACGCTTTGCGTAATAGTGGCTTCATTAGTATGTGTAACTTCTGTCCCTTCAATTGAACAATATTTTTATGTTCTTGGTACACACAATCTTTTGAATAAATAATAATATTATTATTATTATTTACACAAAAAATCACACTAAAGTGATATACATCAATGAGAAAATTCCCTCGGGCTGTGAGATGATGCAAACCTGCAATGTTTGCATCACCTCACAGCCTCAGTGGATTGTTCATTGATGTATATCACCTTAGTGTGATTTTCTGTGTATCTGAAGTTGTGCATACAGTGTTGAACTACAGTACTTTATCCTTCACCTGAGTGCTTGGGGCCTTACATAAAACTTGAACTGGCTTCAGGACTGTGATATCAGGATATCACAGACTTCCTGTGTTATCAGTAGAAATCCAATTGTAAGAAAGTCAGTGGTGGTACAGTAGTAGAGTATGCAGCTGGCAATGCCTTGGTCATGGGTTTGCAACACTACACAGTCCCAGTGGTATTTCTCATTATTATTATTATTATAAAAGTTATCATTATTCGATAGGCCACACCCCAACAATGCCATTGGCATATAATTTTACCCCAACAATTCTAATGGCCTACATCTACACCTCCAACAATTCCATAGTCCTATTTCCATACCCCAACATTATTGTTGAAGAAAAAAAAATGCTGTTGAAATTGAATTGAAATTGAAATAAGTTTATTGAGGTAAAATACACACAAAGGGATGAGGTAGCTCAAGCTATTCTCACCCCATTCAGTACAACGTGTTAATATATACATAGACACACATCACAAATAAACATATTGCCAAACATTCTGAGAGGTAAACATATACATTTCCTCCTTCACAAGGAGTATGTTATCAGACGTACACACAAATACTTTTATGACCTAGGTATACTGTATAGACAATGTGCAAGAGACATGTAGATAATTCAACAAAATATTACAATCTTGGTGCAAAATTCTTATATCTCTCAAGAATATCATCAACCTTTCCGTTGTGACACATCCAGGCTATTTGTTCAGGAACAGTCCTTATCTCAGTGTTTCTATATACATTAATCAACGGACAATCAAGAACATAATGGGCCAGGGTGTGAGACCTTAACATACCACATAGCTTACACTTCGTGTCATTATCATGAAGATCTATCCCATATTCCCAGTAATATTTGTACCCAAGCCTGAGCCGCATGTACACAGAGTCACTCCAAGCATTTCTCCTTTTACCATAAGTGAAATGGGTGTTTTGACTCACATACATGTAGTGTTGCATGGTTTAACTACTCTCATACATTATCTCTCTCCTCTCCACTCCCGCCTGTGCCTGAATATTTCTGATTTTGCTTCTTATTTGTCTCATTGTGAATTCACATTCAATGTCAACTTGTGGTTTTGATGTGGCACGTTTGGCCACGTCATCCACCACCTCGTTGAGCACTATTCCAACATGAGATGGAATCCACATGCTGTTTGAAAATGCTGTTTGTTGACCAACTTGTATATTGGCTATTTTCTACCATGTTCCCCCCTTTTTTTCATCTTTTATTATTTTTATTTTTTTCTTTCAATGCAATTATACTTTAAGCTTAATTACTATTAAGTTTTAGTGTAAGTGTTTTTTTTTCCCCACCTCACCTTGCCCGAAACGCTATGCGTACTAGTGGCTTTAGGTATTGTATGTACTACCTCTATCTTTAAATCAAACAGAATGTTTGTACTGTAACTCTGCAACTATGTATGTACTTTTCCAAAATTAATTTTTATTATTTTTATTATTAACAATTGTATGTTGGGGGTGTAAGACAATGGTGGAGCAGAAAGCTCAGTACTCACTTCCCCCTTTCAGAGCAGGAGAGATTGCTGAAATAGAGGGAATACAGAGAACATATATGGCACGCATCATTGAGATAAAACACCTAAATTTTTGGGATCGTCTCAAAGCTCTCCGAATGTACTCTCTAGAAAGGAGACGAGAGATACCAAATAATATACACATGGAAAATACTGGAGGGCCAGGTCCCAAATCTACACAGTAAAATAACAACGTACTGGAGTGAATGATATGGAAGAAAATGCAGGATTGAACCAGTGAAGAGCAGAGATGTCATAGGCACAATCAGAGAACATAAGAACATAAGAGCAAAGGCAACTGCAGACGGCCTAGTGGCCCATACGAGGGAGCTCCTATCTATAACCACCCAATCCCACTCATTTACATGTCCAACCCACGCTTGAAACAATCGTGGGACCCCACCTCCACCACGTTACGCGGTAATTGGTTCCACAAATCAACAATTAACAACCCTGTTACCGAACCAGTATTTACCCAAGTCTTTCCTAAATCTAAATTTATCCAATTTATACCCATTGTTTCGTGTTCTGTCTTGTGCTGATACTTTTCATACCCTATTAATATCCCCTTTGTTGTGTCCATTCATCCACTTGTAAACCTCTATCATGTCACCCCTAACTCTTCGCTGTATAAACATCAGAGGTCCACGGTTGTTCAACGTTCTCCCAGTGACTATAAGAAATATTGCCGGAACAAACCGTGGACATCTTCAAGAGAAAACTGGACTGTTTTCTAAGAGAAGTTCCGGATCAGCCAGGCTGTGGTGGGTATGTGGCCCTGCGGGTCGCTCCAAGCAACAACCTGGTGGACCAAACTCTCACAAGTCGAGCCTTTCCTCGGGCCGGGCTTGGGAAGTAGAAGAACTCCCAGAACCCCATCAACCAGGTATCAAGCAGGTAATGCACTCAAGTACTTACGGAGGATGATGAGAGTGCGAGGAACAAGGTGGTCAGGTGCAGCCAGTGACTCCTTCCTTCAACAGTTTTGTCTCTCCCTCGTGGTATATCCTCAATGTCTTCAGTGGTGTGGCCTCACCACACACTTACACTGCCATAAGAGTCCTGAGAGTACTGTGGGAGGGACAATTTGGCGGGTATTATGGACACAGGTCTTTAAGACAGGCGAACTTCACGAGTCGTGGAGACGTCTATAGCAACCTTTGTTGTGATGACGTCACTCGCTCGCTCGCTTACCCGCCAGGTCGCTCTTCCCATTTTCTTTGGTTACTGATCTTTGCCGACGTTTATTTATTTATTTATTTATTTATTTATTTATTTATTTATGCATATACAAGAATGTACATAAGGAATGTGAGGATACAAATATGGTAATTACAGTCTTGTAAAGCCACTAGCACGCGCAGCGTTTCGGGCAGGTCCTTAATCTAAGAAAATTTTAAGGAGGTAAATACTTGCAAAAATTATAGACAAAAAAATGATAACAGATTACATGAAAAGAAAAAAAGATGAGAGAAAATTGTAGGTACAGTATATTAAAGCACATAGGTAGCTGAGATTGATTGCAATGACAGCTTGAATGGTAGTTGACAAAAAATTGGTAGGCACAATACAGCAGAAACAATATAAGATTGGTTGCAATGACAGCTTGAATGGTAGTTGACAAAAATTGGTAGTCACAATACAGCATATGGCTAGCACATAGAAGAAGACAGCAATGAACACAATGATAAGGTTGTTTGATATTACATAAAAATTAGGAGATTGGTAACACTAGGTACAGAGCAAATTTAAAGCTCAGTGTAGGAAACTAAGAAGATGAAGTTAGGTACTTTTTTGGTTTTGCTTTTAAATAAGGCAAAAGTTTTACAGTTTTTCAATTCACTAGGGAGTGAGTTCCATAGACTAGGTCCCTTAATTTGCATAGAGTGTTTACACAGATTAAGTTTGACCCTGGGGATATCAAAGAGATATTTATTTCTGGTGTGGTGATAATGGGTCCTATTACATCTGTCCAGGGAGAGTTTCAGAGCATGGTTTGCATTTGAGAACAGGGTTTTGTAAATGTAGTTGACACAAGAGAATGTGTGGAGGGAGTTAATATTTAGCAAGTTTAGGGATTTAAACAATGGAGCTGAGTGTTGTCTGAAAGCAGAGTTAGTTATTATTCTCATAGCAGATTTTTGCTGTGTGATGATGGGCTTAAGGTGGTTTGCAGTGGTAGACCCCCATGCACAGATATCATAATTAAGATAGGGGTAGATTAGTGCATAATATAGTGAGAGGAGAGCAGAGTTAGGAACATAATATCTGATTTTAGAGAGTATACCAACTGTCTTAGAGACTTTCTTAGTTATGTGTTGAATGTGGGTGCTGAAGTTGAGTCTCTTGTCTAGGAATAGGCCAAGAAACTTGCCATCATTTTTATTACTGATGTTGATGTTGTCTATCTGTAGCTGAATTGCATATGATGATTTGCTTCCAAATAAGATGTAGTAAGTCTTTTCGATGTTTAATGTTAGTTTGTTCGTTGACATCCATAAGTGGACTTTTTTTAATTCATTATTCACAACATTATTTAGTGTATGTGGGTTGAGGTTTGAATTGATAAGAGTAGTATCGTCAGCAACCAGCATAGGTTTGAGAATATTAGAGACATTAGGCAGATCGTTTATATATATAAGAAATAGAAGAGGTCCTAAGATGCTGCCCTGTGGCACTCCAACGGTAATTGGTAGAGTGGAAGAAGTTGTATCATTGATGGTTACATATTGGTGTCTGTCACTAAGATAGGATCGGATGTAGTCAAGGGCAAGGCCTCGGATTCCATAATGCTGGAGTTTAAGTAAGAGGTAGTTGTGATTAACAGTATCAAAGGCTTTTCTTAGGTCAATGATCATAAGGATCTCCTGGCCGCCAGTAATCCATAAGGTAGCCTCAGGTGGTTGTGGTGGATGGTGGATCTCCTGGCCGCCAGTAATCCATAAGGTAGCCTCAGGTGGTTGTGGTGGATGGTGGATCTCCTGGCCGCCAGTAATCCATAAGGTAGCCTCAGGTGGTTGTGGTGGATGGTGGATCTCCTGGCCGCCATTAATCCATAAGGTAGCCTCAGGTGGTTGTGGTGGATGGTGGATCTCCTGGCCGCCAGTAATCCATAAGGTAGCCTCAGGTGGTTGTGGTGGATGGTGGATCTCCTGGCCGCCATTAATCCATAAGGTAGCCTCAGGTGGTTGTGGTGGATGGTGGATCTCCTGGCCACCAGTAATCCATAAGGTAGCCTCAGGTGGTTGTGGTGGATGGTGGATCTCCTGGCCACCAGTAATCCATAAGGTAGCCTCAGGTGGTTGTGGTGGATGGTGGATCTCCTGGCCGCCATTAATCCATAAGGTAGCCTCAGGTGGTTGTGGTGGATGGTGGATCTCCTGGCCGCCAGTAATCCATAAGGTAGCCTCAGGTGGTTGTGGTGGATGGTGGATCTCCTGGCCGCCATTAATCCATAAGGTAGCCTCAGGTGGTTGTGGTGGATGGTGGATCTCCTGGCCGCCATTAATCCATAAGGTAGCCTCAGGTGGTTGTGGTGGATGGTGGATCTCCTGGCCGCCAGTAATCCATAAGGTAGCCTCAGGTGGTTGTGGTGGATGGTGGATCTCCTGGCCGTCATTAATCCATAAGGTAGCCTCAGGTGGTTATGGTGGATGGTGGATCTCCTGGCCACCAGTAATCCATAAGGTAGCCTCAGGTGGTTGTGGTGGATGGTGGATCTCCTGGCCGCCAGTAATCCATAAGGTAGCCTCAGGTGGTTGTGGTGGATGGTGGATCTCCTGGCCGCCATTAATCCATAAGGTAGCCTCAGGTGGTTGTGGTGGATGGTGGATCTCCTGGCCGCCATTAATCCATAAGGTAGCCTCAGGTGGTTGTGGTGGATGGTGGATCTCCTGGCCGCCATTAATCCATAAGGTAGCCTCAGGTGGTTGTGGTGGATGGTGGATCTCCTGGCCGCCAGTAATCCATAAGGTAGCCTCAGGTGGTTGTGGGGGATGGTGGATCTCCTGGCCGCCAGTAATCCATACGGTAGCCTCAGGTGGTTGTGGTGGATGGTGGATCTCCTGGCCACCAGTAATCCATAAGGTAGCCTCAGGTGGTTGTGGTGGATGGTGGATCTCCTGGCCGCCATTAATCCATAAGATAGCCTCAGGTGGTTGTGGTGGATGGTGGATTTCCTGGCCGCTAGTAATCCATAAGGTAGCCTCAGGTGGTTGTGGTGGATGGTGGATCTCCTGGCCGCCAGTAATCCATAAGGTAGCCTCAGGTGGTTGTGGTGGATGGTGGATCTCCTGGCCGCCAGTAATCCATAAGGTAGCCTCAGGTGGTTGTGGTGGATGGTGGATCTCCTGGCCGCCAGTAATCCATAAGGTAGCCTCAGGTGGTTGTGGTGGATGGTGGATCTCCTGGCCGCCATTAATCCATAAGGTGGCCCTCAGGTGGTTGAGATGGATGGTGGATCTCCTGGCCGCCATTAATCCATAATGGTAGCCTCAGGTTGTTGTGGTGGATGGTGGATCTCCTGGCCGCCATTAATCCATAAGATAGCCTCAGGTGGTTGTGGTGGATGGTGGATCTCCTGGCCCGCCATTAATCCATAAGGTAGCCTCAGGTGGTTGTGGTGGATGGTGGATCTCCTGGCCGCCATTAATCCATAAGGTAGCCTCAGGTGGTTGTGGTGGATGGTGGATCTCCTGGCCCCATTAATCCATAAGGTAGCCTTAGGTGGTTGTGGTGGATGGTGGATCTCCTGGCCGCCATTAATCCATAAGGTAGCCTCAGGTGGTTGTGGTGGATGGTGGATCTCCTGGCCGCCAGTAATCCATAAGGTAGCCTCAGGTGGTTGTGGTGGATGGTGGATCTCCTGGCCGCCATTAATCCATAAGGTAGCCTCAGGTGGTTGTGGTGGATGGTGGATCTCCTGGCCGCCATTAATCCATAAGGTAGCCTCAGGTGGTTGTGGTGGATGGTGGATCTCCTGGCCGCCAGTAATCCATAAGGTAGCCTCAGGTGGTTGTGGTGGATGGTGGATCTCCTGGCCGCCAGTAATCCATAAGGTAGCCTCAGGTGGTTGTGGTGGATGGTGGATCTCCTGGCCGTCATTAATCCATAAGGTAGCCTCAGGTGGTTATGGTGGATGGTGGATCTCCTGGCCACCAGTAATCCATAAGGTAGCCTCAGGTGGTTGTGGTGGATGGTGGATCTCCTGGCCGCCAGTAATCCATAAGGTAGCCTCAGGTGGTTGTGGTGGATGGTGGATCTCCTGGCCGCCATTAATCCATAAGGTAGCCTCAGGTGGTTGTGGTGGATGGTGGATCTCCTGGCCGCCATTAATCCATAAGGTAGCCTCAGGTGGTTGTGGTGGATGGTGGATCTCCTGGCCGCCATTAATCCATAAGGTAGCCTCAGGTGGTTGTGGTGGATGGTGGATCTCCTGGCCGCCATTAATCCATAAGGTAGCCTCAGGTGGTTGTGGTGGATGGTGGATCTCCTGGCCGCCATTAATCCATAAGGTAGCCTCAGGTGGTTGTGGTGGATGGTGGATCTCCTGGCCGCCATTAATCCATAGGTAGCCTCAGGTGGTTGTGGTGGATGGTGGATCTCCTGGCCGCCAGTAATCCATAAGGTAGCCTCAGGTGGTTGTGGTGGATGGTGGATCTCCTGGCCGCCATGTAATCCATAAGGTAGCCTCAGGTGGTTGTGGGTGGATGGTGGATCTCCTGGCCGCCATTAATCCATAAGGTAGCCTCAGGTGGTTGTGGTGGATGGTGGATCTCCTGGCCGCCAGTAATCCATAAGGTAGCCTCAGGTGGTTGTGGTGGATGGTGGATCTCCTGGCCGCCAGTAATCCATAAGGTAGCCTCAGGTGGTTGTGGTGGATGGTGGATCTCCTGGCCGTCAGTAATCCATAAGGTAGCCTCAGGTGGTTAGTGGTGGATGGTGGATCTCCTGGCCGCCAGTAATCCATAAGGTAGCCTCAGGTGGTTGTGGTGGATGGTGGATCTCCTGGCCGCCAGTAATCCATAAGGTAGCCTCAGGTGGTTGTGGTGGATGGTGGATCTCCTGGCCGCCATTAATCCATAAGGTAGCCTCAGGTGGTTGTGGTGGATGGTGGATCTTCCTGGCCGCCATTAATCCATAAGGTAGCCTCAGGTGGTTGTGGTGGATGGTGGATCTCCTGGCCGCCATTAATCCATAAGGTAGCCTCAGGTGGTTGTGGTGGATGGTGGATCTCCTGGCCGCCATTAATCCATAAGGTAGCCTCAGGTGGTTGTGGTGGATGGTGGATCTCCTGGCCGCCAGTAATCCATAAGGTAGCCTCAGGTGGTTGTGGTGGATGGTGGATCTCCTGGCCGCCATTAATCCATAAGGTAGGCCTCAGGTGGTTGATGGTGGATGGTGGATCTCCTGGCCGCCATTAATCCATAAGGTAGCCTCAGGTGGTTGTGGTGGATGGTGGATCTCCTGGCCGCCAGTAATCCATAAGGTAGCCTCAGGTGGTTGTGGTGGATGGTGGATCTCCTGGCCGCCATTAATCCATAAGGTAGCCTCAGGTGGGTTGTGGTGGATGGTGGATCTCCTGGCCGCCATTAATCCATAAGGTAGCCTCAGGTGGTTGTGGTGGATGGTGGATCTCCTGGCCGCCATTAATCCATAAGGTAGCCTCAGGTGGTTGTGGTGGATGGTGGATCTCCTGGCCGCCAGTAATCCATAAGGTAGCCTCAGGTGGTTGTGGTGGATGGTGGATCTCCTGGCCGCCAGTAATCCATAAGGTAGCCTCAGGTGGTTGTGGTGGATGGTGGATCTCCTGGCCGCCATTAATCCATAAGGTAGCCCTCAGGTGTTGTGGTGGATGGTGGATCTCCTGGCCTCCATTAATCCATAAGGTAGCTCAGGTGGTTGTGGTGGATGGTGGATCTCCCTGGCCGCCAGTAATCCATAAGTAGCCTCAGGTGGTGTGGTGGATGGTGGATCTCCTGGCGCCAGTAATCCATAAGGTAGCCTCAGGGTTGTGGTGGATGGTGGATCTCCTGGCCGTCATTAATCCATAAGTGTAGCCCTCAGGTGGTTATGGTGGATGGTGGATCTCCTGGCCACAGTAATCCATAAGGTAGCCTCAGGTGGTTGTGGTGGATGGGGATCTCCTGGCCGCCAGTAATCAATAAGGTATGCCTCAGGTGGTTGTGGTGGATGGTGGATCTCCTGGCCGCCATTAATCATAGGTGCCTCAGGTGGTTCGGTGGATGGTGGATCTCCTGGCCGCCATTAATCCATAAGGTAGCCTCATGGTTGTTGTGGTGGATGGTGGATCTCCCTGGCCGCCATTAATCCATAAGGTAGCCTCAGGTGGTTGTGGTGGATGGTGGATCTCCTGGCCGCCATTAATCCATAAGGTAGCCTCAGGTGGTTGTGGTGGATGGTGGATCTCCTGGCCGCCATTAATCCATAGGTAGCCTCAGGTGGTTGTGGTGGATGGTGGATCTCCTGGCCGCCATTAATCCATAGGTAGCCTTAGGTGGTTGTGGTGGATGGTGGATCTCCTGGCCGCCTTAATCCATAAGGTAGCCTCAGGTGGTTGTGGTGGATGGTGGATCTCCTGGCCGCCAGTAATCCATAAGGTAGCCTCAGGGTGGTTTGTGGTGGATGGTGGATCTCCTGGCCGCCATTAATCCATAAGGAGCCTCAGGTGGTTGTGGTGGATGGTGGATCTCCTGGCCGCCATTAATCCATAAGGTAGCCTCAGGTGGTTGTGGTGGATGGTGGATCTCCTGGCCGCCAGTAATCCATAAGGTAGCCCTCAGGTGGTTGTGGTGGATGGTGGATCTCCTGGCCGCCAGTAATCCATAAGGTAGCCTCAGGTGGTTGTGGTGGATGGTGGATCTCCTGGCCGTCATTAATCCATAAGGTAGCCTCAGGTGGTTTATGGTGGATGGTGGATCTCCTGGCCACCAGTAATCCATAAGGTAGCCTCAGGTGGTTGTGGTGGATGGTGGATCTCCTGGCCGCCAGTAATCCATAAGGTAGCCTCAGGTGGTTGTGGTGGATGGTGGATCTCCTGGCCGCCATTAATCCATAAGGTAGCCTCAGGTGGTTGCTGGTGGATGGTGGATCTCCTGGCCGCCATTAATCCATAAGGTAGCCTCAGGTGGTTGTGGTGGATGGTGGATCTCCTGGCCGCCATTAATCCATAAGGTAGCCTCAGGTGGTTGTGGTGGATGGTGGATCTCCTGGCCGCCAGTAATCCATAAGGTAGCCTCAGGTGGTTGTGGGGGATGGTGGATCTCCTGGCCGCCAGTAATCCATACGGTAGCCTCAGGTGGTTGTGGTGGATGGTGGATCTCCTGGCCAGCCATTAATCCATAAGGTAGCCTCAGGTGGTTGTGGTGGATGGTGGATCTCCTGGCCGCCATTAATCCATAAGATAGCCTCAGGTGGTTGTGGTGGATGGTGGATCTCCTGGCCGCCTAGTAATCCATAAGGTAGCCTCAGGTGGTTGTGGTGGATGGTGGATCTCCTGGCCGCCAGTTAATCCATAAGGTAGCCTCAGGTGGTTGTGGTGGATGGTGGATCTCCTGGCCGCCAGTAATCCATAAGGTAGCCTCAGGTGGTTGTGGTGGATGGTGGATCTCCTGGCCGCCATTAATCCATAAGGTAGCCTCAGGTGGTTGTGGTGGATGGTGGATCTCCTGGCCGCCATTAATCCATAAGGTAGCCTCAGGTGGTTGTGGTGGATGGTGGATCTCCTGGCCGCCATTAATCCATAAGGTAGCCTCAGGTGGTTGTGGTGGATGGTGGATCTCCTGGCCGCCATTAATCCATAAGGTAGCCTCAGGTGGTTGTGGTGGATGGTGGATCTCCTGGCCCGCCAGTAATCCATAAGGTAGCCTCAGGTGGTTGTGGTGGGTGGTGGATCTCCTGGCCGCCAGTAATCCATACGGTTAGCCTCAGGGGGTTGTGGTGGATGGTGGATCTCCTGGCCGCCAGTAATCCATAAGGTAGCCTCAGGTGGTTGTGGTGGATGGTGGATCTCCTGGCCGCCAGTAATCCATAAGGTAGCCTCAGGTGGTTGTTGGTGGATGGTGGATCTCCTGGCCGCCATTAATCCATAAGGTAGCCTCAGGTGGTTGTGGTGGATGGTGGATCTCCTGGCCGCCATTAATCCATAAGGTAGCCTCAGGTGGTTTGTGGTGGATGGTGGATCTCCTGGCCGCCAGTAATCCATAAGGTAGCCTCAGGTGGTTGTGGTGGATGGTGGGATCTCCTGGCCGCCAGTAATCCATAAGGTAGCCTCAGGTGGTTGTGGTGGATGGTGGATCTCCTGGCCGCCATTAATCCATAAGGTAGCCTCAGGTGGTTGTGTGGATGGTGGATCTCCTGGCCGCCATTAATCCATAAGGTAGCCTCAGGTGGTTGTGGTGGATGGTGGATCTCCTGGCCGCCAGTTAATCCATAAGGTAGCCTCAGGTGGTTGTGGTGGATGGTGGATCTCCTGGCCGCCATAATCCATAAGGTAGCCTCAGGTGGTTGTGGTGGATGGTGGATCTCCTGGCCGCCATTAATCCATAAGGTAGCCTCAGGTGGTTGTGGTGGATGGTGGATCTCCTGGCCGCCAGTAATCCATAAGGTAGCCTCAGGTGGTTGTGCGTGGATGGTGGATCTCCTGGCCGCCATTAATCCATAAGGTAGCCTCAGGTGGTTGTGGTGGATGGTGGATCTCCTGGCCGCCATTAATCCATAAGGTAGCCTCAGGTGGTTGTGGTGGATGGTGGATCTCCTGGCCGCCATTAATCATAAGGTAGCTCAGGTGGTGTGGTGGATGGTGGATCTCCTGGCCGCCATTAATCCATAAGGTAGCCTCAGGTGGTTGTGGTGGATGGTGGATCTCCTGGCCGCCAGTAATCCATAAGGTAGCCTCAGGTGGTTGTGGTGGATGGTGGATCTCCTGGCCGCCAGTAATCCATAAGGTAGCCTCAGGTGGTTGTGGTGGATGGTGGATCTCCTGGCCGTCATTAATCCATAAGGTAGCCTCAGGTGGTTATGGTGGATGGTGGATCTCCTGGCCACCAGTAATCCATAAGGTAGCCTCAGGTGGTTGTGGTGGATGGTGGATCTCCTGGCCGCCAGTAATCCATAAGGTAGCCTCAGGTGGTTGTGGTGGATGGTGGATCTCCTGGCCGCCATTAATCCATAAGGTAGCCTCAGGTGGTTGTGGTGGATGGTGGATCTCCTGGCCGCCATTAATCCATAAGGTAGCCTCAGGTGGTTGTGGTGGATGGTGGATCTCCTGGCCGCCATTAATCCATAAGGTAGCCTCAGGTGGTTGTGGTGGATGGTGGATCTCCTGGCCGCCAGTAATCCATAAGGTAGCCTCAGGTGGTTGTGGGGGATGGTGGATCTCCTGGCCGCCAGTAATCCATACGGTAGCCTCAGGTGGTTGTGGTGGATGGTGGATCTCCTGGCCACCAGTAATCCATAAGGTAGCCTCAGGTGGTTGTGGTGGATGGTGGATCTCCTGGCCGCCATTAATCCATAAGATAGCCTCAGGTGGTTGTGGTGGATGGTGGATTTCCTGGCCGCTAGTAATCCATAAGGTAGCCTCAGGTGGTTGTGGTGGATGGTGGATCTCCTGGCCGCCAGTAATCCACAAGGTAGCCTCAGGTGGTTGTGGTGGATGGTGGATCTCCTGGCCGCCAGTAATCCATAAGGTAGCCTCAGGTGGTTGTGGTGGATGGTGGATCTCCTGGCCGCCAGTAATCCATAAGGTAGCCTCAGGTGGTTAGTGGTGGATGGTGGATCTCCTGGCCGCCATTAATCCATAAGGTGGCCTCAGGTGGTTGAGATGGACTGGTGGATCTCCTGGCCGCCATTAATCCATAAGGTAGCCTCAGGTTGTTGTGGTGGATGGTGGATCTCCTGGCCGCCATTAATCCATAAGATAGCCTCAGGTGGTTGTGGTGGATGGTGGATCTCCTGGCCGCCATTAATCCATAAGGTAGCCTCAGGTGGTTGTGGTGGATGGTGGATCTCCTGGCCGCCATTAATCCATAAGGTAGCCTCAGGTGGTTGTGGTGGATGGTGGATCTCCTGGCCGCCATTAATCCATAAGGTAGCCTTAGGTGGTTGTGGTGGATGGTGGATCTCCTGGCCGCCATTAATCCATAAGATAGCCTCAGGTGGTTATGGTGGATGGTGGATCTCCCTGGCCGCCATTAGTCCATAAGGTAGCCTCAGGTGGTTGTGGTGGATGGTGGATCTCCTGGCCGCCATTAATCCATAAGGTAGCCTCAGGTGGTTGTGGTGGATGGTGGATCTCCTGGCCGCCATTAATCCATAAGGTAGCCTCAGGTGGTTGTGGTGGATGGTGGATCTCCTGGCCGCCATTAATCCATAAGGTAGCCTCAGGTTGGTTGTGGTGGATGGTGGATCTCCTGGCCGCCATTAATCCATAAGGTAGCCTCAGGTGGTTGTGGTGGATGGTGGATCTCCTGGCCGCCAGTAATCCATAAGGTAGCCTCAGGTGGTTGTGGTGGATGGTGAATCTCCTTGCCGCCAGTAATCCATAAGGTAGCCTCAGGTGGTTGTGGTGGATGGTGGATCTCCTGGCCGCCAGTAATCCATAAGGTAGCCTCAGGTGGTTGTGGTGGATGGTGGATCTCCTGGCCGCCAGTAATCCATAAGGTAGCCTCAGGTGGTTGTGGTGGATGGTGGAATCTCCTGGCCGCCAGTAATCCATAAGGTAGCCTCAGGTGGTTGTGGTGGATGGTGGATCTCCTGGCCGCCATTAATCCATAAGGTAGCCTCAGGTGGTTGTGGTGGATGGTGGATCTCCTGGCCACCAGTAATCCATAAGGTAGCCTCAGGTGGTTGTGGTGGATGGTGGATCTCCTGGCCGCCATTAATCCATAAGGTAGCCTCAGGTGGTTGTGGTGGATGGTGGATCTCCTGGCCGCCAGTAATCCATAAGGTAGCCTCAGGTGGTTGTGGTGGATGGTGGATCTCCTGGCCGCCATTAATCCATAAGGTAGCCTCAGGTGGTTGTGGTGGATGGTGGATCTCCTGGCCGCCATTAATCCATAAGGTAGCCTCAGGTGGTTGTGGTGGATGGTGGATCTCCTGGCCGCCAGTAATCCATAAGGTAGCCTTCAGGTGGTTGTGGTGGATGGTGGATCTCCTGGCCGCCAGTAATCCATAAGGTAGCCTCAGGTGGTTGTGGTGGATGGTGGATCTCCTGGCCGCCAGCAATCCATAAGGTAGCCTAAGGTGGTTGTGGTGGATGGTGGATCTCCTGGCCGCCAGTAATCCATAAGGTAGCCTCAGGTGGTTGTGGTGGATGGTGGATCTCCTGGCCGCCAGTAATCCATAAGGTAGCCTCAGGTGGTTGTAGTGGATGGTGGATCTCCTGGCCGCCATTAATCCATAAGGAAGCCTCAGGTGGTTGTGGTGGATGGTGGATCTCCTGGCCGCCATTAATCCATAAGGTAGCCTCAGGTGGTTGTGGTGGATGGTGAATCTCCTGGCCGCCATTAATCCATAAGGTAGCCTCAGGTGGTTGTGGTGGATGGTGGATCTCCTGGCCGCCAGTAATCCATAAGGTAGCCTCAGGTGGTTGTGGTGGATGGTGGATCTCCTGGCCGCCAGTAATCCATAAGGTAGCCTCAGGTGGTTGTGGTGGATGGTGGATCTCCTGGCCGCCAGTAATCCATAAGGTAGCCTCAGGTGATTGTGGTGGATGGTGGATCTCCTGGCCGCCATTAATCCATAAGGTAGCCTCAGGTGGTTGTTGTGGATGGTGGATCTCCTGGCCGCCAGTAATCCATAAGGTAGCCTCAGGTGGTTGTGGTGGATGGTGGATCTCCTGGCCGCCATTAATCCATAAGGTAGCCTCAGGTGGTTGTGGTGGATGGTGGAATCTCCTGGCCACCAGTAATCCATAAGGTAGCCTCAGGTGGTTGTGGTGGATGGTGGATCTCCTGGCCGCCATTAATCCATAAGGTAGCCTCAGGTGGTTGTGGTGGATGGTGGATCTCCTAGCCGCCAGTAATCCATAAGGTAGCCTCAGGTGGTTGTGGTGGATGGTGGATCTCCTGGCCGCCATTAATCCATAAGGTAGCCTCAGGTGGTTGTGGTGTGTCATGTTCACAGAAAATGGTACCATCCGTTTTCTATGTCCGGCGGCTAGACGCCAGAGACAGAGAAGGAAGGTAAACAAGAGATCGAGCATACAGGACGCCCGCCAAGCTTGGTAGCTACTAGTCATGTAATCATATTAAGTATTAAAGTCAGCAACCAAGTCATGACTTTACATCAACCCTACAACCAAGACTTCCTCAGTAACACACAAACACCACATTGGCGACGAGGATGAACTGTGAACGCAGGTGTTTGTTCAGTTTCAAACACAAGGGAGAAGCATGCTGCCTGGAGGAGGAAGAGAAGCTGTGAGCGCCATACCCGATGCTGTATGCTAACCGATGCTGTGTGCTAACCAATGCTGTGTGCTAAACGATGCTGTGTGCTAACCAATGCTGTGTGCTACCCAAGCTGTGTGCTACCCAAGCTGTGTGCTACCCAATCTGTGCTGAAGAAACTGTACTGAGGAATCTGCCGACGTTGTGTACGAAACGACGCTTTGATGTGTACAAAACCTGATGTTTTGTGTTACGAAACGACGCTTCGTGCTACAAAATTCATCACACTGAACTGACTGCTGTACCAACTGCTGTACCAACTGCTGCACCAACTGCTGTACCAACTGCTGCTGTACAACTGCTGTGCTGCTGCTGTGAGTAGGAACAACACATGTACACAAGGGCTAGGTAAGAAGTCAGTTGCTGCTATATTGTGCACTGTTGTGAACTTTTGCATTAAAATGCTTGTGTGCTTTGCAAAATTAAAGTAATTACAGTGAATTCTTGACTAACATATACAGTGCAGTAAGTGTTTAATATTCTGAGGAACATTTAAGTGATAAGTTTACATTTATTCAGTAAAAATGGCAAATAATACCTCAGTTTCCTGCATTTGATCCTGACTGTGACCAGACAAACCTGTCACAGAGGTGGGTCAAATGGCTTAAAAGTTTGAAAATTTGTTGATAGTTTCTGACATCAAAAGTGCTGAAAGAAAGCGTGCCTTTCTACTTCATTATGCAGGTGATAGAGTTTGTGACATCTTTGACACACTGAAAGACACTGGTGGTGCCAAAGATTATGACACTGCCAAAGCCAAACTAACAGAGCATTTCAAACCAAGGCAAAATACTGCAATGGAAATTATGCATTTCAGGAGAGCAAAACAACTCTCTAATGAAACTGTGGATCAATACCACACACGTCTGCAGGGTTTAGCAGCCATTGTTGAGTTTGCTGATGTTGACAAAGAAATCAAACAGCAAATAATTGAAACATGCACATCTACACGTCTCCGTCGAAGAGCTCTAGAACTTGTTGATGATGACAGTTCTCTTACCAAGATACTGGATATGGCTCGTCGAATGGAAGATGCTGCATGTGATGCTCGTGTCATGGAGTGCAGTGCCAACAACGGTTCTGCCACTGTTACTAACAGTGATGAGGTACGTAAGGTTCAGGGAGGACACCGTGATCAAAGAAGATATCATGGCAAACCTAACAGTAAATTTAGCCGAGAACCACGTCACAACTGGGGTCAAGGAACAAGGCTCAAGCAGTCACACGACCCACATCAGAGGGTGTCAACAATAAATGTTACAATTGTGGAAGAGACTACCCACACCAAGATAATGTTTGTCCTGCTCAAGGTAAGAAGTGCTATGAGTGTGGAAAACTAGGTCATTTTGGTGCTATGTGTCGTTCCGCACTAAAGAAACCACAGTCAATGAATAAAAGCACTGTACGAGGATCAGGTCATAGGGTCGAGGTGGTAAACACAATATTGCACCTCATATCCAGAATGTTAATAATGTGCAAGACAACATTTCATTACAACCATTCTCAGATGACAGTGAATGTGATTATACTTATGGAGTACAAGCAATCACAGAATGGAATGATCTTCCAAACAACCTAGAGACATGTGTATACATTGCTGGTATTTGTCTCAAGGTTCTCATTGACACTGGATCAAACATTGACACCATTGCTGAGTGCCACTATGAAAAAATTAAAAAACAGTTCCCAAAGCTTGAGAACTATAATGGCAAAGCCACTGCCTATGCTTCAAAGGTAGCCTTGCCAGTGATTGGAACTTTCACTGCAGAGATTAAGTCAAAGAATGCAATGCTCATTACTACATTCCATGTTGTTAGGAATTGCAAAGGAGTCTTTACTCAGTTACAAGACTTCAACCAAATTAGGGCTACTTCAGCTTTCTAATGCTGTAGCAGTGGAATCTGCAAACAATGTTGATGCTATTGTTGCCTGAATTTTCTGATCGATTAAATCCATAGGTTGTTATACTGATAGCAAAGTACATCTGCATATCAACCCAGATGTAATTCCAGTTGCCCAACCACATCGCCGACAACCATTCCATACTCGCAAGAAAGTCGATGCTGAACTGGATAGGCTGATAGAACTAGATATCATTGAACCAGTAACAGGCCCAACACCATGGGTAAGCCCAATTGTCACTCCACCAAAGCCGAAGAATCCAGATGAGATACGCATTTGTGTGGACATGCGTGTTCCCAACAAGGCAATAATGCGTGAACGCCATCCTACACCACTGTAGATGATATGATCTACCGCTTGAATGGTGCAGCTGTATTCAGCAAGTTAGATTTAAACAAGGGCTATCATCAGCTTGAACTTGATGATGAGAGTCGCTTCATCACAACGTTTACGACACATCGAGGTCTGTATAGGTACAAGCGCCTGAGTTTTGGTATTAACAGTGCTGCCGAGGTATTCCAGCACATCATCAGCCAGGTATTGCAAGACATACCTAATGCTGACAACATGTCTGATGACATCATTGTTTATGGCCGTACCCAAGCTGAACACGACAAAGCTCTTCGTGCAACATTGCAACGCTTACGAGAAAAGAATCTGACGTTAAGCCGAGCAAAGTGTGAGTTCAATCAACATAAAATTGAATTCTTTGGACATGTACTTAGTGACAAAGGTCTGTCTCCAGATCCTAAGAAAGTTGCAGATATCAAGAATGCTGCACCTCCTTCAACGTCCACTGAAGTACATAGTTTTCTGGGAATGGCAAACTACTGTTCTCGCTTCATTCCAGATTTTGCTACCATTACAAAGCCTCTACGTGAGCTCCTGAAGAAAAATGCATCATGGTACTGGAGCGATGTCGAGCAAAATGCATTTGATGCTGTGAAAGATGCACTAGTAGAGAATGCGACTGCTGCATACTTTGATCCATCAATGGACACTGAGTTAACGGTGGATGCTAGTCCTGTTGGATTAGGTGCTGTTTTAGCCCAACACAAACCTGGTCAACCAGATTCCAGAGTAGTAATTGCCTACGCCAGCCGTTCTCTCACAGATGTTGAGCAACGATACAGTCAGACAGAGAAGGAAGCTCTTGCTCTGTATGGGGCTGTGAACACTTCAATGTGTATCTGCTTGGTGCACCCTTCACCACGATAGTCACTGACCACAAACCGTTGGAGACCATCTTCAATAATCCAAAGTCCAAACCACCAGCTCGCATGAGAGATGGGCTCTTCGTCTGCAACCATACAACTTTACGGTGAAATACAAGCCGGGTGCAGGCAATCCCGCTGATTACATCAGTCGACATCCTGCCAACAGTTTCACCATCACCAAGCATCAGCAAGTTGCCGAGGAATATGTACACTCTGTAACCTGTGATGCAGTCCCTAAGGCTCTTACTCTTGATGAAATCCGTACTGCAACCCTAGAGGACCCAACTCTGCAAGCAACAGTGGATGCATTGACTAAGAAAAAGTTTCCACGCATCCCACCCTCAAGAGTTGACCAAGATGCATTCAAAGCACTTGAACGCATCCAGACAGAATTAAGTGTTACGCAACAACGCGACACTGTGCTGCGAGGTACTCGTATCGTGATTCCAGCTGTTCTCCAGCAACGTGCTCTGAAGCTTGCACATCAAGGACACCACGGTCTTGTTAGGACCAAAACAGCTGCTACGAGAAAAGGTGTGGTTTCCTGGCATTGATTGTCAAGCAAAGGATATGCATGATGCCTGTGTCCCTTGCCAAGCTGCAGTGGATACTTCAAGACCAACACCTCTACAACCTTCACCACTACCTGCTGCACCATGGACGGAAGTATCGATGGACTTTGCGGACCACTACCAACTGGAGAGTACTTGATGGTAGTCATTGATGATCATCCACGTTATCCAGAAGTAGAAATCATCAATTCCACATCTGCAAAGGCCGTCATCCCGAAACTTGACAAGATCTTTTCAAACTTTGGCATTCCTGAAGTTGTCAAGACGGACAATGGACCGCCATTCAATGGACAGGACTTTGTCAACTTTGCTGAGCATATTGGATTCAAACACCGCCGTGTGATGCCACTACGTCCTCAAGCTAATGGAGAAGTTGAGAGATTCATGCAACCTCTCATGAAAGCGGTACGCTGTGCTCATGCCGAAGGACGATCCTGGAAACAAGCTAGTTTGCTTTTCTCAGGAACTACCGTGCAACACCACATGGAACACTGGGCAAGTCGCCTGGCGAACTTTTATTTGGACGTCCTATGAGAATCGCACTACCCGTCATGCCAGCCGAGGTAACGGATAAACGTCTCGCTCAGAAGGATGCACTTGCCAAGGGCAAGATGAAAATTGCTCATGATCAACGTGCAAAGGAACAGTTCATAAAGGTTGGTGACACTGTTCTCGTTAGAAAGAAAAAAGAGGGGAAAGTTA
>NC_091220.1:3588660-3810611 GCF_040958095.1 Procambarus clarkii
TTTGTGTTCCTCACGTGTGCCCCAAAGAATGAGGTGATTTGGTAAAATGCTATGCCCAAGATTACTATCCGAGTGCCGGCGGTGGGGTGGTTCAAATAGCCTCGGCTATTTATCATATATATATATATATATATATATGTATGTATATAAAACATAGTATGTAATTTAAAATATTCACTTAGAATAAGGAAATAAAATTCAAAACATAAGACTGAGGGTGGTGGCTAACACAATAATTTATGTAAGGTTGGCATTGAAAGACTACAGCGGGGGCCTGGCGTTGCTGATAAAGAACTCCAGAGACGACATCTACAAGAAGTTATGGAGTAAAACCGACCTTTTTCCACATGACGATGCCTCCGTGGCGGCTATGAGAGCGGGCACCCACGCCTTCATCGCTGGAACTGCCTACGCCACGATTCTTCTTAGTAATCGCCACAAGGTGAGGCAAACCTTTCGTTTGTTTGTTAGTGGGAGAGGGAGAGGGGGGGGCAGTGTGATTACTATATCTCTCCCACTCTCTGATAATACATTAAAAATAATTTATCTGTCATTTTCGTGCTATAATAAAGTCAACAAATTTCCTTCTCAAGCTACTAGCTTGAAGACTATATAACTTTAACACAAAAGTGATCTACATGTGACTTGCTCAAAGATACTCTACATCTGACTCTTTAACAGGATGGCAGATTTAGTAGATGTAAACCTTCATGTAACAGACAGATATTATACACATTCAGGGAACAAATGCCAGGCTAAGTGAACCTTATATTCCAGAACTAGTTAACACAATGTAACACTATGTTTGTTCCTGGGAAATAATTTTTCTTTTCTGACTGTTTATGCCTCCAAAATATAGAAGATGGCTATTACCACCCCCCCCCCCCCTGCACCTTAAGGTTCACTTTGACCTTTGTCTACAACAACTTGAAGGCTTCCGACTCCTTCTCTAGAACTGTGAGAATATTTCAGAAGTCTTGGAAGGCTGCACCTTCAAGACGTCTTCCTGTAGCTGTTTGTAGCAAAGGTCACAGCAAAGCAAGAGGGGAATAATGACCATTTTCTATATTTTTTAGGCATACAGGACACATTTGCCTTAGGCAAAAAATGCCTTGCCTTAATGCCTAAAATGCCTTAGGCATTTTAGGCATTCAGGACGCCTTAATCCGCTTGACCATCACGACCGGACTAAGTAGGTAATAGCCGAAGCTATTTGAACTACTTTTCGGACGGCGGGGAAGTGGTTCAAATAGCTTTGGCTATCACTTCCTTAGTCCGGTCATGATTGTTAAGCAGATTAAGGCGTCCTGTACATACCAGTTGTGTTGCTCCTGGCAGTATGGGATCGAGTCACATCTGGGGTGTGAGTTTTCAGTTGTATATAGCCCTGGGGACCATTCAGGCTTGTTCGCATTTGTGTTCCTCACGTGTGCCCCAAAGAATGAGGTGATCTGATTAAATGCTATGCCCAAGATTACCATCCGAGTGCCGGCGGGGTAGTGGTTCAAATAGCTTCGGCTATCACTTCCTTAGTCCGGTTGTGATGGTCAAGTTGATTAAGGCGTCCTGTACATACCAGTTGCGTTGCTCCTGGCAGTATGGGTTCGAGTCACTTTTGGGGTGTGAGTTTTCAGTTGCATATAGTCCTGGGGACCATTCAGGCTTGTTCGCATATATATATATATATATATATATATATATATATATATATATATATATATATATATATATATATATATATATATATATATATGTATACATATTTGTCGTACCTAGTAGCCAGAACGCACTTCTCAGCCTACTATGCAAGGCCCGATTTGCCTAATAAGCCAAGTTTTCCTGAATTAATATATTTTCTCTAATTTTTTTCTTATGAAATGATAAAGATACCCATTTCATTATGTATGAGGTCAATTTTATTTTTATTGGAGTTAAAATTAATGTAGATATATGACCGAACCTAACCAACCCTACCTAACCTAACCTAACCTAACCTATCTTTATAGGTTAGGTTAGGTTAGGTAGCCGAAAAAGTTAGGTTAGGTTAGGTTAGGTAGGTTAGGTAGTCGAAAAAACATTAATTCATGAAAACTTGGCTTATTAGGCAAATCGGGCCTTGCATAGTAGGCTGAGAAGTGCGTTCTGGCTACTAGGTACGACATATATATATATATATATATATATATATATATATATATATATATATATATATATATATATATATATATATATATATATATATATATATATACATATATATATATATATATATATATATATATATATATATATATATATATATATATATATATATATATATATATGTATATATATATATATATATATATATATATATATATATATATATATATATATATATATATATATATATATGTGTCGTACCTAATAGCCAGAATGCACTTCTCAGCCTACTATGCAAGGCCCGAATTGCCTAATAAGCCAAGTTTTCATGAATTAATTGTTTTTCGACTACCTAACCTACCTAACCTAACCTAACCTAACCTAACTTTTTCGGCTACCTAACCTAACCAAACCTATGAAGATTGGTTAGGTTAGGTTAGGTAGGGTTGGATAGGTTCGGTCATATATCTACGTTAATTTTAACTCCAATTAAAAAAAATAACCTCATACATAATGAAATGGGTAGCTTTATCATTTCATAAGAAAAAAATTATAGTAAATATATTAATTCAGGAAAACTTGGCTTATTAGGCAAATCGGGCCTTGAATAGTAGGCTGAGAAGTGAGTTCTGCCTACTAGGTACGACATATATATATATATATATATATATATATATATATATATATATATATATATATATATATATATATATATATATATATATATATGTCGTACCTAGTAGCCAGAACTCACTTCTCAGCCTACTATTCAAGGCCCGATTTGCCTAATAAGCCAAGTTTTCCTGAATTAATATATTTACTATAATTTTTTTCTTATGAAATGATAAAGCTACCCTTTTCACTATGTATGAGGTCAATTTTTTTTTATTGGAGTTAAAATTAACGTAGATATATGACCGAACCTAACCAACCCTACCTAACCTAACCTAACCTATATATATAGGTAAGGTTAGGTTAGGTAGCCAAAAAAAGCTAGGTTAGGTTAGGTTAGGTAGGTTAGGTAGACGAAAAAACATTAATTCATGAAAACTTGGCTTATTAGGCAAATCGGGCCTTGCATAGTAGGCTGAGAAGTGAGTTCTGGCTACTAGGTACGACATATATATATATATATATATATATATATATATATATATATATATATATATATATATATGTCGTACCTAGTAGCCAGAACGCACTTCTCAGCCTACTATGCAAGGCCCGATTTGCCTAATAAGCCAAGTTTTCCTGAATTAATATATTTTCTCTAATTTTTTTCTTATGAAATGATAAAGCTACCCATTTCATTATGTATGAGGTCAATTGTTGTTTATTGGAGATAAAATTAAAGTAGATATATGACCGAACCTATCCAACCCTACCTAACCTAACCTAACCTATCTTTATAGGTTAGGTTAGGTTAGGTAGCCGAAAAAGTTAGGTTAGGTTAGGTTAGGTAGGTTAGGTCGTCGAAAAACAATTAATTCATGAAAACTTGGCTTATTAGGCAAATCAGGCCTTGCATAGTAGGCTGAGAAGTGAGTTCTGGCTACTAGGTACGACATATATATATATATATATATATATATATATATATATATATATATATATATATATATATATATATATATATATTATTAAATATGACCGAAAAAGTAAGATTAATAATTCTAACACGAATTTTCTCAATCTTTCGTACATTTCTTTTCACTGTTGGAGGTAAATCAAAAATCAATTCTCCAAAATTCATTTTTATTTCTAGTCTGACGCGACACGAGCGCGTTTCGTAAAACTTATTACATTTTCAAAGACTTTAGTTCACAAATACACAACTGAATAGAACTTACGCATCTCCGATTTTATATCTACTTTTGAGTGAAGTGGAAGGGGTGATGTGGCATTAACACAAGACAGAACAAGATGTGGCATTAATAGGGTATTAATTTCATCAACACAAGACAGAACAAGGGTATTAATAGGGTATTAATTTCATCAACACAAGACAGAACACGAAACAATAGATATTGAATAGAAGTGTTTGTAGAAAGCCTATTGGTCCATATTTCTTGATGCTTCTATATTGGAGCGGAGTCTTGAGGTGGGTAGAATATAGTTGTGCAATAATTGGCTGTTGATTGCTGGTGTTGACTTCTTGATGTGTAGTGCCTCGCAAACGTCAAGCCGCCTGCTATCGCTGTATCTATCGATGATTTCTGTGTTGTTTACTAGGATTTCTCTGGCGATGGTTTGGTTGTGAGAAGAGATTATATGTTCCTTAATGGAGCCCTGTTGCTTATGCATCGTTAAACGCCTAGAAAGAGATGTTGTTGTCTTGCCTATATACTGGGTTTTTTGGAGCTTACAGTCTCCAAGAGGGCATTTGAAGGCATAGACGACCTTAGTCTCTTTTAAAGCGTTCTGTTTTGTGTCTGGAGAGTTTCTCATGAGTAGGCTGGCTGTTTTCCTGGTTTTATAGTAAATCGTCAGTTGTATCCTCGGATTTTTGTCTGTAGGGATAACGTTTCTATTAACAATATCTTTCAGGACCCTTTCCTCCGTTTTATGAGCTGTGGAAAAGAAGTTCCTGTAAAATAGTCTAATAGGGGGTATAGGTGTTGTGTTAGTTGTCTCTTCAGAGGTTGCATGGCTTTTCACTTTCCTTCTTATGATGTCTTCGACGAAACCATTGGAGAAGCCGTTATTGACTAGGACCTGCCTTACCCTACAGAGTTCTTCGTCGACTTGCTTCCATTCTGAGCTGTAGCTGAGAGCACGGTCGACATATGCGTTAACAACACTGCTCTTGTACCTGTCTGGGCAGTCGCTGTTGGCATTTAGGCACATTCCTATGTTTGTTTCCTTAGTGTAGACTGCAGTGTGGAAACCTCCGCCCTTTTCCATGACTGTTACATCTAGAAAGGGCAGCTTCCCATCCTATTCCATCTCGTAAGTGAAACGCAGCACGGAACTCTGCTCAAATGCCTCCTTCAGCTCCTGCAGATGTCTGACATAAGGTACCTGTGTAAAAATGTCGTCAACATACCTGCAGTATATGGCCGGTTTCAAGTTCATGTCGACTAAGACTTTTTGCTCGATGGTACCCATGTAGAAGTTTGCAAACAGGACACCTAGGGGAGAATCCATGGCGACCCCATCTACTTGCTTATACATGTGCCCATCCGGGCTTAAGAAGGGTGCCTCTTTAGTACAAGCTTGGAGTAGTTTCCTCAGAATATTTTCTGGTATGTCAAGAGGAGTACAGGCTGGATCACGATACACTCTGTCGGCTATCATTCCGATTGTCTCGTCCACAGGTACGTTGGTAAACAGCGATTCTACGTCCAACGAGGCTCTAATCCCTCTGGCCCGTGTGCCCCGCAGTAAGTCAACAAATTCCTTTGGAGACTTCAGGCTGAAGGCGCAAGGAACATAAGGAGTCAGCAGGCCGTTGAGTCGCTTCGCCAGTCTGTACGTGGGTGTGGGTATCTGGCTAATGATTGGCCGAAGTGGGTTTCCAGGCTTGTGTGTCTTGACATTTCCATACGCATATCCAGGTTTATATTCCCCAATGATCTTTGGCAGGTGGAGTCCGGATTTCTTGGCGTTCACAGTTTCGATCAGTTTGTTGACCTTTGCTTTTAATTCGGCTGTAGTGTCCTTCGTTACCCTTTGGAACTTAGTTTGGTCAGAGAGTATGATGTTCATTTTCGCCAGATATTCGTCTTTTTTAAGAATGACATATATTGGCGACTTGTCACCTCTCCTGACAACTATCTCCTTGTTCTCAGGAAGGCTTTTAGCTGCCGCTTTAAGCTCGGGGGACAGTATGGTGCTTCTGTAATTGCCTCGATTCTTTCCTCCTTCTGCAATAAGTTCTGCTTGTAAGGTATCTTTGGTAGTGACCTTCTTTTGTGTCTCGAGGTCGAATATGTCGTCCAACAGAATTTCGAACTCTACTTTCCGGGCCATCTCACTCGGTCTGGACATAACATGACAGTTTATGCCCAGATTTAGGAGAGTGACTTGGTCCTCAGTGAGGTTAATTCCTGCAAGGTTCAGGAAGCCATCTCTTGGTCGTGGAATTGCCATAGGTCCTCCATATAATGTTGTTAGTTTCTTGATAATCCTTGTTTCAGTGCTGAGGTGATGTCGGTCTGTGAGGATGTCGAGGTGTTGTTCAATGCGGGTACGGATACTTTCGTCGATGTTGCTATTTCTCCACTCGTTTGTAGCATGAAGTAGTTGCATTTTGTTGTCTTTGAAAGACAACAAAACGCAACTACTTCATGCTACAAACGAGTGGAGAAATAGCAACATCGACGATAGTATCCGTAATATAGTTTTATATTACGGATACTATCCGTAATAGTATATACTACTATACGGATACTACTACTATACGGATACTACTATACGGATACTATCGGATACGATAGTATCCGTAAAGATAGTTTTGAAAGACAACAAAACGCAACTACTTCATGCTACAAACGAGTGGAGAAATAGCAACATCGACGATAGTATCCGTACCCGCATTGAACAACACCTCGACATCCTCACAGACCAACATCACCTCAGCACTGAAACAAGGATTATCAAGAAACTAACAACATTATATGGAGGACCTATGGCAATTCCACGACCAAGAGATGGCTTCCTGAACCATGCAGGAATTAACCTCACTGAGGACCAAGTCACTCTCCTAAATCTGGGCATAAACTGTCATGTTATGTCCAGACCGAGTGAGATGGCCCGGAAAGTAGAGTTGGAAATTCTGTTGGACGACATATTCGACCTCGAGACACAAAAGAAGGTCACTACCAAAGATACCTTACAAGCAGAACTTATTGCAGAAGGAGGAAAGAATCGAGGCAATTACAGAAGCACCATATTGTCCCCTGAGCTTAAAGCGGCAGCTAAAAGCCTTCGTGAGAGCAAGGAGATAGTTGTCAGGAGAGGTGACAAGTCGCCAATATATGTCATTCTTAAAAAAGACGAGTATCTGGCGAAAATGAACATCATACTCTCTGACCAAACTAAGTTCCAAAGGGTAACGAAGGACACTACAGCCGAATTAAAAGCAAAGGTCAACAAACTGATCGAAACTGTGAACGCCAAGAAATCCGGACTCCACCTGCCAAAGATCATTGGGGAATATAAACCTGGATATGCGTATGGAAATGTCAAGACACACAAGCCTGGAAACCCACTTCGGCCAATCATTAGCCAGATACCCACACCCACGTACAGACTGGCGAAGCGACTCAACGGCCTGCTGACTCCTTATGTTCCTTGCGCCTTCAGCCTGAATTCTCCAAAGGAATTTGTTGACTTACTGCGGGGCACACGGGCCACAGGGATAAGAGCCTCGTTGGACGTAGAATCGCTGTTTACCAACGTACCTGTGGACGAGACAATCGGAATGATAGCCGACAGAGTGTATCGTGATCCAGCCTGTACTCCTCTTGACATACCAGAAAATATTCTGAGGAAACTACTCCAAGCTTGTACTAAAGAGGCACCCTTCTTAAGCCCGGATGGGCACATGTATAAGCAAGTAGATGGGGTCGCCATGGGTTCTCCCCTAGGTGTCCTGTTTGCAAACTTCTACATGGGTACCATCGAGCAAAAAGTCTTAGTCGACATGAACTTGAAACCGGCTATATACTGCAGGTATGTTGACGACATTTTTACACAAGTACCTGATGTCAGACATCTGCAGGAGCTGAAGGAGGCCTTTGAGCAGAGTTCCGTGCTGCGTTTCACTTACGAGATGGAAAAGGATGGGAAGCTGCCCTTTCTAGATGTAACAGTCATGGAAAAGGGCGGAGGTTTCCACACTGCAGTCTACACTAAGGAAACAAACATAGGAATGTGCCTAAATGCCAACAGCGACTGCCCAGACAGATACAAGAGGAGTGTTGTTAACGCATATGTCGACCGTGCTCTCAGCCACAGCTCAGAATGGAAGCAAGTCGACGAAGAACTCTGTAGGGTAAGGCAGGTCCTAGTCAATAACGGCTTCTCCAATGGTTTCGTCGAAGACATCATAAGAAGGAAAGTGAAAAGCCATGCAACCTCTGAAGAGACAACTAACACAACACCTATACCCCCTATTAGACTATTTTACAGGAACTTCTTTTCCACAGCTCATAAAACGGAGGAAAGGGTCCTGAAAGATATTGTTAATAGAAACGTTATCCCTACAGACAAAAATCAGAGGATACAACTGACGATTTACTATAAAACCAGAAAAACGGCCAGCCTACTCATGAGAAACTCTCCAGACACAAAACAGAACGCTTTAAAAGAGACTAACGTCGTCTATGCCTTCAAATGCCCTCTTGGAGACTGTAAGCTCCAAAAAAAACCAGTATATAGGCAAGACAACAACATCTCTTTCTAGGCGTTTAACGATGCATAAGCAACAGGGCTCCATTAAGGAACATATAATCTCTTCTCACAACCAAACCATCGCCAGAGAAATCCTAGTAAACAACACAGAAATCATCGATAGATACAGCGATAGCAGGCGGCTTGACGTTTGCGAGGCACTACACATCAAGAAGTCAACACCAGCAATCAACAGCCAATTATTGCACAGCTATATTCTACCCACCTCAAGACTCCGCTCCAATATAGAAACATCAAGAAATATGGACCAATAGGCTTTCTACAAACACTTCTATTCAATATCCATTGTTTCGTGTTCTGTCTTGTGTTGATGAAATTAATACCCTATTAATACCCTTGTTCTGTCTTGTGTTGATGAAATTAATACCCAATTAATGCCACATCTTGTTCTGTCTTGTGTTAATGCCACATCACCCCTTCCACTTCACTCAAATGTAGATATAAAATCGGAGATGCGTAAGTTCTATTCAGTTGTGTATTTGTGAACTAAAGTCTTTGAAAATGTAATAAGTTTTACGAAACGCGCTCGTGTCGCCTCAGACTACAAATAAAAAAGAATTTTGGAGAATTGAGTTTTTATTTACCTCCAACAGTGAAGCGTAATGTACGAAAGATTGAGAAAATTCGTGTTAGAATTATTAATCTTACTTTTTCGGTCATAATTAATAATATATGTCTACAGGAAAGACTGCTACCAAAATATACTAATATAAATATATATATATATATATATATATATATATATATATATATATATATATATATATATATATATATATATATATATATATATATATATAT
The DNA here is from genome assembly GCF_040958095.1 of Procambarus clarkii. Lineage (NCBI taxonomy): Eukaryota > Metazoa > Arthropoda > Malacostraca > Decapoda > Cambaridae > Procambarus > Procambarus clarkii. The sequence goes on from NC_091220.1 coordinate 3,598,021, forward strand.
ACAATAGGAAGGGAGTACCACCTCTAGCTGGAAGAAGGGGGACCCATAGCCTCGGAGGAAACCACGCATAACGCATTAGAGGGAATGTTTAGATCCCCTCCAATACAGTTTCTGTGTGCTTTTCTCCTACCACCCCCTTCCTTGAATATTTTTTGTGCTTTATTATGCATTTGATGGTTACAAGATATACATGGGTTGATACAAAAATAATAATGCAAAAAGGTGCTTAAAGGTTATGGATCTCTTGAAGAACACAACAATGGGAAACATTGATGAATGTCACAGACGGGTTCGATCATTGTTGCAAGTCAAACGTTATATATATATATATATATATATATATATATATATATATATATATATATATATATATATATATATATATATATATATATATATATATATATATATATATATATATATATATATATATATATATATGTAGTCTTAGTGTAGACTGCAGTGTGGAAAACTCCTCTCCTTTCCATGACTGTTACATCTAGAAAGGGCAGCTTCCCATCCTTCTCCATCTCGTAAGTGAAACGCAACACAGAATTCTGCTCAAATGCCTCCTTCAGCTCCTGCAGATGTCTGACATCAGGTACCTGTTTAAAAATGTCGTCAACATACCTGCAGTATATGGCCGGTTTCAAGTTCCTTCCGCAATAAGTTCTGCTTGTAAGGTATCTTTGGTATGCAGAACTTATTGCGGAAGGAGGAAAGAATCGAGGCAACTACAGAGGCACCATACTGTCCCCCGAGCTCAAAGCAGCAGCTAAAAACCTTCGTGATAACAAGGAGATAGTTGTCAGGAGAGATGACAAGTCGCCAATATACGTCATTCTTAAAAAAGACGAATATCTTGCGAAAATGAACCTCATACTCTCTGACCAAACTAAATTCCAAAGGGTAACGAAGGACACTACAGCCGAATTGAAAGCAAAGGTCAACAAACTGATCGAAACTGTGAACGCCAAGAAATCCGGACTCCACCTGCCAAAGATTATTGGGGAATATAAACCTGGATATGCGTATGGAAATGTCAAGACTCACAAGCCTGGAAGTACGTGGGTGTGGGTATCAGCAAGATATCCACACCCACGTACAGACTGGCGAAGCGACTCAACGGCCTGCTGACTCCTTATGTCCCTTGCGCCTTCAGTCTGAAGTCTCCAAAGGAATTTGTTGACTTACTGCGGGGCACACGGGCCACAGGGATAAGAGCCTCGTTGGACGTAGAATCACTGTTTACCAACGTACCTGTGGACGAGACAATCGGGATGATAGCCGAAAGAATGTATCGTGATCCAGCCTGTACTCCTCTTGACATACCAGAAAATATCCTAAGGAAACTACTCCAAGCTTGTACTAAAGAGGCACCCTTCTTGAGCCCGGATGGGCACATGTATAAGCAAGTAGATGGGGTCGCCATGGGTTCTCCCCTAGGTGTCCTGTTTGCAAACTTCTACATGGGTACCATCGAGCAAAAAGTCTTAGTCGACATGAACTTGAAACCGGCCATATACTGCAGGTATGTTGACGACATTTTTACACAGGTACCTGATGTCAGACATCTGCAGGAGTTGAAGGAGGCATTTGAGCAGAGTTCCGTGCTGCGTTTCACTTACGAGATGGAAAAGGATGGGAAGCTGCCCTTTCTAGATGTAACAGTCATAGAAAAGAGCGGAGGTTTCCACACTGCAGTCTACACTAAGGAAACGAACATAGGAATGTGCCTAAATGCCAACAGCGACTGCCCAGACAGGTACAAGAGCAGTGTTGTTAACGCATATGTCGACCGTGCTCTCAGCCACAGCTCAGAATGGAAGCAAGTCGACGAAGAACTCTGTAGGGTAAGGCAGGTCCTAGTCAACAACGGCTTCTCCAATGGTTTCGTCGAAGACGTCATAAGAAGGAAAGTGAAACGCTATGCAACCTCTGAAGAGACAACCAACACAACACCTATACCCCCTATTAGACTATTTTACAGGAACTTCTTTTCCACAGCTCATTAAACGGAGGAAAGGGTCCTGAAAGATATTGTTAATAGAAACGTTATCCCTACAGACAAAAATCAGAGGATACAACTGACGATTTACTATAAAACCAGAAAAACGGCCAGCCTACTAATGAGAAACTCTCCAGACACAAAACAGAACGCTTTAAAAGAGACTAACGTCGTCTATGCCTTCAAATGACCTCTTGGGGACTGTAAGCTCCAAAAAACCCAGTATATAGGCAAGACAACAACATCTCTTTCTAGGCGTTTAACGATGCATAAGCAACAGGGCTCCATTAAGGAACATATAATGTCTTCCTACAACCAAACCATCGCCAGAGAAATCCTAGTAAACAACACAGAAATCATCGATAGATACAGCGATAGCAGGCGGCTTGACGTTTGCGAGGCATTACACATCAAGAAGTCAACACCAGCAATCAACAGCCAATTAATGCACAACTATATTCTACCCACCTCAAGACTCCGCTCCAATATAGAAGCATCAAGAATTATGGACCAATAGGCTTTCTACAATCACTTCTATTCAATACCCATTGTTTCATGTTCTGGCTTGTGTTGATGAAATTAATACCTTATTAAAAACCACCTGACCCCATCCACCTCACTCAAATGTAGATATAAACAAAATCGGAGATGTGTAAGTTCTATTCAGATGTGTATGTGTTAACTAAAGTCATTGAAAATGTAATAAGTTTTACGAAACACGCTCAAGTGTCGCGTCAGACTAGAAATAAAAATGAATTTTGGAGAATTGATTTTTGAATTACCTCCAACAGTGAAAAGAAATGAACGAAAGATTGAGAAAATTCGTGTTAGAATTATTAATCTTACTTTTTCGGTCATATTTAATAATATATGTCTACAGGAAAGACTGCTACCAAAATATACTAATATATATATAGCAATATAATATATATATATATTTATATATATATATATATATATATATATATATATATATATATATATATATATATATATATATATATATATATATATATATATATATATATATTAAATATGACCGAAAAACTAAGAATAATAATTCTAACACGAATTTTCTCAATATTTCTTACATTTTTCCTCACTGTTGATGGTAATTGAAAAATCAATTCTCCAAAATTCATTTTTACTTCTAGTCTGACGCGACACTTGAGCGCGTTTCGTAAAACTTATTACATCTTCAAAGACTTTAGTTTACACACACACAACTATAACTGAACAGAGCTTAAACATCTTCGATTTTTTATACCTGCATTTGGGTGAGGTGATATGTTACAACAGTTTTGGATGAGGTTAAAACAAACTTTCAACACAAGACAGAACACAAAACAATGGGTATAATATTTTACATAATACAAAAGCACCATACTGTCCCCCGAGCTCAAAGCGGCATCTAAGAGCCTTCGTGAGAACAAGGAGATAGTCGTCAGAAGAGGTGATAAGTCGCCAATATACGTCATTCTTAAAAAAGACGAATATCTGGCGAAAATGAACCTCATTCTCTCTGACCAAATTAAATTCCAAAGGGTAACGAAGGACACTACAGCCGAATTGAAGGCAAAGGTCAACAAATTGATCGAAACTGTGAACGCCAAGAAATCCGGACTCCACCTGCCAAAGATTATTGGGGAATATAAGCCTGGATACGCGTATGGAAATATCAAGACACATAAGCCTGGAAACCCACTTCGGCCAATCATTAGCCAGATACCCACACCCACGTACAGACTGGCGAAGCGACTCAACGGCTTGCTGACTCCTTATGTCCCTTGCACCTTCAGCCTGAAGTCTCCAAAGGAATTTGTTGACTTACTGCGGTGAACTCGGGCCACAGGGATAAGAGCCTCGTTGGACGTAGAATCACTGTTTACCAACGTACCTGTGGATAAAACAATCGGAATGATAGCGGACAGAGTGTATCGTGATCCGGCCTGTACTCCTCTTGAGATACCAGAAAACATTCTAAGGAAACTACTCCAAGCTTGTACTTAAGAGGCACCCTTCTTGAGCCCAGATGGGCACATGTATAAGCAAGTAGATAGGGTCGTCATGGGTTCTCCCCTAGGTGTCATGTTTGCGAACTTCTACATGGGTACCTCGAACAAAAGGTCTTAGTCGACATGAACTTGAAACCGGCCATATACTGCAGGTATGTTGACGACTGATTTTTGTCTGTAGGGATAACGTTTCTACTGACAATATCTTTCAGGACCCTTTCCTCCGTTTTATGGGCTGTGGAAAAGAAGTTCCTGTAAAATAGTCTAATAGGGGGTATAGGTGTTGTGTTAATTGTCTCTTCAGAGGTTGCATGGCTTTTCACTTTCCTTCTTATGATGTCTTCCACGAAACCATTGGAGATGCCGTTGTTGACTAGGACCTGCCTTACCCTACAGAGTTCTTCGTCGACTTGCTTCCATTCTGAGCTGTGGCTGAGGGCACGGTCGACATAAGCGTTAACAACACTCCTCTTGTACCTGTCCATGCAGTCACTGTTGGCATTCAGGCACATTCCTATGTTTGTTTCCTTAGTGTAGACTGCAGTGTGGAAAACTCCGCTCCTTTCCATGACTGTTACATCTAGAAAGGGCAGCTTCCCATCCTTCTCCATCTCGTAAGTGAAACGCAACACAGAATTCTGCTCAAATGCCTCCTTCAGCTCCTGCAGATGTCTGACATCAGGTACCTGTGTAAAAATGTCATCAAGATACCTGCAGTATATGGTTGGTTTCAAGTTCAAGGCATTTGAACAGAATTCTGTGTTGCGTAACCTAACCTAACCTATCTTTATAAGTTAGGTTAGGTTTGGTAGCCGAAAAAGTTAGGTTAGGTTAGGTTAGGTAGGTTAGGTAGTCGAAAAAACATTAATTCATGAAAACTTGGCTTATTAGGCAAATCGGGCTTCTCTTCCCACAACCAGACCATCACCAGAGAAGTCTTAACAAAAAACACGGAAATCATCGATAGATACAGCGATAGCAGGCGGCTTGATATCTGCGAGGCACCTTCAACCAAACCATCACCAGAGAAATCTTAGCAAACAACACAGAAATCATCGATAGATACAGTGATAGCAGGCGGCTTGACATCTGCAAGGCACTACACATCAAGAAGTCAACACCAGCAATCAACAGCCAATTAATGCACAACTATATTCTACCCACTTCAAGACTCCGCTCCAATATAGAAGCATCAAGAAATATGGGCCAATAGGCCCTCTGCAATTATTTCCATTCTTACCTTCAATACCCATTGTTTCGTGTTCTATCCTGTGTTGAAAGTTTTGTTCACCTCATCCCAAACTGTTGTAACTTATCACCTCACCCAAAATGCTGGTATAAAATGAAAAATGAAAGCTGTTTAAATCATAGCATAGTAAGAACTCTGTTTAGTGTTTGCAGGTAATAGTTGTGTGTGTGTAAACTAAAAGTCTTTGAAAATGTAATAAGTTATTACGAAACGCGTTCAAGTGTCACGTCAGACTAGAAATAAAAATGAATTTTGGAGAATTGATTTTTCAATTACCATCAACAGGGAAAAGAAACATAAGAAAGATCGAGAAAATTCGTGTTAGAATTATTAATATTACTTTTTCGGTCATATTTAATATATATATATATATATATATATATATATATATATATATATATATATATATATATATATATATATATATATATATATATATATATATATATATATATTAGTATATTTTGGTAGCAGTCTTTCCTGTAGACATATATTATTAAATATGACCGAAAACAGCCAATTAATGTATATACATGTATACAACGTATACATGTACATAAATATAAGGTATACGTACATGTACGTATACCAAAACATAAACCTGATAATATTCTACAAAACCAAGAAGACTTCCGAACTCCTTATCAAAAACAGCCCGAAGCCGACGGAGAACCCTCTACAGCAGTCAAGCGTTGTATACATGTACACTTGCCCCCACGAAGGATGTAACCTTCAATGTAAGTAGATAGGTATGACGTCGACCAAGCTGACGAGGCGTTTGACATGCCATCTTCAATCTGGTGCCCCTAGGAATCACATGAGACAAGCCCATGACATTACTCTAACAAGAGAAATGTTGAACAAGAATACTTGCATAATAGACAAAACCCAAGATTCAAGAAGATTACAAATTCTTGAGGCAATTCACATAAGAATAGAGCGACCTACCATGAACACCCAAATCACGGAACTATTTACTCTACCCACCATGAGAGTAAGGACAAGACAAGAACATATCGATGCCAACACAGAAGACAATGTCCAACATAACAGGCCAATTACACTGGATTAATCTTTGTGTTTAGATAGGAGATGCCTCGTATGGGCCAATAAGCCTTCTGCAGCCCCTATGTTTATCCCTTATGTATCCCCCCATGTTTTCACCTTCATTGTATTATCACCTGACCTAATGCGGGTATAAAATCAACTAGTATTGTAAGATCTGTTCACTTGAGAATGAACCATGGAGGTTCGAAACGTCGTGCAAATTATACAAATAAGTGTAATATACTCTATAGTAAATCACTTCTTTTCTTCACCTTAAAAGTACGAAAATGAGTTTTGGAGAACTCCTATTTCAATTAAGCCCTGATGCTAAGAAAATAGTTAGAGGGATAGAAGCCCTAAACCAGAAAATAATAAATACAGAATATGCGGTCATATTCAATGAAACATGTTTGAAAGAAAACCTGCTGCCAGTATACACCAATATATATATAAATATATATATATATATATATATATATATATATATATATATATATATATATATATATATATATATATATATATATATATATATATATATATATATATATATATATATATATGTCGTACCTAGTAGCCAGAACGCACTTCTCAGCCTACTATTCAAGGCCCGATTTGCCTAATAAGCCAAGTTTTCCTGAATTATTTATTTTTCGACTACCTAACCTACCTAACCTAACCTAACGTTTTCGGCTACCTAACCTAACCTAACCGATAAAGATAGGTTAGGTTAGGTTAGGTAGGGTTGGTTAGGTTCGGTCATATATCTAAATTAATTTTAACTCCAATAAAAAAAAATTGACCTCATACGTAATGAAATGGGTAGCTATATAATTTCATAAGAAAAAAATTAGAGAAAATATACTAATTCATGAAAACTTGGCTTATTAGGCAAATCGGGCCTTGAATAGTAGGCATAGAAGTGCGTTCTGGCTACTAGGTACGACATATATATATATATATATATATATATATATATATATATATATATATATATATATATATATATATATATATATATATATATATATAAAATTTTACCTTATAAGTCATAACAACAAATGTGAAGGTGAAATTATAATCTTTGGTTTATATTATCAAACAAAAAATAAAATAAGAGAAAGTATTTTATATTAAGATTATTTTCCTCTTCTTTTTCTCCACTTGGTGACATGCGGTTTGGTCATCATGTCTTCAGCTACGTTATTGTGACTCATGGCCTCTAAATCTCCAATGTTCACGCTCCAAACAAGACAAGTATAAGCAGATCAAAGACAATGCCGACCGTTTACTGCTAACATTACCCAAGTACTGATGTGTACACTGTGTCCGGAACGAGTTCACAACGTGTTCCTTGATGTTACAATATACACTCTTTCTATTGAGGTGTGGCGATATCGACGCCATCCATGGACGTGCACTCCAACTTCAGTGCATTAGGTGAGACTCGGAAAACGCCATTTATTGGCGGAGATGTGGCATCTGTGAAAGGCTCCTGTTTCGAACCTCAGTTAGGAGGTGAGGTCGATGATGACGCCCTCTAGTGAGTGGAGTGACGATTTCAACGCCATCTAGTGTGTGCAATTAATCATATATTCTGTTCCCCCAGTGAAAGGCTGCCATCCTTCATTCTCTTTGTGCACTTTGTCTGGCTAATAACTATTATGTCCGCAGAGGTGAAGTGGAGGGTCTATTGTTCTGTGGAAATGAGTTCACCTTAGGCAGTCCAGAACTTCTGATTTGTTTCCTGTGATTACAATTGGCCACAGTCGGTCGTAAGCATTATGTTGGCTGTTGTACTTATGCTGTGTTGTGTGGATCAACGTACCCGGGATTTGGCCAAGAGGAGTTACAAGACGACAGTAGTGGCCGTCTGCTGAGAAGTGCTGCTAGTGTGTTGCTAGAGACTGCTGCCAGGGTGTTAGAGACCCGTGTAAGTGATTATTTGAGATCCCTGTCACGGTGTTGCTGAAATCCCTCTGCCAGTGTGTTTCTGGAGAACAAATGCTGGGTATTGGGACATCGTAACGATACGGTGTGGGACCGGTCCATGTTGAGTAAGGTGAACTCACAGTGGAACTATGGAACGTGGACGACTTGTACTTGATAATAGTGGACTCGCTTGGAATTAAAGAATACTGAAGATATTAAGTGTCCTGAGTGAAAGAGACACTGTGTACATATGTTTAGTAATAAGATAGATAATATATATAGTGAATGTGTTTAGTCTTGATTAACACCCTTTTCCTTGCACACTTACTTGCTACCGCTAATTCTCAAAAGCATACCATTGACTTGGGATGGGATCTTAGAAGAAGAGGCTCTAAGGCCCATTAAGCAAAAAGAACCCGGTTCTATCCCAGACCGATGCGACTCATGGAGACCATAACACCCGACGCCTCAAGTACTGATGTGCACACTGGGTCCAGGACGAGTTAACGTGTTCCCTGATGCTTCGCCTTTCAACTACCAAGCTGGAGCTAAAGAGGCGCCCAACCCGTCCTCTGGCGAGGCTCGTTAAAGCAGCGGTTGTCCCCCAAGATACTTTCATGAATTTTAACGTTTGTGTATTAATATTATATATTAAATTCAACGTATAGTTAGGCATAAGTTAGGTTAAGTGTTTAGGTCCTGTTGGTAATTACTTGGATTTGAAGTATTTGGGTTAGGCTTTTGCAGCATTGCAAATCATACAGAGGTCGTTAGCAACGCACTGATTGAGAAGTGTTCGAACGCCATCAGTTGTGAGTCGTGTGTAAACAGTTTTCATGCAGAAACATGGGGTTTAGTGGCTGGATTAACGAGTATTTGGCCTGCGTTGATGAGGACAGGCTGCATTGCCAGAGTGTCTTCTCACTGCTTACAGTTTGTAACAAATCCAACCCGTCCTCGACTCAAATACATTACATTCAGCGGTCGACTCCACAGACGCATTCATAAATTTCTACATGCTGCTCATTCAAAACAGGAATTTTCTCAAATATAAATTTATATTATAATTATATTAGCAAATTGTGCATATATAGGCATAGGTTAGGTTAGGTTAGGTGTTTAGGTTCTGTTGGCGATTATTTGTATTTGTAGTACGTGGGTGAAGCATTTACAGCGTTGTGATTCGAACAAAATTCGTCAGTGAAGCACTTGTTCCGAAAGTGTTCGAACGTCAATAGTTTCGAGTCGTGTGTAAACTGCTTTTCATTCATAAACAGGGGGTTTGGCGGGTGTATGGAATCACTTTTGGGTCTTTGTTTGGAGGACAGGCTGAACTAATCATTCGCTGCTTCATCTGTTTATTTATTTTGGGTTGAGTTGAGGACATGAAGGTGCAGCGCTCCTGGGGCCAGATTCACGAAAGCACTTACGCAAGTACTTACGAACCTGTACATCTTTTCTCAATCTTTGGCGGCTTTGTTTACAGTAATTAAACAGTTAATGAGCTCCGAAGCACCAGGGGGGCTGTTTATAACAATAACAACAGTTGAATGGGAAGTTTTCATGCTTGTATACTGTTTAATAAATGTAACCAAAGCCGTCAAAGATTGAGGAAAGATGTACACGTTCGTAAGTGCTAGCATAAGTGTTTTCGTGAATCTGGCCCCTGGTCGCGCGCCAGCAAAATGCTCTCTAATGCACCCTCTACACGCATGCCATAGGCTTGCCAACCCTTACTTATGACATATAACAAAATTTAAAAATAATTTATAATATCTAGATCAGTTGATCAATTTCGGATCAAAAGTTTTCTATTATTTCTTTCGTTTCCGTTTCTAGTGTGATTGATAGAAAATTTAATGTGGATAACTGAAGAAAAATCAAAGTATTTCTGATCCATAATGTTTTATATCAAATTCTGAATTGGGATGATGCCAAAATTATTCATATTAATTATTTTTATATGTAAAAACAAAGTTCATCTTCTATTAGGTAATATTATTCAGCCAGTCGTCATTTTTGGAAATTATTGTTATTGTTTTTTGTCCAGGCCAAGTAACGTCTTTACCAGGTCCAAGGCTTAAGTACAATCATAAAGATGTTACTGTGTTCAACACCAACACTATTGTATTATTTGCAGATATTAAACTGGTATACAACGAAGGAAGGACTCTGCAACATGTACTTGTCGTGGTATTTCCAAAAACATTCACCATGGAAATACAAGTTTGACAAAAATCTACAACGACTTGTGGAGGCTGGTCTTACGCAACACTGGCTCAAGGTGAGGCTCATACAACACTGGCTCAAGGTGAGGTTTATATTACACTGGCTCAAGGTGAGGCTCATGCAACACTGGCTCAAGGTGAGGCTCATGCAACACTGGCTCAAGGTGAGGCTATTGCAACACTGGCTCAAGGTGAGGCTCATACAACACTAGCTCAAGGTGAGGCTCATGCAACACTGGTTCAAGGTGAGGCTCATGCAACACTGGTTCAAGGTGAGGCTCATGCAACACTGGCTCAAGGTGAAACTGATGCAACACTGGCTCAAGGTGAGGCTCATATTACACTGGCTCAAGGTGAGGCTCATATTACACTGGCTCAAGGTGAGGCTCATGCAACACTGGCTCAAGGTGAAGCTGATGCAACACTGGTTCAAGGTGAGGCTCATGCAACACTGGCTCAAGGTGAGGCTCATGCAACACTGGTTCAAGGTGAGGCTCATGCAACACTGGCTCAAGGTGAGGCTCATGCAAAACTTGTTCAAGTTGAGGCTCAAGCAACACTGGTTCAAGGTGAGGCTCATGCAACACTGGCTCAAGGTGAAGCTGATGCAACACTGGTTCAAGGTGAGGCTCATGCAACACTGGCTCAAGGTGAGGCTCATGCAACCCTGGTTCAAGGTGAGGCTCATGCAACACTGGCTCAAGGTGAGGCTCATGCAACACTGGTTCAAGGTGAGGCTCATGCAACACTGGCTCAAGGTGAGGCTCATGCAACACTCTTTCAAGTTGAGGCTCATGCAACACTGGTTCAAGTTGAGGCTCATGCTACACTGGTTCAAGTTGAGGCTCATGCAACACTGGTTCAAGTTGAGGCTCATGCAACACTGGCTCAAGGTGAGGCTCATGCAACACTGGCTCAAGGTGAGGCTCATACAACACTGGCTCAAGGTGAGGCTCATGCAACACTGGTTCAAGTTGAGGCTCATGCAACACTGGTTCAAGGTGAGACTCATGCAACACTGGCTCAAGGTGAAGCTGATGCAACACTGGCTCAAGGTGAGGCTCATATTACACTGGCTCAAGGTGAGGCTCATGCAACACTGGCTCAAGGTGAGGCTCATGCAACACTGGTTCAAGGTGAGGCTCATGCAACACTGGCTCAACGTGAAGCTGATGCAACACTGGCTCAAGGTGAGGCTCATATTACACTGGCTCAAGGTGAGGCTCATGCAATACTGGCTCAAGGTGAGGCTCATGCAACACTGCCTCAAGGTGAAGCTGATGCAACACTGGCTCAAGGTGAGGCTCATGCAACACTGGTTCAAGCTGAGGCTCATGCAACACTGGTTCAAGGTGAGGCTCATGCAACACTGGTTCAAGGTGAGGCTCATGCAACACTCACTCAAGGTGAGGCTCATGCAACACTGACTCAAGGTGAGGGTCATGCAACACTGGCTCAAGGTGAGGCTCATGCAACACTGGTTCAAGATGAAGCTCATGCAACACTGGTTCAAGGTGAGGCTCATGCAACACTGGCTCAAGGTGAGGCTGATCTTATACTGACTCAACGTGAGGCTCATGCAACACTGGCTCAAGGTGAGGCTCATGCAACACTGGCTCAAGGTGAGGCTCATGCAACACTGGCTCAAGGTGAAACTGATGCAACACTAGCTCAAGGTGAGGCTCATATTACACTGGCTCAAGGTGAGGCTCATGCAACACTGGCTCAAGGTGAAGCTGATGCAACACTGGTTCAAGGTGAGGCTCATGCAACACTGGTTCAAGGTGAGGCTCATGCAACACTGGCTCAAGGTGAGGCTCATGCAACACTGGTTCAAGGTGAGGCTCATGCAACACTGGCTCAAGGTGAGGCTCATGCAAAACTTGTTCAAGTTGAGGCTCAAGCAACACTGGTTCAAGGTGAGGCTCATGCAACACTGGCTCAAGGTGAAGCTGATGCAACACTGGCTCAAGGTGAGGCTCATGCAACACTGGCTCAAGGTGAGGCTCATGCAACACTGGCTCAAGGTGAGGCTCATACAACACTAGCTCAAGGTGAGGCTCATGCAACACTGGTTCAAGGTGAGGCTCATGCAACACTGGCTCAAGGTGAAACTGATGCAACACTGGCTCAAGGTGAGGCTCATATAACACTGGCTCAAGGTGAGGCTCATGCAACACTGGCTCAAGGTGAAGCTGATGCAACACTGGTTCAAGGTGAGGCTCATGCAACACTGGCTCAAGGTGAGGCTCATGCAACACTGGTTCAAGGTGAGGCTCATGCAACACTGGCTCAAGGTGAGGCTCATGCAAAACTTGTTCAAGTTTAGGCTCAAGCAACACTGGTTCAAGGTGAGGCTCATGCAACACTGGCTCAAGGTGAAGCTGATGCAACACTGGCTCAAGGTGAGGCTCATGCAACACTGGCTCAAGGTGAGGCTCATGCAACACTGGTTCAAGGTGAGGCTCATGCAACACTGGCTCAAGGTGAGGCTCATGCAACAATGGTTCAAGTTGAGACTCATGCAACACTGGCTCAAAGTGAGGCTCATGCAACACTCTTTCAAGTTGAGGCTCATGCAACACTGGTTCAAGTTGAGGCTCATGCTACACTGGTTCAAGTTGAGGCTCATGCAACACTGGTTCAAGTTGAGGCTCATGCAACACTGGCTCAAGGTGAGGCTCATGCAACACTGGCTCAAGGTGAGGCTCATACAACACTGGCTCAAGGTGAGGCTCATGCAACACTGGTTCAAGTTGAGGCTCATGCAACACTGGTTCAAGGTGAGACTCATGCAACACTGGCTCAAGGTGAAGCTGATGCAACACTGGCTCAAGGTGAGGCTCATATTACACTGGCTCAAGGTGAGGCTCATGCAACACTGGCTCAAGGTGAGGCTCATGCAACACTGGTTCAAGGTGAGGCTCATGCAACACTGGCTCAACGTGAAGCTGATGCAACACTGGCTCAAGGTGAGGCTCATATTACACTGGCTCAAGGTGAGGCTCATGCAACACTGGCTCAAGGTGAGGCTCATGCAACACTGCCTCAAGGTGAAGCTGATGCAACACTGGCTCAAGGTGAGGCTCACGCAACACTGGTTCAAGGTGAGGCTCATGCAACACTGGTTCAAGGTGAGGCTCATGCAACACTGGTTCAAGGTGAGGCTCATGCAACACTGACTCAAGGTGAGGCTCATGCAACACTGCCTCAAGGTGAGGGTCATGCAACACTGGCTCAAGGTGAGGCTCATGCAACACTGGTTCAAGATGAAGCTCATGCAACACTGGTTCAAGGTGAGGCTCATGCAACACTGGCTCAAGGTGAGGCTGATCTTATACTGACTCAACGTGAGGCTCATGCAACACTGGCTCAAGGTGAGGCTCATGCAACACTGGCTCAAGGTGAGGCTCATGCAACACTGGTTCAAGGTGAGGCTCATGCAACACTGGCTCAAGGTGAGGCTCATGCAACACTGGCTCAAGGTGAGGCTCATGCAACACTGACTCAAGGTGAGGGTCATGCAACACTGGCTCAAGGTGAGGCTCATGCAACACTGGTTCAAGATGAAGCTCATGCAACACTGGTTCAAGGTGAGGCTCATGCAACACTGGCTCAAGGTGAGGCTGATCTTATACTGACTCAACGTGAGGCTCATGCAACACTGGCTCAAGGTGAGGCTCATGCAACACTGGCTCAAGGTGAGGCTCATGCAACACTGGTTCAAGGTGAGGCTCATGCAACACTGGCTCAAGGTGAGGCTCATGCAACACTGGCTCAAGGTGAGGCTATTGCAACACTGGCTCAAGGTGAGGCTCATACAACACTAGCTCAAGGTGAGGCTCATGCAACACTGGTTCAAGGTGAGGCTCATGCAACACTGGCTCAAGGTGAAACTGATGCAACACTGGCTCAAGGTGAGGCTCATATTACACTGGCTCAAGGTGAGGCTCATGCAACACTGGCTCAAGGTGAAGCTGATGCAACACTGGTTCAAGGTGAGGCTCATGCAACACTGGCTCAAGGTGAGGCTCATGCAACACTGGTTCAAGGTGAGGCTCATGCAACACTGGCTCAAGGTGAGGCTCATGCAAAACTTGTTCAAGTTGAGGCTCAAGCAACACTGGTTCAAGGTGAGGCTCATGCAACACTGGCTCAAGGTGAAGCTGATGCAACACTGGCTCAAGGTGAGGCTCATGCAACACTGGCTCAAGGTGAGGCTCATGCAACCCTGGTTCAAGGTGAGGCTCATGCAACACTGGCTCAAGGTGAGGCTCATGCAACACTGGTTCAAGGTGAGGCTCATGCAACACTGGCTCAAGGTGAGGCTCATGCAACACTCTTTCAAGTTGAGGCTCATGCAACACTGGTTCAAGTTGAGGCTCATGCTACACTGGTTCAAGTTGAGGCTCATGCAACACTGGTTCAAGTTGAGGCTCATGCAACACTGGCTCAAGGTGAGGCTCATGCAACACTGGCTCAAGGTGAGGCTCATACAACACTGGCTCAAGGTGAGGCTCATGCAACACTGGTTCAAGTTGAGGCTCTTGCAACACTGGTTCAAGGTGAGACTCATGCAACACTGGCTCAAGGTGAAGCTGATGCAACACTGGCTCAAGGTGAGGCTCATATTACACTGGCTCAAGGTGAGGCTCATGCAACACTGGCTCAAGGTGAGGCTCATGCAACACTGACTCAAGGTGAGGGTCATGCAACACTGGCTCAAGGTGAGGCTCATGCAACACTGGTTCAAGATGAAGCTCATGCAACACTGGTTCAAGGTGAGGCTCATGCAACACTGGCTCAAGGTGAGGCTGATCTTATACTGACTCAACGTGAGGCTCATGCAACACTGGCTCAAGGTGAGGCTCATGCAACACTGGCTCAAGGTGAGGCTCATGCAACACTGGTTCAAGGTGAGGCTCATGCAACACTGGCTCAAGGTGAGGCTCATGCAACACTGGCTCAAGGTGAGGCTATTGCAACACTGGCTCAAGGTGAGGCTCATACAACACTAGCTCAAGGTGAGGCTCATGCAACACTGGTTCAAGGTGAGGCTCATGCAACACTGGCTCAAGGTGAAACTGATGCAACACTGGCTCAAGGTGAGGCTCATATTACACTGGCTCAAGGTGAGGCTCATGCAACACTGGCTCAAGGTGAAGCTGATGCAACACTGGTTCAAGGTGAGGCTCATGCAACACTGGCTCAAGGTGAGGCTCATGCAACACTGGTTCAAGGTGAGGCTCATGCAACACTGGCTCAAGGTGAGGCTCATGCAAAACTTGTTCAAGTTGAGGCTCAAGCAACACTGGTTCAAGGTGAGGCTCATGCAACACTGGCTCAAGGTGAAGCTGATGCAACACTGGCTCAAGGTGAGGCTCATGCAACACTGGCTCAAGGTGAGGCTCATGCAACCCTGGTTCAAGGTGAGGCTCAAGCAACACTGGCTCAAGGTGAGGCTCATGCAACACTGGTTCAAGGTGAGGCTCATGCAACACTGGCTCAAGGTGAGGCTCATGCAACACTCTTTCAAGTTGAGGCTCATGCAACACTGGTTCAAGTTGAGGCTCATGCTACACTGGTTCAAGTTGAGGCTCATGCAACACTGGTTCAAGTTGAGGCTCATGCAACACTGGCTCAAGGTGAGGCTCATGCAACACTGGCTCAAGGTGAGGCTCATACAACACTGGCTCAAGGTGAGGCTCATGCAACACTGGTTCAAGTTGAGGCTCATGCAACACTGGTTCAAGGTGAGACCCATGCAACACTGGCTCAAGGTGAAGCTGATGCAACACTGGCTCAAGGTGAGGCTCATATTACACTGGCTCAAGGTGAGGCTCATGCAACACTGGCTCAAGGTGAGGCTCATGCAACACTGGTTCAAGGTGAGGCTCATGCAACACTGGCTCAACGTGAAGCTGATGCAACACTGGCTCAAGGTGAGGCTCATATTACACTGGCTCAAGGTGAGGCTCATGCAACACTGGTTCAAGATGAAGCTCATGCAACACTGGTTCAAGGTGAGGCTCATGCAACACTGGCTCAAGGTGAGGCTGATCTTATACTGACTCAAGGTGAGGCTCATGCAACACTGGCTCAAGGTGAGGCTCATGCAACACTGGCTCAAGGTGAGGCTCATGCAACACTGGCTCAAGGTGAAACTGATGCAACACTGGCTCAAGGTGAGGCTCATATTACACTGGCTCAAGGTGAGGCTCATGCAACACTGGCTCAAGGTGAAGCTGATGCAACACTGGTTCAAGGTGAGGCTCATGCAACACTGGCTCAAGGTGAGGCTCATGCAACACTGGTTCAAGGTGAGGCTCATGCAACACTGGCTCAAGGTGAGGCTCATGCAAAACTTGTTCAAGTTGAGGCTCAAGCAACACTGGTTCAAGGTGAGGCTCATGCAACACTGGCTCAAGGTGAAGCTGATGCAACACTGGCTCAAGGTGAGGCTCATGCAACACTGGCTCAAGGTGAGGCTCATGCAACCCTGGTTCAAGGTGAGGCTCATGCAACACTGGCTCAAGGTGAGGCTCATGCAACACTGGCTCAAGGTGAGGCTCATGCAACACTCTTTCAAGTTGAGGCTCATGCAACACTGGTTCAAGTTGAGGCTCATGCTACACTGGTTCAAGTTGAGGCTCATGCAACACTGGTTCAAGTTGAGGCTCATGCAACACTGGCTCAAGGTGAGGCTCATGCAACACTGGCTCAAGGTGAGGCTCATACAACACTGGCTCAAGGTGAGGCTCATGCAACACTGGTTCAAGTTGAGGCTCTTGCAACACTGGTTCAAGGTGAGACTCATGCAACACTGGCTCAAGGTGAAGCTGATGCAACACTGGCTCAAGGTGAGGCTCATATTACACTGGCTCAAGGTGAGGCTCATGCAACACTGGCTCAAGGTGAGGCTCATGCAACACTGACTCAAGGTGAGGCTCATGCAACACTGGCTCAAGGTGAGGCTCATGCAACACTGGTTCAAGATGAAGCTCATGCAACACTGGTTCAAGGTGAGGCTCATGCAACACTGGCTCAAGGTGAGGCTGATCTTATACTGACTCAACGTGAGGCTCATGCAACACTGGCTCAAGGTGAGGCTCATGCAACACTGGCTCAAGGTGAGGCTCATGCAACACTGGTTCAAGGTGAGGCTCATGCAACACTGGCTCAAGGTGAGGCTCATGCAACACTGGCTCAAGGTGAGGCTATTGCAACACTGGCTCAAGGTGAGGCTCATACAACACTAGCTCAAGGTGAGGCTCATGCAACACTGGTTCAAGGTGAGGCTCATGCAACACTGGCTCAAGGTGAAACTGATGCAACACTGGCTCAAGGTGAGGCTCATATTACACTGGCTCAAGGTGAGGCTCATGCAACACTGGCTCAAGGTGAAGCTGATCCAACACTGGTTCAAGGTGAGGCTCATGCAACACTGGCTCAAGGTGAGGCTCATGCAACACTGGTTCAAGGTGAGGCTCATGCAACACTGGCTCAAGGTGAGGCTCATGCAAAACTTGTTCAAGTTGAGGCTCAAGCAACACTGGTTCAAGGTGAGGCTCATGCAACACTGGCTCAAGGTGAAGCTGATGCAACACTGGCTCAAGGTGAGGCTCATGCAACACTGGCTCAAGGTGAGGTTCATGCAACCCTGGTTCAAGGTGAGGCTCATGCAACACTGGCTCAAGGTGAGGCTCATGCAACACTGGTTCAAGGTGAGGCTCATGCAACACTGGCTCAAGGTGAGGCTCATGCAACACTCTTTCAAGTTGAGGCTCATGCAACACTGGTTCAAGTTGAGGCTCATGCTACACTGGTTCAAGTTGAGGCTCATGCAACACTGGTTCAAGTTGAGGCTCATGCAACACTGGCTCAAGGTGAGGCTCATGCAACACTGGCTCAAGGTGAGGCTCATACAACACTGGCTCAAGGTGAGGCTCATGCAACACTGGTTCAAGTTGAGGCTCATGCAACACTGGTTCAAGGTGAGACTCATGCAACACTGGCTCAAGGTGAAGCTGATGCAACACTGGCTCAAGGTGAGGCTCATATTACACTGGCTCAAGGTGAGGCTCATGCAACACTGGCTCAAGGTGAGGCTCATGCAACACTGGTTCAAGGTGAGGCTCATGCAACACTGGTTCAAGGTGAGGCTCATGCAACACTGGCTCAACGTGAAGCTGATGCAACACTGGCTCAAGGTGAGGCTCATATTACACTGGCTCAAGGTGAGGCTCATGCAACACTGGTTCAAGATGAAGCTCATGCAACACTGGTTCAAGGTGAGGCTCATGCAACACTGGCTCAAGGTGAGGCTGATCTTATACTGACTCAAGGTGAGGCTCATGCAACACTGGCTCAAGGTGAGGCTCATGCAACACTGGCTCAAGGTGAGGCTCATGCAACACTGGCTCAAGGTGAAACTGATGCAACACTGGCTCAAGGTGAGGCTCATATTACACTGGCTCAAGGTGAGGCTCATGCAACACTGGCTCAAGGTGAAGCTGATGCAACACTGGTTCAAGGTGAGGCTCATGCAACACTGGCTCAAGGTGAGGCTCATGCAACACTGGTTCAAGGTGAGGCTCATGCAACACTGGCTCAAGGTGAGGCTCATGCAAAACTTGTTCAAGTTGAGGCTCAAGCAACACTGGTTCAAGGTGAGGCTCATGCAACACTGGCTCAAGGTGAAGCTGATGCAACACTGGCTCAAGGTGAGGCTCATGCAACACTGGCTCAAGGTGAGGCTCATGCAACACTGGCTCAAGGTGAGGCTCATACAACACTAGCTCAAGGTGAGGCTCATGCAACACTGGTTCAAGGTGAGGCTCATGCAACACTGGCTCAAGGTGAAACTGATGCAACACTGGCTCAAGGTGAGGCTCATATTACACTGGCTCAAGGTGAGGCTCATGCAACACTGGCTCAAGGTGAAGCTGATGCAACACTGGTTCAAGGTGAGGCTCATGCAACACTGGCTCAAGGTGAGGCTCATGCAACACTGGTTCAAGGTGAGGCTCATGCAACACTGGCTCAAGGTGAGGCTCATGCAAAACTTGTTCAAGTTGAGGCTCAAGCAACACTGGTTCAAGGTGAGGCTCATGCAACACTGGCTCAAGGTGAAGCTGATGCAACACTGGCTCAAGGTGAGGCTCATGCAACACTGGCTCAAGGTGAGGCTCATGCAACACTGGTTCAAGGTGAGGCTCATGCAACACTGGCTCAAGGTGAGGCTCATGCAACAATGGTTCAAGTTGAGACTCATGCAACACTGGCTCAAGGTGAGGCTCATGCAACACTCTTTCAAGTTGAGGCTCATGCAACACTGGTTCAAGTTGAGGCTCATGCTACACTGGTTCAAGTTGAGGCTCATGCAACACTGGTTCAAGTTGAGGCTCATGCAACACTGGCTCAAGGTGAGGCTCATGCAACACTGGCTCAAGGTGAGGCTCATACAACACTGGCTCAAGGTGAGGCTCATGCAACACTGGTTCAAGTTGAGGCTCATGCAACACTGGTTCAAGGTGAGACTCATGCAACACTGGCTCAAGGTGAAGCTGATGCAACACTGGCTCAAGGTGAGGCTCATATTACACTGGCTCAAGGTGAGGCTCATGCAACACTGGCTCAAGGTGAGGCTCATGCAACACTGGTTCAAGGTGAGGCTCATGCAACACTGGCTCAACGTGAAGCTGATGCAACACTGGCTCAAGGTGAGGCTCATATTACACTGGCTCAAGGTGAGGCTCATGCAACACTGGCTCAAGGTGAGGCTCATGCAACACTGCCTCAAGGTGAAGCTGATGCAACACTGGCTCAAGGTGAGGCTCACGCAACACTGGTTCAAGGTGAGGCTCATGCAACACTGGTTCAAGGTGAGGCTCATGCAACACTGGTTCAAGGTGAGGCTCATGCAACACTGACTCAAGGTGAGGCTCATGCAACACTGCCTCAAGGTGAGGGTCATGCAACACTGGCTCAAGGTGAGGCTCATGCAACACTGGTTCAAGATGAAGCTCATGCAACACTGGTTCAAGGTGAGGCTCATGCAACACTGGCTCAAGGTGAGGCTGATCTTATACTGACTCAACGTGAGGCTCATGCAACACTGGCTCAAGGTGAGGCTCATGCAACACTGGCTCAAGGTGAGGCTCATGCAACACTGGTTCAAGGTGAGGCTCATGCAACACTGGCTCAAGGTGAGGCTCATGCAACACTGGCTCAAGGTGAGGCTCATGCAACACTGACTCAAGGTGAGGGTCATGCAACACTGGCTCAAGGTGAGGCTCATGCAACACTGGTTCAAGATGAAGCTCATGCAACACTGGTTCAAGGTGAGGCTCATGCAACACTGGCTCAAGGTGAGGCTGATCTTATACTGACTCAACGTGAGGCTCATGCAACACTGGCTCAAGGTGAGGCTCATGCAACACTGGCTCAAGGTGAGGCTCATGCAACACTGGTTCAAGGTGAGGCTCATGCAACACTGGCTCAAGGTGAGGCTCATGCAACACTGGCTCAAGGTGAGGCTCATGCAACACTGGCTCAAGGTGAGGCTCATGCAACACTGGCTCAAGGTGAGGCTCATGCAACACTGGCTCAAGGTGAGGCTCATGCAACACTGGCTCAAGGTGAGGCTCATGCAACACTGGCTCAAGGTGAGGCTCATGCAACACTGGTTCAAGATGAAGCTCATGCAACACTGGTTCAAGGTGAGGCTCATGCAACACTGGTTCAAGATGAAGCTCATGCAACAATATCCAGACCTGGGGTGGATCGCATGTGTGTCCGGACGATGTCAGACAGTAAACAATACTCCTCTACCTCATGGAGACACCTCGGATGGGACTCCTGATTCGATCTTGGCGACGAGCAGACGTCTGGACACCACCTCCGCCTGGGACCTTGCTGATCGCGTTCTGTTTCGCGATTTTGGATTTGATACTGCTGTTTGGCATCCATATTCAACGGTCCGGTTTGTACAACGCCTGGCGTACATATCTTCTTGGGTCACAGGAATGTTGATGGATTTATTTTTTCTTCGCGTTTTCTGGCTGGTTTACCCAGCGGGGTGACAGTGTCCGGCGTCGGCTGGGCCGAGAGGTGCCGGGAGTTGGTGGGCTCCGGGTGTGCCCTCAGCTGTGGTGGGCGGCCGTCTTCTGCTTTGCCGGAACATGACATTTGCGTCTTTGTTGGGAGCCGAGTATTTAGTTTTGCTACCCAGTGTTCTCTGTGTGGGGCGGGGACGATGCTTATCCCCTGTGGGACCCCTGGAGCTCCCCAATCATCTGTCATTCGTCTTCGCCATTAACTCTTCACGGGTACGCCGGGGTGCATCCGATCCCACGATCGTCGTCGCCCCTTAATCAACACCCACCATCCATCTCAAATATACAAGCTGCTTAATTTGCTTCCGTGTTATATCCAAGGACCTGAATGGTGGTGTCAACTGCACATAAATGTGTATTAATTTTAAGACATGGTGTTACGGCCCTCTCGGGACGCAACGGGGTTCTTGCTCTGATGTTAGAGGAAGATATATTGTATCCGTTCCCAAGCCAGTAGTGGCTATCAAGGGATGAGATCCGTGACGCAAGTAACTTAAAAGGGAGTAGGGAAAGAAAGTTTAAGAACTTAATATTATAATGTTCACCATCACCATTTAAATATATACAAGTAAAACGTACACAAGGGGGAGGGGTATTAACACTTTACAAAGGGGATCGTGCACAATCTAGTCTTCTGCTGAAGACTCTTGATTAAGAAGCTAGGTGCTGAGTCCGCGGTGCTTTCTTCGTGGCCTCAAGACGTGTCCTCTGAGAACGCCGAGCCTACCCTGGCCACAGGTCAGCCACAACACAGGTCCACTGGGGGCACCGTCGTGGAGGCCGTCAACCACACGTCCAGCAGGTCTGCTGGCAGGTACTGAGCCACCAAGGCTGGTACGGCCACTCCACGAACGATAAAAGGGGTACGCCCTAGACAGGAGTCTCGTGTGATATCACCAATCACCCTCCTGTCCTCAATACCCCAGTGGATTATCGTCTCCAACCGTCGGTCCCGGGTAAATCCTTTCACTGCCACTCCATTGGCAGGCTTAACACACCACAGTGTTCTTCCGGGGGGGACGACGTCACAACAGCTGCAGCAAACTTCACAGTATGGAGACTGGCTGCCTCGGGTAGACTGACTTCACCTTCAACACAGTGGTCCCAGGTCGGCTCTGTAAGCAGACACGTCATCAATAACTGGGACACTAATGCACCACACTCACAGGCTCAGATACTAACGCCTGACGTATCCAGTCCATAGATGGCGCTGTCGTCGGAGCACCACCTCACCAGAGGTCAGGAGCGGCGGTGTTGAGCACTGAACCAGACTGGAAACTGGTCCTCGAGGCCAGTACACGCTGTCCTCACTAGGTGTCGTCGTTCGTTTGGCGGGGGTTTCGGGAGCTGACCCACAGATGGCGTGTTTGTCACTGCTCCAGGCTCGGACGCTGGATCCGGGTTCGTAACACATGGTTTAAAGTGATATAATTTATTCTCATGCAATGAAACCGAGAGGAGAGAGTGGACGGACACACCGACGCTGTAGCAGCGACGCCAGACTCCCTCACCCACAAGTAAACATTACTCCTCTACCTCAGGGAGACACCTCGGATGAACAAGCTGTTTAATTTTCAACCGTTTAACATCTGTGGACCTTAATGGTGGTGTAAACAACACATAAATGTGTATAAATATTTACACACGTGGTTTAAAGAGATAAAAGCGTGCCTTGTCATATAGAAACTGTGAGAGGAGAGTGTGGTCACACCGATGCCCAGAATCCCTGACACACAAGTAAACATAACTACACCACTACATGGTACGACCACTTCATGGTCGTACACGCTTAAGTTTAGCGGTTTTACAACCGTAGACATTTGGTTAGTGTAAACAACAAATAGAACTGATTTAAGTGTTCACACACTGTTTAAAAATGATAGGTGCTTGAAAGATAACGGTTGTGAGTGGAGTGTGAACGACACCTGTTGCTTGAAGCTAAAAACTGAAAGAGTCCAGCAGACGCCATTATAACACCACTTAACAGTGGCAGTGAACAACGCTACACGCTCTGGCCAAATAAGAGGTTTAAGTTTTAGCATAATAAGACAGAGCTCCGTACCTCCATTTTCCCAAATAAGGGAGGTGGGTGGTGTAGTAACATTAAAAATTGGATCCAATATCATTTGTGCCATTAACCCTATTAATTGCAGGTGCGGTTATACCATGAGCTTACGAGCTCACATCAGTATGTAAATTACTTGCCACTAAAATAAAAAAATATATTAGCTAGGTTAAGCAATATTTAACAAATAATTGATATCTTGCACTTGCTTAAAGACAAATTAAAGTATACTTTTGCAACAGATAAACTCATTGCAATAAAGAATTAAATAATCTTACCATTGTTTATAATATAACATATATGTGGCAAGATACCAAATCAAAAGCATAGGCTAAAATAATTTGTAACTATCAGTGTAGCTACATTAAACATATTCTTATTTATTTTCCTTTTTTATTGATATATAAAAAACCAAAGTACAAAAACAGTGAACAAAAGCAAATCAACATATAAAAACAAACCATCGGGCTTATACATGAAACAAAGCAAACACAATGAAACAGACATAATATACATACAAGAGGTCACAGGAAAACACACAGGACACAACCAAAAAAACCCACAAACAGCATGGGTCAGAGAATGCAAAAATTACAACAAATGTACAGAAATCCTACCACCCCTAGAACAGAAAAGGGGAGTAAATTAAAACACAATCACAGGCAGTCCGACTCCGCACACAGAGGAGCATAACCGGGCACAAATGAGGACACCAACAAGAAATAAACAGTAAATCCAAAAAATGCATAAGAACATAAATAACATAAAATATATACAAAGAATAAAGCAATTACAAGTACAAATATATAATCACACACACACACACACAACCCATGCGACAAACACACGGAACAGCAACATACACAACCACACCACCCCACACCAAATCGCCTGCCATACCAACACACGGGGCACGTGCTAATACAGGAAAGATAAAACACCAAACACCCACAACCGCACACAACCACAGCACAAACACCCACACAGAACAAAGGCAAAGCGTAAAACAAATCGCAAATACTACAAAACAGGCCATGCAGGAGCCAAAAACAAACACCGACACCACACACACGCACAGACAAGAACACCCATCTGTGCACGCAGGCACCGGGGAAACAACACGCACAATACAGACAGAAACCAACCACACGGATCACTCATACTTCTCCAGGTACTCCAGAGCCAGAAAACGTAAGCAGTAAGCATCGCAAACAAGTTGGGCCGTTTCAGGAATCGGACCTCCAGGAGTCGCAGTAGGCTGAGGCATCAAATCCGGCACGCCAATGATGAAACACCGCGCCCGCGGAACCCAGATGGTAGAGGGGCACCATGGAACAGGACGCACTCGGTCATCAGACTCAACACAGAGTTCTACCAGATCCGTCGACCACCTCTCCGAACGGGAGGACGATTTTCCTCCTAGGAATTCGGTCACAGGGCCGCACCTCAGGAAACACACCAGGCTGCACAGTGGGCCTCACATTGGGCCTCACATTGGGCCGTCCACTAAGGCGTGCACTGTGTTCTATGCCGGGCAGCGCACCGAGCCCCGCAGAGGGTGGCAACGCAGGCGCCCCAGTGTCCCCACCAATTGGAATAGGAGCAGGGTCCCCCCGACGCACATCCTGTGACAACACCACTACGAGGTCGCGGTCACCAGGGGCAACCGCCCACTGAGGAGAGCCACCAGCAGGGGGAACAGTGTCCAACACAGAAGGCACCACAGGAGGCATCACATCGTCGCCCACAGCATCATCATCCATGGCATCACGCTCCTCTGCCCACGTCCAGCGAGGTGCCACATCCCGAGACGAACGATGGCACTTAAAAATAGGCCGTTGATCGTCGGAAAGCCACTACCATTCAATGGGACCAGATTCGGAGAAGGAAGAGACACAGCAGGCGGAAGAGTAGACCCCAGCACACGTGAGGCATCCAGCGAGGGCGACGGACCCGGCAGAGGAGAAGAGGCATGCGTCAACGAGGAAACTACCAGAGGCGACGAGGCAGAGGGCGTGGGCGGAGTCACACACACCACCGCCCCGACAGCCCCGGGAGCACATGTTATTCAGCAGGAGATGCAGGCGTCACCCCTACAGTACCACCCAAGGTCACCCCGGAAGCAATCAGATGTGGATGCACCTCCGCAACCACCGAACGGCAAAGGTCCGAAGCAGGGGCCCCTAGGTCCCTCGAGCTCACCGGTGGGGCAGACAGATCAAGTCCAGATGGAGTAACAACCAGAACCGCCGCAGGAACCACACCAGGCACCTGCACAGAGCGAGGATCCGCCGGGAAAACCCCACACACAGACAAGCAGGGAAAGTCAGCCCCCAGGAAAACTGAAGGGGCCTCAGCATGAGGAGCATCACAACCGGCTGCTACATGGCCCTCAGCACCACACCGGAAACACGTGCGGGTTTGACCTTGACAAAAGATCCGTCTAGAGAGCCCACGAAACAAAACCCCGGGACGTAATAGGGCTCGTGATCCACATGTGCGTGTACCCAGCCGGACCCCCTTCAGCCGGCCCGCACTCAAAACGTTGAAACGGTGCTTCACCACAGCACCAAACTGTGTATAGAATGACATGAGTTCCGCCTCAGGAAAGGTCACCAGCATGCCGTGTACATTCACAAACGACAAGGGCCCCCAGGGATCCGAGATCTCCACAGACACAGCCGAAGCTGGAAAAGGAAGCAAGCGGTCATCCCAGCGAGCCACAAACTCCTGGTAAACATGTGACGTGGCAAACGACACCGCAACACGGGTAGGCCATAACTTCTCGAGTCCCAGGAGCTCGGAGACGTCGACACGGAGCACGTCCAGGAGAGCCCACAATGGGCCAGTCCAAAGCAGCAGAAAAATCCAGCCGGACAGAATCCACCCGGCTAACACGGTTACCACCAGCCGCTTCCATACCGTCAGGCGGAGCCCCAACTAGCGGGCGCTCCACACCTCCCACAGCAAACCACCACTCAACAACGGCAGACGACGACTGACAGCTTAAGCCGACGTCTGCACCCTCTGGCGGCGAAGCCAGGAAACATAATTTATTTTCGAAGTGGTCAAGTGGTGATTTCATCCGACAAGCAAATGAAAGCAGCACCATTCCTGTTGGATCAATTTGAAACCGAGCTAACTAGGGAACACAGAATAGGTACAGTCCATTACCCCACAAAGTAAACAACAGTATCCAGGCTACTGGATATAACTACTATCATTGTAGTAGTTGTTACGTTTGTTATGTTTGTAGTTGTTAGTTGTTATGTTTGTAGTTAGATCTTTACTTTAGGGAGTCAAAGTTACAAATACCCTCAAAATGTGTTCTAGCCATATCAACTACTTAGCATAGCATCACATGTTTTCTTGAGTCACGTGAACTATTTAGCATCGCATGCACGTTTTCTGGAATCACGTGAAGTATTTAGCATAGCATGTTTTTTTGAGTCACATGAACTATTTAGCATAGCATCGCATGTTTTCTAAAGTGTTATGGCCAGCTTGGCCAGTAACCAGGTTCTGTTACCGTCTCTTATAGCCTCTTCTTCTCCTCTGATCCTACCTGAAGTCGATGGTAAGTTTTCAAGAATTGGTGATAGCAAATAAGAGTAACAGGAATAAAGAGGGGATAAACAATCCATGTATTATATCGCCAAGTATTTCTACACATATATGCACTGTGTTGCTTTCACCCAGGACACTCAGTAGAACGACAGTGTTCATCAAATTCCGGCAAGTCCACTACGTCCAGGTTCACGTCGTCCACATTCGATGGTAATCACCAGCGATTTCACCTTCTTCAACGTAGGCCAGTCCACACACCGTATTGTCACGATGTCCCAATACCACAGATCCACTCTCCAGAAACACGCTGGCAGACGGTTTCAGGAACACCCTGACTGGGGTCTCAAATAATTGCGTGGAGGGGTAGCTAACACCCTGGCAGAAGTATCTAGCATTACATTAGCAGCACTTCTCATCAGACATACTACTGCGTTCTTTTAACTCTTCTTGGCCAAATCTCGGGTACGTCGGTCCATACAACGCAGCATAAATCCAGCAGCTAACACGTAGTTACTTCCGACAGTGGTCACTTTGTCCTCTCACAGGACCAAGTCATGAGTTCTGGACTGCCCAAGGTGAACCGCCCTCCTCGGCGTAATCGCCTCATGTCACTTCTGTGAACATAAGCGTCATTAGATAGACAGACACTATAATGGGTGGCCTTAGGATAACACCCTTCCACCGGGAACTGAAATTATAATTACTTGCACAACCTAGATGGCGTTGATAGTGTTACCCCCCCCCCACTACAGAGATCATCATCATCGTTTCATACCTCACCTCCTAACTGAGGTATGAAACAGGAGCCCTTCACAAACGCCACACGGCCAACAGATGGCGTTGTCTATGTCTCGCCTAATACCTTGGAGTTGATGTGCAGGTCCATAGATGGCGCTGAGGTCGCCACTTCGCACTCCAGCTGCGGTGTTGATACCGTAACATATATTGTTGTTGTTGTTAAAGATTTAGCTACTCAGGACGAAGTGTCCATGTAGCACGGGCTATGGTGAGCCCGTAAAAGTAACATAGAGTTACGTCGACTATTTATAGCATTGACGCTTGGTTCAATCTTGACGACGAGTGGACGTTTGGGAACCTCATCCGTCTGGGAGCCACCTGATCACGTTCTGTATTCACGTTTTGGATTTGCTACTGCTTAGGGCATCCCTATTCAACAGTCCGGTTGTACGACGCCTGGCGCACATATCGCCTTGGGTCACAGGATTGTTGATAGATTTTTTTGGACGTGTTCTGGCTGGTTCTCAGGGCGGGGGACGGTGTTCGGGGGCCGGCTTGGCCGAGAGGTGCCGGGGGTTGGCCGTTCTTGATTGGCTCCTGGTGTGCCTTCAGCCATCGTGGGCGGCTGACTTCTGCATTCCTGGAAGACACTGGAGGACTTTTGCGTTTTAGTTGGGGGCGAGTTTTTGGTTTTGATACCCAGTGTTCTGTGTGGGGCGGCGCTGGTTCTTGTCACCCTAAGGGACTCCTGGGGCGCCCCAATCATCTGCCTGTTTGCGTTTCTTTGCCGCGTGGCATATTAGTTTTCAGTAATTGGCGTCATTTGTTTCGCGATTTGGCTTGGCGTTTCACCTTTCCTGGCTTCGCGATTAACCCTTAACGGGTACGCCGGGGCGCATCCGATCCCCCCGATCGTCGTCTCCCTTAAATCAACACCAACAACATTTATAGCATCGCATGTTTTCTAGTCACATCAACTATTTATCATAGCATCACGTGTTTTCTAATGTCACTTCAACATCTTATCATAGCATCGAGTGTTTTCTAGTCACATGAACTGTTAATCATAGCATCGCTTGTTTTCTAGAGTCACGTCAACTATTTATCATAGCATCAAATGCTTTCTAAAGTAACTCTACAGTCCATGCATTTATAGTTAGACAATTCTCTATGTGTAGTATTATCGAAATAAGTAAAACTATACTCTCTTTTGCGCCTTTATACTCCCACTACTTAATACAATGTAACACTCCCACTACTGAATACAATGTTAAACTCCCACTACTGAATACAATGTTACACTCCCACTACTTAATACAATGTAACACTCCCACTACTTAATACAATGTAACACTCCCACTACTGAATACAATGTTACACTCCCACTACTGAATACAATGTTACACTCCCACTACTGAATACAATGTTACACTCCCACTACTGAATACAATGTTACACTCCCACTACTGAATACAATGTTACACTCCCACTACTGAATACAATGTTACACTCCCACTTGTGAATACAATGTTACACTCCCACTACTGAATAAAATGTTACACTCCCACTACTGAATACAATGTTACACTCCCACTACTGAATACAATGTTACACTCCCACTACTGAATACAATGTTACACTCCCACTACTGAATACAATATTACACCCACACTACTGAATACAATGTTACACTCCCACTACTGAATACAATGTTACACTCCCACTACTGAATACAATATTACACCAACACTACTGAATACAATGTTACACCCCCACTACTGAATACAAAGTTACACTCCCACTACTGAATACAATGTAACACTCCCACTACTGACTACAGTGTTACACTCCCACTACTGAATACAATGTTACACCCCAAATACTGAATACAATGTTACACTCCCACTACTGAATACAATATTACACCCCAACTACTGAATACAATGTTACACTCCCACTAATGAATACAATGTTACACTCCCACTACTGAATACAATATTACACCCACACTACTGAATACAATGTTACACTCCCACTACTGAATACAATATTACGACCACACTACTGAATACAATGTTACACTCTGTTATGATCTCAGCCTGCAGGAGAAACGAGTCTCCCTTCTTGAGAGTTATTCAGCAAGCCTGACCTAACTAGAAGGTCTAGCAAATATTGAGGTGATAACCCATATGAAAATTGGCTGGTTGGATATGTAAAACAGTTTGAGATTATGGGCAATGCAGAAGAAAATAGATAAATGACGGGCTAGGAGATGTGGACATTTTGCTGGAGGCGTGAGGCTCGCTTCCGGAGGACCTTGACCTCACTTGAGTGCCAGACATCGCAGGGGGAAGCCGCGCTCCGTTTGAGCTCCCGTCAGAAGGGAACCCCTAGTGATATATCTCTAAGAGAAGAGAAGTGTGCAGACGTACCAGCTGTGGAATCGAGCTGGGAACGTTGTGGTCTCAAGTCCTGGTCGACGAGCAGATATTAAATCGCCCAGAAGCATTATTGTGGGCTGTGTGGAGCGCCCTGACCAGACGCCGTCAGAGGAAAAGCGCCCTCGACCAATTAATCTGTGGTTTGTTCTTTGGGGAAGAAGTTGCTGAGAACTTCGAAGCCAGCAGATGAAGTAGCTGATGAGACTCCAAGGTAGTGGAGCAGAGGACCTCGAGCTGTGAGGAGAAGCAGCAGTGAAGAGGAGTGTCATGTGCTTCTGTAGAGGTGGAGAAGTACCACAGTTGCTCGGGGAAACTTCATGGTGTAGCAGCCAAGAGAGCTGTGGAGGAACCTAGCTGAAGGGTGAAGCACCGTAGTTACTCAAGGAAACTTCATGATAGCAGCCTGGAGGAGCTGCAGAGGATCCTGGTAGTGAAGCCCGGAAGAACCTAAGGATATTAGGGTTGTGAACTTCCAGAGGTGGAAGGGGGAAGTTCTGGTGGATTACTTATAGGGAGTTGATAGTGTTTGGTTGTCAGTAGCGTGCAAGACGCAGTGAGAGGTGAGTGACTGTTGGCATCCTTATGTCAAGGAGTTTTTTATACTGAAGTATCAATGAACATTTATACTGGTATATGTTATTGCATTCAAATGCTGATTTTCTATATATATATGTTATCTTGTTGATGGTGCAACAGTGTGTAGGCTTGACCAACTTGAGGAGGTTAATAGTATCAGGTGGTGAACCAGGAGATAGGATACCACTTGATAAGCTGATAATAGAGTTCTGATGGTATTGGAGTGCAACCTGATTGTGATATTATAGAGTATAGGATTCATTATTATTATATGTGTGTATGTATCGTGTATGTGCTTTGTTCAGTAAATGTGTCACAATTTGCTGGTGTTTGCCCTTGTCCTAGTGAGGCTTCCCAGGAGGTAGTAAAGAAGGAGAGAGAGAGAGGAAGAACCACGAACCACTGCTGTGGACAGGGTAGGAGGTAATACTAGTAAGTCATAGGGGGATTGAGGAGATCATATCTCATAAGGAGAGAGTGGGGAGTCACAGCGGCTCGAGTGGGTGTGTGCACGTGACAACGAGGCTAAGTGTTGGAGCCGCATCCCCTGAACGTGTGACGTTGAGCCCCTCTCCAAGAGCCAGAAGCGCCAAGGGTGATCTCCTAGTATAAGCACTCTACCGAGTTGTGGGTTGGGTTGTCCGTAGAGAAGGATCAACGACGACAACACCAACCAACCCACAGTCTATAATAAATTGGGGGCCTGTGTCCGGAAGAGTGAACTGACACACCCACACCCTGTCCAAGAGTGGAGTTGTACACCCTTGCTGAGATAAACTGTGTGACCGCAGGTGTATACTCTCTCTCTTGGGAAGACTCACAGGACAGGATGACAGCGGTCCTGAATTTTAGAGGTTCGGAGAAAGACCTTGCGAGAGCCCAGAAGTACATTGATACAGGGGATGATGAAATCTTGCAAAATTGTACCCAGGAACAACTTTGGTTGATCGGTAAAATGTATGGTGTTAGGTTGAAGTCAAACAGGGCGTCTAGTAAACGAAAGGAAATCAAGGCAATAATGCAGATAGACAGAGTAAGCATGTTCTGCAAAACTCGTGACGAGAAGATTCTAGACATGTGCACTAGGAGGCAGATAAGGATGTTGGAAGACCATTTCGGCCTAAAGGGTAGGCATGATAAGGTAGAGGATGGACGCGAGGCGCTGCGGACTTGGTTAAGGGAACAAAAAGCAGAAGAAGAGAAGGAAGCGAAACGCCAATGTGAACAAGAGGAAACACAGTGCCAGCAAGGAGGAGCTGAAGCCCTGCCTCAGAATGAAGTACCCGATAGGTTGGAAGAAATTTCAGAGGAAACGGATGATGCGCCAAGTGACGAAGGAATTAATGTAAACTCAAGTAGCAGCAGGGAAAGCAGCCTTGAGAGGCGCGAGGTGGAACCAAAGTTGGAACCAGGAGACAATGAGGTACAGCTGCAACGTGAAGAGAGGCAGGCTCGGCTTGAGCAAGAGAAAGCCAAAGCCGAGCAGGAGCGAGCTAAAGCTGAGCAAGAGAAAGCTAAAGCCGAACAGGAAAAAGCTAAAGCTGAACAGGAAAAACTTAAAGTCGGACAAGAGAGAGCCAAGGCCGAACAAGAAACGGCCAAGGCTGAACTGGCTATGATAAAGATGGAGGCCGCTAAAGCAGAACGAGAGAGGATTAAGACGGCACGAAGGGAGAACAGAGTGAGAAGCGAGGCGAGACGCAGCAATGGCAGATCCAATGGAGTCTGGGGAGGAAGAAATTACGAGAGGCCCAGAAGAGTCTGGGGTGAGAAAAATTTTGATAAATGGGCAGATAAAAGTAAGTACCCTAAAACTCAGAAGAGTAGGTCGCGCACTTCGTCTGAAAGTGAGGATGGAGGAGCCAAACGAGAAGCTAATCGTTATCCGGGAAATCGAGAGTCCAGTAAAGCCCCACAGAGTGCAGGTAGTGTACCTGCCTCGAGGAACTCTCATGCGAGTGGACAAAGTCAGAGCCGCTTTGGTACATATAGAAGAGATTTTTCCCAGATGAGATGTTACAATTGTAACGGATTGGGTCACGTGATGCGAGATTGTCGGCAGGGCAAGAGAGTTGTGACCCTGGCCATGTGTGACCCCCGAGGTAAATATACTAATGTGTTCCGAGACAAACCACAGAGAGCGAACTTAGTGAACGAGAGGTATAGGCCGTTCATGAGCAAAGGTTGGATCAGAATAGGAGGCCAACCTGAGGTAGAAGTTGGTATCTTAAGAGATACCGGAGCTAATCAGAGCTTGATTACGAGAAGCCTGATTGGGAATGATCGACGGTTAGCTGGCAGGAGTAAGATGAGAGTATATGGGTTATTGTCGGAGAGTGACATGCCCGTTTGTACTGTCCAGCTAAGGTCGGAATATGTGTCGGCAGAGGTGATGTTGGGAGTGTGCCCTGACATACCTGTTCCAGGAGTCCAAGTGATCCTGGGGAATGACTTGTGCGGGACAAAGGTGTTGCCGAGAGTCATGGCAGAGACTGTGCCAGAGGAGTGCCCAGAAGGCCACGGCACGTGTGGGACACCTGAGAGTGTGAACCTGACTGACATCCGAGGAGATGAGTCAGGAGACCGCCAAGCCATTGAAAACCCTGTCTCGGTAGTGATGAAAACAGAGGTGGCCGACAAGGAAGACGCTGAAGAAGATGAGACAGTGTCGATTCAGCCGGTAGAAGATATCGATGTAGATATAGCATGGCTGTTTGATGAAGGTCCAGCCCAGGAAAATGAAGTCTCGGTGAGGTCGAAAGTGAAGATGGCCCAGCCGAAGAAGAATACTGTGAAGGGAGTTGACCTGAAGAGAGCCCAGACTGCTGAAATTAAAAGTCGGAAGGTGAATGCAACTGTGCTGAGTATGAATGAGGAAAGATGTGGACATACTGAGGACGGGAGTAGAGCGTCACGTTGTCCACGAGCACAGAGGCATAGGGATAGTGCAGTTAAGTTGTTTGAGATGTCAAGAGTTGACATGTTCCACAGGAAACGTGAAGGAGAAATAATGAAGAAGAGTAATAGCCGAGAGAATGAAAGGAGAAGAGACAGTATGTGTGGCGAGGTGCTTACGAGCACACAAGGAGAGGTAAAGCGACATGTACAGTCGAGTGCTATTGGTTGTAGTGCAGTGCTCGAAGAAACTTTTAGGGAACGAAGAAGAGTTGAAGGAGAAGAAATGGAGTGGTATAGAAGTGAAAAGTGTGGGAAGAGGATGATGATGCAAGCATGGAGGAATAGAAGAAAGCCGAGGACTCGATGGGAGTCGAACAGGATGAGGTCTCAGATAAATGAGGAGACGAAAAGGAGGATCGTCGGTGAAGACGAGGGAGTGAGGTATGATGACAGGAGACGGAAGTATAATGGCAGTAGATGGAAGTGTGAAGACGACAGAGGAGGTACAGACAGTAGATGTCTGACTCTGGACGGGAAGAGAAGAAGACGAGGAAACGGAGGGTGGAGACAGTAAGTAGAGTGGACCAATGGATTGCAGGCGTCCAAGGAGGACAGCCTAGCCAAGAGGTGCCAGAGAAGTCAAATCGTTTATGAGAAGATCGTGTTTCTGGAGAGTTGTGAGCCGGATGTTGCAAGGTGCAACGAACTAATTGTAGACTCCTAAGAGAGTATATGGGGTGAAGAACGAGACAGTGTAGTGGCGGATGTATTATCCCGAGCTTTGCCACTGGAATAACTCTCAAAAATAAGGGGAGGGGAGTGTTATGATCTCAGCCTGCAGGAGAAACGAGTCTCCCTTCTTGAGAGTTATTCAGCAAGCCTGACCTAACTAGAAGGTCTAGCAAATATTGAGGTGATAACCCATATGAAAATTGGCTGGTTGGATATGTAAAACAGTTTGAGATTATGGGCAATGCAGAAGAAAATAGATAAATGACGGGCTAGGAGATGTGGACATTTTGCTGGAGGCGTGAGGCTCGCTTCCGGAGGACCTTGACCTCACTTGAGTGCCAGACATCGCAGGGGGAAGCCGCGCTCCGTTTGAGCTCCCGTCAGAAGGGAACCCCTAGTGATATATCTCTAAGAGAAGAGAAGTGTGCAGACGTACCAGCTGTGGAATCGAGCTGGGAACGTTGTGGTCTCAAGTCCTGGTCGACGAGCAGATATTAAATCGCCCAGAAGCATTATTGTGGGCTGTGTGGAGCGCCCTGACCAGACGCCGTCAGAGGAAAAGCGCCCTCGACCAATTAATCTGTGGTTTGTTCTTTGGGGAAGAAGTTGCTGAGAACTTCGAAGCCAGCAGATGAAGTAGCTGATGAGACTCCAAGGTAGTGGAGCAGAGGACCTCGAGCTGTGAGGAGAAGCAGCAGTGAAGAGGAGTGTCATGTGCTTCTGTAGAGGTGGAGAAGTACCACAGTTGCTCGGGGAAACTTCATGGTGTAGCAGCCAAGAGAGCTGTGGAGGAACCTAGCTGAAGGGTGAAGCACCGTAGTTACTCAAGGAAACTTCATGATAGCAGCCTGGAGGAGCTGCAGAGGATCCTGGTAGTGAAGCCCGGAAGAACCTAAGGATATTAGGGTTGTGAACTTCCAGAGGTGGAAGGGGGAAGTTCTGGTGGATTACTTATAGGGAGTTGATAGTGTTTGGTTGTCAGTAGCGTGCAAGACGCAGTGAGAGGTGAGTGACTGTTGGCATCCTTATGTCAAGGAGTTTTTTATACTGAAGTATCAATGAACATTTATACTGGTATATGTTATTGCATTCAAATGCTGATTTTCTATATATATATGTTATCTTGTTGATGGTGCAACAGTGTGTAGGCTTGACCAACTTGAGGAGGTTAATAGTATCAGGTGGTGAACCAGGAGATAGGATACCACTTGATAAGCTGATAATAGAGTTCTGATGGTATTGGAGTGCAACCTGATTGTGATATTATAGAGTATAGGATTCATTATTATTATATGTGTGTATGTATCGTGTATGTGCTTTGTTCAGTAAATGTGTCACAATTTGCTGGTGTTTGCCCTTGTCCTAGTGAGGCTTCCCAGGAGGTAGTAAAGAAGGAGAGAGAGAGAGGAAGAACCACGAACCACTGCTGTGGACAGGGTAGGAGGTAATACTAGTAAGTCATAGGGGGATTGAGGAGATCATATCTCATAAGGAGAGAGTGGGGAGTCACAGCGGCTCGAGTGGGTGTGTGCACGTGACAACGAGGCTAAGTGTTGGAGCCGCATCCCCTGAACGTGTGACGTTGAGCCCCTCTCCAAGAGCCAGAAGCGCCAAGGGTGATCTCCTAGTATAAGCACTCTACCGAGTTGTGGGTTGGGTTGTCCGTAGAGAAGGATCAACGACGACAACACCAACCAACCCACAGTCTATAAGAACTCCCACTACTGAATACAATGTTACACTCCCACTACTGAATACAATATTACACCCGCACTACTGAATACAATGTTACACTCCCACTACTGAATACAATGTAACACTCCCACTACTGAGTACAATGATACGCCCCCACTACTGAATACAATGTTACACTCCCACTTGTGAATACAATGTTACACTCCCACTACTGAATACAATGTTACACTCCCACCACTGAATACAATGTTACACTCCCACTACTGAATACAATGTTACACCCACACTACTGAATACAATGTTACACTCCCACTACTGAATACAATGTTACACTCCCACTACTGAGTTCAATATTACACCCACACTACTGAACACAATGTTACACTCCCACTACTGACTACAGTGTTTAAGGTCCTTGAGGCACCAAGATGTAAACATTGAAGAGTGTTGGTTCCCTCAGGTGGAGACGGAGAGCCTGCTGGGGCCGGACTGGGAGAGCCGGCAGCAGCAGCAGCCGGAGGAGAGCAACAAGTCCCTCAGCCTCCACGACCTCCAAGGTGTCTTCTGTATCCTCCTCCTCTCCTGGCTCCTCTCTGCTCTCGTCTTCCTCTTGGAGTGGCTCACCCACTACTGTTGGCCTCGCTGAGAGCCTTCACTGTTGGCCTCCCTGAGAGCCTCCACTGTTGGCCTCGCTGAGAGCCACCACTGTTGGCCTCGCTGAGAGCCTCCCTGAGAGCCACCACTGTTGGCCTCGCTGAGAGCCACCACTGTTGGCCTCGCTGAGAGCCTCCCTGAGAGCCACCACTGTTGGCCTCCCTGAGAGCCTCCACTGTTGGCCTCGCTGAGAGCCACTACTGTTGGCCTCCCTGAGAGCCACCACTGTTGGCCTCGCTGAGAGCCACCACTGTTGGCCTCGCTGAGAGCCACCACTGTTGGCCTCGCTGAGAGCCTCCCTGAGAGCCACCACTGTTGGCCTCCCTGAGAGCCTCCACTGTTGGCCTCGCTGAGAGCCACTACTGTTGGCCTCCCTGAGAGCCACCACTGTTGGCCTCGCTGAGAGCCACCACTGTTGGCCTCCCTGAGAGCCACCACTGTTGGCCTCGCTGAGAGCCACTACTGTTGGCCTCGCTGAGAGCCTCCACTGTTGGCCTCGCTGAGAGCCTCCACTGTTGGCCTCCCTGAGAGCCTCCACTGTTGGCCTCGCTGAGAGCCTCCACTGTTGGCCTCGCTGAGAGCCACCACTGTTGGCCTCGCTGAGAGCCACCACTGTTGGCCTCCCTGAGAGCCACCACTGTTGGCCTCGCTGAGAGCCACCACTGTTGGCCTCCCTGAGAGCCTCCACTCTTGGCCTCGCTGAGAGCCTCCACTGTTGGCCTCCCTGAGAGCCTCCACTGTTGGCCTCCCTGAGAGCCACCACTGTTGGCCTCGCTGAGAGCCTCCACTGTTGGCCTCCCTGAGAGCCTCGCTGAGAGCCACCACTGTTGGCCTCCCTCAGAGCCACCACTGTTGGCCTCCCTGAGAGCCTCCACTGTTGGCCTCCCTGAGAGCCTCCACTGTTGGCCTCCCTGAGAGACACCACTGTTGGCCTCCCTGAGAGCCACCACTGTTGGCCTCCCTGAGAGCCACCACTGTTGGCCTCGCTGAGAGCCACCACTCTTGGCCTCCCTGAGAGCCTCCACTGTTGGCCTCGCTGAGAGCCACCACTGTTGGCCTCCCTGAGAGCCACCACTGTTGGCCTCGCTGAGAGCCACCACTCTTGGCCTCCCTGAGAGCCTCCACTGTTGGCCTCCCTGAGAGCCTCCACTGTTGGCCTCGCTGAGAGCCACCACTGTTGGCCTCCCTGAGAGCCACCACTGTTGGCCTCCCTGAGAGCCACCACTGTTGGCCTCGCTGAGAGCCACCACTCTTGGCCTCCCTGAGAGCCACCACTGTTGGCCTCCCTGAGAGCCACCACTGTTGGCCTCCCTGAGAGCCACCACTGTTGGCCTCCCTGAGAGCCACCACTGTTGGCCTCGCTGAGAGCCACCACTCTTGGCCTCCCTGAGAGCCTCCACTGTTGGCCTCGCTGAGAGCCACCACTCTTGGCCTCCCTGAGAGCCTCCACTGTTGGCCTCCCTGAGAGCCACCACTGTTGGCCTCGCTGAGAGCCACCACTCTTGGCCTCCCTGAGAGCCACCACTGTTGGCCTCCCTGAGAGCCTCCACTGTTGGCCTCCCTGAGAGCCTCCACTGTTGGCCTCCCTGAGAGCCACCACTGTTGGCCTTCCTGAGAGCCTCCACTGTTGGCCTCCCTGAGAGCCTCCACTGTTGGCCTCCCTGAGAGCCTCCACTGTTGGCCTCCCTGAGAGCCACCACTGTTGGCCTTCCTGAGAGCCTCCACTGTTGGCCTCCCTGAGAGCCACCACTGTTGGCCTCGCTGAGAGCCACGACTGTTGGCCTCCCTGAGAGCCATCACTGTTGGCCTCCCTGAGAGCCACCACTGTTGGCCTCCTTGAGAGCCTCCACTGTTGGCCTCCCTGAGAGCCACCAATGTGTCAACCTTCAAATAGTAGATAGTTGGAGTGCTAGCCAATCACAAGGAATTAAGCCTCTGACGTCTCAATGCGGCTCTGCCTACAGAGCCGCATTGGTGCCTCCTGAAGTGAGATCCAACAGTGTATAGCTAGGATCAGTGCAGGTAGGACCTCAGTTGGGCTGGCCTTGTGTTACCTCACCCAATAAAAGTATCTAGAAGGAATCTAAGTGTATTCGTTAGACTCCCAAGTAAGAGCTTACTATGTCTCCAACCAACAAGAAAAAGAGTAGAACCACTGGTAGCATCTTGGGGATGAGAATTGTTTTCCTCACCAGAAACTCACACCGCCAACAGCCACCACCTCCACTACCACCACTACCACAACCGCCGCCACCACCACCACCACCACCACCACCACCACCACCTACACCACCACCACCACCATTGCCAACGCCTCTACCACCGCCACCACCACTGCCACCACCACCACCGCCACCACCACCACCGCCACCACCACCACCATCACCGCTACCACCACCGCCGCCAATGCCTCTACCACCACCGCCACAACCACCACCACTACCACCATTGCCACCACCACCACCACCGCTGCCACCACCACCACCGCCATTACCACCACCACCACCACCACCACCGCCGCCACCACCACTGTTGGAAAACCAACACTATTTAATAATATTATATTCAACAGGCAGATAATATTGCTGCCGTTGTGTACAAATTACCCATAGAAAATATAGCTTGTAGTGGAGTTTTCCGTCAATAGAAAACGGAATATCATTGCCACATACTATTATAAATTCACCAACTATTCTGTTGGGAATTATTCTTAAATACATTAGTCTTCGGACTTTTAACATCATAAAAATATCTTATTTTAATTAACTTAATTATCAGTATCAAAATAGAGTAAATGTGACCCTTCTATCACTTATTGACATCTAGACAAAGTGAGCCAGGCGTCAGTGGTGGAAGGGCAGCCATTGTTTGTTAAGACCAGAGGCGCACAGGAGCAAATTCAGCTCCTATAATTTCTCTTAGACGAAGTATTATGGAGATCAAAGTGTTCTACCATCATCAACACGCTGTCAACATAAGCAAGGGAAGTGTCCTACCGAAACCCGTTTATCTAAACATTTTTGGCCAGTTAATGTTAGTTAGATGAGGGCGAACCGGTTAGGATGCGAACAGCCTCTTAATAAAGGATAATTAAGCATTGGTCCTTATTATTTAATATACAATGTTTTCTCTGATATAGCTGTCATATATTAGGATTCCGTCTTCATAGCTAGTGGCCTTTGACAGGACAAGAAGAGGAAGCAAGGCTTGATACAACAGTTTCTTGGGTGATGGAAACTAGCCTCATACGAGGATAATTTGGTGTCTACATCCCAGTTATATCTGGTGGACTAAGCCTGCTGTACAATAAGATAAGGCACCTCCAATTTTAATTTACTAATATATGTAGTTAATACTGTAGTTTGATTGGCTGCATATATATAAATTTAATATAACCCTCCCCCCCCTAATGTGTAAGGATCGATTTGTGAGATTATTGCAGAAATACAGTCCACTTAACATCTTACCAATTGCTATCGAAAGATATAAATTAATGTAAATATAAATTCTATAAAAATTCATATAAATTAAATAAATATAAATCTCACAGGGCGGTTCCCACAACCACCACCGCTACCACCACCACCACCACCACCACCACCACCACCACCACCGCCGCAACCACCACCACCGCCGCAACCGCCACCACCACCACGACCACCGCCACCACCACCACCACCACCACCACCACCACCACCATCACCACCGCCACCACCATGACCACCGCCATCACCACCACCACGACCACCACCACCACCGCCACCACCACCACCACCACCACGACCACCACCACGACCACCACCACCACCACCACCACCACCACCACCGCCGCCACCACCATGACCACCGCCATCACCACCACCACCACCGCCGCCGCCACCACCACCACCACCACCACCGCCACCGCCACCGCCACCACCACCGCCACCACCACCATCGCCACCACCGCCACTGCCACTACCACCATCGCCACCACCGCCACCCCCACCACCACCACCGCCACCACCACCACCGCCACTGCCACTACCACCGCCGCCACCACCACCACCACCACCACCGCCACTGCCACTACCACCACCGCCACCCCCACCACCACCACCACCACCGCCACCATTGCCACCACCACCATCGCCACCACCACCACCACCACCACCACCGCCACGACCACCACCATGACCACCGCCACCATTGCCACCACCACCATCGCCACCACCACCACCACCACCACCACCACCGCCACGACCACCACCATGACCACCGCCACCCCCACCACCACCACCGCCACCACCACCACCGCCACTGCCACTACCACCGCCGCCACCACCACCACCACCGCCACTGCCACTACCACCACCGCCACCACCGCCACCCTCACCACCACCACCACCACCGCCACCGCCACCACCACCATCGCCACCACCACCACCACCACCACCACCGCCACTACCACCACCATGACCACCGCCACCATTGCCACCACCACCACCATTGCCACCACCACCACCACCAATTGCATCTGCCAAGAAACCAGGCTCAGTAGGGTTCTATTTACATTTTAACAGGGACCTTTTGCTCTCATGTATTTGTAGTGATTGGCCCTGACTGTTGGGGATTATGTGTGGGTATTTGATTAAGCAAAATATTGAACATTAATTGATCGGTTGGGTAATGTAGGAGGGAATTTAGCTAAGTATTATTCTATGTTTCTCAAGTCCTTAGGTGCTCTACTTGGTTGATGATTCCACTTCCCTGCCAGACGTAGGAATAACCTTGTTGCTCACAGAGCTGGTATACTCTGTGTTAATTGAATATTAGTATACTCTAACGCTAGATGTTAGTTATACTTAGAACTGATTAGTAGCAAGTTAAGTGTTGTATTGGAAGACTAGTAATTGTTACTGTACGAGGAGTTCTTTACTTCAGGCAGCGGCCACATGTAGTATGAGAGCTCTTCTGTTCAGAGGCTCGGTGCTGGCTGGTTGTGGGTCTGGACTGGCGTTGTGTACACTCTCCCTCTCGTTCCTCCTACTCTCTCCTAATCCTTTCAATACCTAGTTAAGTACCATTGTTTAGTATTACCGTGCCATATAGGGGGTGTGCCATAATGTGTCCTTAGGGTATTTGTTTAGGTCCTCTAAGTCAGTGTTTTGAACCCCAAGTGTTACCTCTGGGTGACCAAGTGGTGGTCTTAGGGTGACCACGTGTTTCTGTTTTAAGTTACCCAGTGTGTGTTGTGTCCCTTAAGGAACTTAGTCTTACATCTAGTTGTTTGTAACCCTCGTCTCCTGTCTATGTGGATTCAGGGAATTAACATAAGATTGAGGTGATAACAAAATAATTGTATTTGAGGATGATTAGGGTTAAGAAATGAATAATATGTTAAGGTTGATATATAGGAGTTTCCATCATCCTTGTTGGAGTGGGATGATTAATCTCTCTAAATTGCAGATATAGTAATTAATACTTTTCTGGGAATTGTTTTCCCTGGGGGCCGGGCCTTTCCTAACCTCACAGACAAACTCCAAGACCGTAAATATTGACCCCCACAAAGCAAACACTAGTTGTGTAACACCACCCCAGTAACGTCAGCCCAAGATTCGTAATGCTCCCGCTTCGCGCGCTGCTATCGTTTCAGAAGAGTAAACAAACACCACGCCGCGACTCAATGCTTTTCTCAACACGCTCTGACACTGTTTTCCTACTGGCTATTGTTGATTTGCATATCCTGCACACCTGAGTTAAGTAACTGGTAGCTAATCCTTACCGTGCTATGCGTTAATGGTGATTTACCAAGGAAATAATCACAAATCTTATTTATTAAACTTTCAGTGACTTGTTAAATATTGGAGTTGGTTGGAATTCAGTGCAGTAAGAAATAATTGGTTTCCAGCAGTTAAAGAATTGGCCAGAGAGCATTTTGATTCCTTCCCTGACCTTAATAGGAAGTTGTTCTTTCAGAATTATGATTTGAATGTTACCTTAGCATGTTATCAATTTAAGTGTTACTTACATTACATGAACAAATCCACAAGGGCCGTGACGAGGATTCGAACCTGCGTCCGAGAGCATCCCAGACACTGCCTTAATCGACTGAGCTACGACATGGTCAAAAGGATTTGAAACCAAAGTTCTACTGAACTTACTGGATCCTGCAGCCTCTCCGAGGCACAAACCAGGGTTTTACACAAATCCCCTCATGCACTCTAGCTATGACAATAGGCCGTTCTCCCTCTTCACCCTTACTTCATTACACACAGAAATCACAATTGCGTGATTCATCAAATGAACAAATCCACAAGGGCCGTGACGAGGATTTGAACCTGTGTCAGAAAGCATCCCAGACGCTGCCTTAATCGACTGAGCTACGACATGGTCAAAAGGAGTTGAAACCAAAGTTCTACTGAACTTACTGGATCCTGCAGCCTCTCCATGGCACAAATCAGGGTTTTTAGTACCAAGTAGTACTCTTCTAGTGTACCTTGATGATCTCATAATAATGTCACAAGATGTTCCAACTCATTTCCAGAACTTAAAGAAAGTTCTTGTAAACCTAGTGGAAGCAAACTTAAAGATAAATCTCTCAAAGAGTTCATTTTTAAAGGAGATGATTATCTTCATAGGTCATACAGTCACCCCTCTCAGGAATCACTTTGAATGAATCGAAAATGCCACAGAATGCAGAAGCCTTAAGACAGTTTATGGGTTTTGTGGGATTTTATCGTTCATTTTATTGCTGATTTCTCTATCATAGCCGCCCCACTTTACAAGTTACAAATAAATGATGAATCCTTTGTTTGAGAAGAAGTTCAAGAGCAGTAATTCAATAAACTCGAAGCAGCACTGATCTCTTCACCTGTCCTCAGGTACCCAGATTTTTCTAAACCTTTCACGATAGTCATAAATGCAAGTGATGAAGGCTTGGGTTGATGCTGCTGCATTACTTCAAGCTGAGTGACACAGAGATCATGCAATAGCTTATTCTAGCCGTACATTATCTAAAGAGAAGAAAAATTATAGTGCAACAGAACGTGAAGCTTGAGCAGTTGTATGGGCTCTTAAAATTTCATGGATACATTCTATAAAAATCCTGTCCATGTACTTACAAATCATCAACCATTAATTTATTTGTTCAAGAATAAGAATCCCGTTAGAAAGTTTGCTAGATATTTGCTCACAATTCAAGAATTCAACCCCACATTTGGTTATATTCCAGGAAAACAAAATGTTGTAGCTGATGCGTTTTCTCAAAACGTAGCTGTAATTCAGGTAGATTATCCATCATTAGATACTGCAGTAGTCGAGACAGAACAGTGACAAGACCCCA
This sequence comes from Procambarus clarkii, assembly GCF_040958095.1. Lineage (NCBI taxonomy): Eukaryota > Metazoa > Arthropoda > Malacostraca > Decapoda > Cambaridae > Procambarus > Procambarus clarkii. The sequence goes on from NC_091220.1 coordinate 3,642,307, forward strand.
CATGGGCACCTATCATGAAGTTTTTGACAAAAAGCAAAACACTCATCTGATTCACAAACTTCCAGTACCATTGAAAGAGTTAGTGATGTTAGACAATTTACTGTGTAGAGTAGTAAAGCTAGGGACACCCTGGAGGAAGTGTTGTCAGTTAGTCATTCCAGCAGTATTAGTACCAGTTGTGTTAAAGATTATCCATGAGGCTCCTGCAAGTGCATATCCAGGAAAGGATCACACACTCCAGTGATGTCGATTGAAGTATTTTTGGCTCAAAATGGCAAAAGAGATTGTTCATTATGTTGATAGATGTTTAACCTGCATACAGCACAAGGGACATGTCGTGGGACCAAACCTTATTTATGTGTACCCAGCGACTAAAGCACCTTAGGAACGGGTACCAATGGATTTGTTGAAAATTTTTGCAGAAACAGGAAAGGCGGAACAAACACTTGCTCATAATGGTTTAGAATTTTTTTCTTGGGATTCTTGGGTGGAGTTGGGGAAGGAGAAGTTAGGGAATGGACGAGATGCGGGGAAGTAGGGGTGAGAGAGGGAAAGATACGGGTGTGGGGAGGGGGGAGATAAGGGAGGGGGAAAGGTAAGGAGTGAGGGAGATAAGGTGTGTTCTGGCCGTGTGATTATTACCCGGAAAGTGATTATTTACATAGCTGAGTAAACAAGCGTATCGAAAGAGAGGAAATGTTTACTTTGATAAGGTGATAGGGAGGGAGCGGGTCTGATGTTCTGGAATAATTACGTCTGATGAACGTTGAACTAAGGTGGAGGACAAGGGCTGAAACTCGGTAACACTGTTTTCTTTCTTACTAAGTGTGAGTTATGCATGTTTTATATTTTGAGGGGAGATTGAACTGACAGTAGCAAAGTTGTGCGAATGAAGAAAGGTGGAGGATGGGAGCTTCAACTTGGTAACTCTATTTTCTTTTCTTACTATATTCGAAATATGACTGTTTTAAATATCGTGGAAAATGATTGGTTAATAGCGGAGTTGTGAGAGTGAAGTAAGGAAGAGGACAAGAGCTAGAACTCAGTAACTGACTTGATCTGACTTACTGAGTCTGAAATATACCGGGTTTAAATCTCAGGGGAATTGATTAGGTATTAACGAAGATACAAGAGGGGCATAAGGTGGGGAAAAGAAGCTAAACTCAATAATTTTATTTTTATTTTTTACCACATCTCAAATACAGTGGGTGTTAAATTTTAGAGGCGTTGGACTGATACTAACGAAGTTGTACAAATAATCCATGGCTGAATATAGGAGCTAAAACTTGGTACTGTTTTTTCTTTTTTGTTTTAAACTGGTCTATTAGTAGCGAAACTTCACTTATAAACATAAAGAACCAGGCCCAAGAGCTAATATCTGATGAACTTTTTAAAAATATTTGTTCAAGTCTGTAGTTTATTTTTTCAATAAGAACTCTAATAAGAATGCAGGTATAAGTAAAACTTTGTATTGTGGTCATAAACTGGTCTTCAACAAATTTTGGTCTTAAACTTGACTTTGACAATATATGAATTTCTTCTATAAAACTCTTTAAGAATGCAGCGACGATTAAAACTCTGAACAATTTTGGTCCTAAACTGGACTGACATATTTCGGTCTTAAACTCTTAAATTGATCTCTGAACATTTTCGGTCTAAAACGAGTGAAACAGTAGTAAATGGACAAAAAACAAAACGTTACTGCTAAGGGGTCTATTTTCCTTAACAAAACTTCTATAAACATATTCCCAGAAAATGGTCTCAGAAAAATTTCGGTCTTAAACTGTAAAACGGTCAAAAATTTTAATCTGAAACGAATGGCGGCTTAGCAGTAAGTAAATCTTTGAAAAAATTTACTCGGAACCGACCCACCCCCCCCCCCCTCGTGGCTTAGCAGTACGACCGTAGACGTAGCAGTAAGCAGATCTCAGACAAATTTTACCTAGAACCCTCAGTGGCTTAGGGACCAATAGAACTCTAACAAATTTTACATGCAATGCCAGACTCATCAGCGGTAACCGAGCTCGAAAAACGAACAGTTACTGTTGATGCGGCATCCCTACTACTATCATCCTTGGGTGAGTCCCTGGGGAGCATAATCATCCCATGGGGAGTCTCTGGGGAGCATAATCATCCCATGGGGAGTCTCTGGGGAGCATAATCATCCCATGGGGAGTCTCTGAGGAGCATAATCATCCCATGGGGAGTCTCCTGGGGAGCATAATCATCCCATGGGGAGTCTCTGGGGAGCATAATCATCCCATGGGGAGTCTCTGGGGAGCATAATCATCCCATGGGGAGTCTCTGAGGAGCATAATCATCCCATGGGGAGTCTCCTGGGGAGCATAATCATCCCATGGGGAGTCTCTGGGGAGCATAATCATCCCATGAGGAGTCCCTGGGGAGCATAATCATCCCATGAGGAGTCCCTGGGGAGCATAATCATCCTATGGGGAGTCTCTGGGGAGCATAATCATCCCATGGGGAGTCTCCTGGGGAGCATAATCATCCCATGGGGAGTCTCTGGGGAGCATAATAATCCCATGGGGAGTCTCCTGGGGAGCATAATCATCCCATGGGGAGTCTCTGTGGAGCATAATCATCCCATGGGGAGTCTCTGGGGAGCATAATCATCCCACGGAGAGTCTCCTGGGGAGCATAATCATCCCATGGGGAGTCCCTGGGGAGCATAATCATCCCATAGGGAGTCTCTGGGGAGCATAATCATCCCATGGGGAGTCTCCGGGGAGCATAATCATCCCATGGGGAGTCTCTGGGGAGCATAATCATCCCATGGGGAGTCTCCTGGGGAGCATAATCATCCCATGGCGAGTCTCTGGGGAGCATAATAATCCCATGGGGAGTCTCTGGGGAGCATAATAATCCCATGCGGAGTCTCTGGGGAGCATAATAATCCCATGGGGAGTCTCTGGGGAGCATAATCATCCCATGAGGAGTCCCTGGGGAGCATAATAATCCCATGGGGAGTCTCTAGGGAGCATAATCATCCCATGGGGAGTCTCTGGGGAGCATAATAATCCCATGGGGAGTCTCTGGGGAGCATAATAATCCCATGGGGAGTCTCTGGGGAGCATAATCATCCCATGGGGAGTCTCTGGAGAGCACAATCATCCCATGGGGAGTCTCTGGGGAGCATAATAATCCCATGGGGAGTCCCTGGGGAGCATAATAATCCCATGGGGAGTCTCTAGGGAGCATAATCATCCCATGGGGAGTCTCTGGGGAGCATAATAATCCCATGGGGAGTCTCTGGGGAGCATAATAATCCCATGGGGAGTCTCTGGGGAGCATAATAATCCCATGGGGAGTCTCTGGGGAGCATAATCATCCCATGGGGAGTCTCTGGAGAGCATCATCATCCCAAGGGGAGTCTCTGGGGAGCATAATAATCCCATGGGGAGTCTCTGGGGAGCATAATAATCCCATGGGGAGCCTCTGACGAGCATATGCATCTCCTCGCGAGGAGCTGGGGAGCCTAATCATCCCATGGCGTGTCCTCGGAGACCATAATCATCCCCAGTGTCTGCTGGGCACACTCTTGCAACAGTGTCTGCTGGCCACACTCTTGCAACACTGTCTGTTGGTCACACTCTTCCAACAGTGTCTGCAGAGCACACTCTTGAAACTGTATCTGCTGGGAACACTCTTGCAACAGTGTCTGCTGAGCAAACTCTTGAAACAGTGTCTGCAGAGCACACTCTTGAAACTGTATCTGCTGGGAACACTCTTGCAACAGTGTCTGCTGGGCACACTCTTCCAACAGTGTCTGCTGGGCACACTCTTGCAACAGTGTCTGTTGGGAACACTGTTGCATAGACTCTCAGCGTGCCTCTGGCAATGATCTTTAATGAGTCACTTATGTCGGGAGAATTGAACAAGTTGCTGGAAGAAGGCAAATGTCGTACCGATCTTCAAGAAAGGTGATAGGGAGGAGGCACTTAACTATAGACCCGTATCACTGGCAAACATCCCCTGTAAAATACTTGAGAGAATAATTAGGCTACGACTGGTTGCACACCTCGAGAACGTTAGGTTTATGAACAATCAACATGGGTTCTGTTTAGGGAAATCTTGCCTAACAAACCTTTTGGAATTCTGTGATAAAATAACGAGGATAAGACAGGACAGAGATGGTTGGGCAGACTGCATATTTCTGGACTGCCAAAAAGCCTTTGATACAGTACCGCACATGAGACTGCTGTTCAAACTCGAGAGGCAGGCGGGGGTGGGAGGAAAGGTCCTAGCATGGATAAGGAACTACCCAACAGGAAGGAGCCAAAGAGGTAAGGGGCAAGAAGTCGGACTGGCGAACAGTAACGAGTGGAGTACCTCAAGGATAGGTGCTGGGACCCATTCTATTTCTAATATACGTTAACTACATGTTTACAGGAGTAGAATCCTACATGTCGATGTTTGTGGATGACGCAAAGTTAATGAGAAGAGTTGTGACAGTTGAGGATTGTAGGATCCTCCAAGAGGACCTGAACAGGTTGCAGAGAGGGTCAGAGAAATGGCTACTGGAGTTCAACACGAGCAAATGTAAAGTTATGGAAATGGGACTAGGTGATAGGAGACCAAAGGGATAGGACACAATGAAGGGAAACTGCCTACCTGTGACGACGCGAGAAAGAGATCTGGGCGTGGACGTAACACCTAATCTAACTCCTGTGGCACATATAAATAGGATAACGACAGCAGCGTTCTCTACACTAGCAAAAGTTAGAAAATCATTCAGAAACCTAAGTAACGAGGCATTTAGGGCGCTTTACACTGCCTATGTGAGACCAGTCTTAGAGTATGCCGCGCCATCATGGAGCCCCCACCTGAAGAAACACATAAGGAAACTGGAAAAGGTTCAGAAGTTTGCGACGAGACTCTTCCCAGAGTTACGAGGGATGGGATATGAAGAACACCTGAAGGAACTGAACCTTACAACACTAGAAAAAGAAGGGAGAGGGGAGGATATGATAGGAACGTATAAAATACTCAGGGGAATTGACAGAGTGGAAATAAATGAAATGTTCAAACGTAATAGTAATAGAACGGAAAAAATAGATTTTTTTAACAGTACTGGAAAATGGAATTTTAGTTAAGGAGCAAGTTGTCGAAGCAAAGTCTATTCATAATTTTAAAACTAGATATGATAGGACAATGGGACCGGAGTCATTGCTGTAAACAACCGATGGCTAGAAAGGCGGGATCCAAGAGTCAATGCTCGATTCTGCAAGCATAAGTAGGTGAGTACACACACACACACACTCGACTTGTGTTGTGACCATCGTGTTGGGTGTACGTGGGTTGGGAGCTCCTGGTTCACTAGTGGAGTGGGAGGGGTAATCAGGCAACTTCGAAGTGAAAAAGTGAGTACAAGTGAATGAAAAAACCTTGGGTTTTGACCAAAGCCATAAGGCAGTGAAGAAAAACAGTATAAGTAGCGTAATTGAAAATAGTTGATGAAGTACTGTGGCAATGTGCAGTGTGGAGCAGACCTCACCGACCTCTGACCGTGAAATCACCCCCTGCAGCAACCTTCCCAATACCACGTGGGAAGACGCTTGGAGATTCACTCACCTATTGTGTTAGCAGGACGGTAAGATACTTGGAACCCCTGTGGGTAAGGTTGGATTACAGCAATGATTAGGTCAGGAAGGGCGTCTAGGTCCAACAGTATTATGATTGAAGAAGAAGATAGGTTTGTGGAGATGATTGGAAAATTTGTAGAGAAGAGGGATGTTTGGATAGATGATCTAATCTAGGGGATTAAAAGTGAAGTCTTTAATAAGATACAGGACGAGGTTCAAAGACTCAAACAAGAGTTTATGGATTATATTCAAGAGGAAATCAGGAAGAGCAGGGTAGAATGGCAAAGAGAAATAACTAGGCTTACTAATGAATTTGGCAGGAATAAGGGAAGCTTGGCAGGGGAAGGGGGAGTAGTAGTAGGTGGAGTAGCGGGTGTGGGAGGGGTGGGGGTCAGCCAGGGAGGGGGGCCACCAGCATGACCCTGAACTGAGAAAGTGGACAATCATAATCCATGGATTGCTTGGCCAGGGCACCATCGAGGCAGGAAAAGATGGAGATTGAGAATTTGGAGCTACAGGGGATCTTGAGAGACATGAGAGCCCATATAGCAGGGAATGAGGTGCAAGTCCACCAACACATTGGGCCATACAACTGTAACAGTAAGCGACCTGTCCTGGTACAGTTCACTAACGAAGAGGCAGTGGATTACATACTGCATCACAAACACTTACTCAGAGGTAGCAAAAATTACTACAATGTATATATTGACAAATTCATGACGAAGGAGGAACAGATAGCCCACAGAGCAAGCAAACAACAATACAACTCTTCCCATTTGAGCGTAGCTACACACCCCAATGCTAATCCACCCCATGCTAACCAGCTCACACCTGCTTCTCAGGTCACTCCCTCCCCAAATCAGCCCTCCCTGCCCCTGCTTATCTCCCCAACACCTCCCTTGACCCCTCTGACCCCACTACAGTCAAATTCATACCACATTCCAAGGACCCTCTGTTACGGATCCAGCGTCCGAGCCTGGAGCAGTGACAACCACGCCATCTGTGGGTCAGCTCCCGAAACCCCCGCCAAACGGACGACGACACCTGGTGAGGACAGCGTGTACTGGCCTCGAGGACCAGTTTCCAGTCTGGTTCCGCGCTCAACACCGCCGCTCCTGACCTCTGGTGAAGTGGTGCTCCGACGACAGCGCCATCTATGGGCTGGATACGTCAGGTGTTTGTGCCCGAGCCCGTAAGTGAGGTGTATTAGTGTCCCGGTTATGGATGACGTGTCTGCTTACAGAGCTGACCTGGGACCACTGTGTTCAAGGTTGAGTCAGTCTACCCGAGGCAGCCAGTCTCCATACCTTGAACCTTGCTGCAGCTGTTGTGACGTCGTCCCCCCCGGAAGAACACTGTGGTGTGTTAGCCTGCCAGTGGAGTGGCAGTGAAAGGATTTACCCGGGACCGACTGTTGGAGACGATCATCCACTGGGGTATTGAAGACAGGAGAGTGACTGGTGTTGTCACACGAGGCTCCTGTCTAGGGCGTTCCCCTTTTATCGTTCGTGGGGTGGCCGTACCAGCCTTGTTGGCTCAGAACCTGCCAGCAGACCAGCTGGACGTGTGGTTGACGGCCTCCACGGCGGTGCCCCCAGTGGACCTGTGTTTTGGCTGACCTGTGGCCCGGGTAGGCTCGGCATTCTCAGAGGACACGTCGTGAGGCCACAAAGAAAGCACCAAGGACTCAGCACCAAGAGTTGTAGCACCAGCGTTTCAGCAGAAGACAACGATTATGGATTAATCCCCTTGTATAGTGTTAATACCCCCCCCCCCCTTGTGTAACCGTTTTATATATTATTTATTGGTGACGGACATTATATTATATTAAGTTTTTGCCTTTATTTCCCTTCCCCTTTAAGTTACTTGCATCACGGATCGCATCCCATGAAAGCCTCTGCTGGCTTGGGGTCGGATATAACTTCCTCTAACAACATCAGAGTAAGGACCCCGTTGCGTCCCGAGAGGGCCGTAACATAATTGGCATCCCCAGCGGGATCCGTCCCCTTGTTAAGTATGTTTGACAGGGGTGGTGAAGTGGCGTAATCCCTGTATATAATTCCCCCTGTGTGTGACGATTGTGACGTTATACGTCCTGTGCGGTGCTCAGAGTGACTAAGTGCGATATTGTGCAGTGCGGTGCTCGCTGTGATTAAGCGATTAAGTGCAATATTGACTAGTGCGGTGTTCAGTGATTCAGTGCAATATTGTAGAGCGAAGTGTTCGCTTGGACTCGGTGCGATATTGCGTAGTGCGGTGCCCGAAGTGATTACGTGCAATATTGGCAAGTGCAGTGTTTGGTGCGATAAAGTGCCATATTGACGTAGAACAGTGCTCGGTGCGTTAAGTGCTAACGTGTAAGCGGTGTGTCAAGTGCTAGTTGAGTGTTCCATCTGTGACAATGGCAGAAAAAGCTACCATCGATGATCTGGACGATGTTCAGGCTTTTCTGAACAGAGTGGACTGTCTTGCCAGATTAAAATATCTGAGCAAACCAGAGCTTGTACTAGTGAGCGCCTACCTGGAGATCAAGATCCGTGCCAGTGATTCCCGTGTGGAGATATTGTCCAAGGTTCACCGGCACCTGAAGGCAGGGGAGAAACAGGAAGGCGAGACTCCTAGTACAAGGGAAGGTGAGGAGATAGCTTCCACGGAAAAGGAAGATAAGGGCAGTGACATTGACAGTGATGCAGGTGAGCTTAATATCAGCTTCCTAACAGTCAAAATGCGTGCCCTAGAGATCAATCGCGAGATAGAGTGGAAGAAGTTAGAATTAGAACGAGAATTAAAAGATAAAGAAATGGAGATGAAAGAAAAAGAATTGGCGATGAGGCGTTTAGAATTAGAAAGAGAAGAGAAACGAGAGAGAGAAGAGAGAGAAAGAGAAGAAAGAAGAGAAGAACGAGAAAGAGAAGAAAAACGAGAAAGAGAAGAGCGAGAAAGAGAAGAGAAATGAGAGAGAGAAGAACGAGAAAGAGAAGAGAGAAGAGAGAGAGAAGAAAAAGAAAGACAGAGACAACATGAACTAGAAGTATTACGATTAGGCGCTGGACAGAGACAAACTGGAGTAAGCGGTTTCGATCCGGTAAGGAATATCAAGATGGTCCCCAAATTCAACGAGAGAGAAGTTTCGAAGTTCTTCGCAGCCTTCGAGAAAGTCGCTGCCTCTTTGGAGTGGCCAAGGGAGAATTGGGCCATCATGATACAGTCAGTCTTGACTGGGAAGGCCCAAATCGCCTACTCTACGTTATCCCTTGACGACTCCGGCGATTACGATATGGTGAAGAAAGTGGTGCTCATGGCGTACCAATTGGTACCTGAGGCATATAGGCAAAAGTTCAGAAACCTGAAGAAGACCTCAGAGCACACTTTCACCGAGTTCGCCACGATCAAGGAGCGACTTTTCCAAGAATGGTGTGCCTCTCGGAAGGTGGAGACCAAGGAAGACCTCGAGCAGCTGATTCTGCTCGAAGACTTCAAGGATTGTTTATCTGGAGACCTCAAGACGTACTTAGAGGAACAGCAGGTGGAGACCTTGAGTGCAGCAGCCACCATGGCTGAAGAGTATATCCTGACTCATAGGCCGTCTGCTAAGTACGTCCCGAGGAATTACCAGCGCCGGTTTGACAGACCTCAGGACGATGAAGAGACTCCCGTCCCACGAAGCGCTAAGAAGACGCCCCCAAGTAGCCCCCGAAGAACAAGTCCTAGCAGTCCGAAACACCGGAGTCCAAGGAGGAATATGGTGTGCTGGACTTGTGGGCAGAAAGGGCATGTAGCTGCTAGGTGCCGAGGCAGAAGAGGTGGCAGCGCACGTAGGGAGGTGATGATGATGAGCTGTGTTACATCACCAGCAGGAAGCCAGTCGACGACGACGCAGGAAGAACCCAGATTGTTTTCCCCTCACACTTCAGGCGGGTATGTATCGAGTGATCATACTGGTAGATCAATTGTAGTGCTCAGAGATAGTGGAGCAGCCCAGTCCCTGATCGTGAAGAGCTCGTTACCCGAGGGAGTAAGTGTGGATGGGCGACAAAAGGTTGTCCTGGTTGGGTTTCCTAGGACGCAGTACATCGCCCCCTTAGTGCCAGTACATCTTGACTCGCCTTATTTCAGCGGCACATGTGAGTTGGCAGTAGTCGATACCCTCCCTGTGGCTGGGATTGACGTGGTACTAGCCAACAACTTGGTGACCGACTGGAGCACCAATCATCCCAAGGTTGCGGACGAGTCTACCGGAACAGCACGGTCTGAGGTAACAGGCAATGGTAATGTCCAGGTAAAGACAGACCCGGATTTGAACATGTCTAATTTGTCCTCTCCCCCGCAGATCGACAGTTATCTAGCAGTGTCTCCTGATTCTTCTCTCGACAAGGAACATGAGGTGACGATGGCAGAAGTACCTGAGCTAGAAGAGAGGCCTTGTGTGCAGACACCCACGGATACCAACGAGTCTGGAGCGAAGGCTGAGGTGTGCTTGCGGTATGGCAAGTTACAGCGTGTAGTGGACCAGCCAGAGATTCCCCAGACGTCAGAGGTATGTGAGGTGTGTTCAAAAGGTCTAGTGCCCTCTTCTGTCCAAGCCAGGCTAGTGGATGGTGCCGGCTATGGGCATGACAAGCTCGGGAAACTTATCCCTCGACTTACCAAATGTTTCCTATCGGTATTTTGTTTGAATCTCGTATGTGTTCTCGTTTGTGCTCTCAGTGAGGACCGGTGGACGACCCGACGAATGATGGCTCCCATGAACATCGTGAAGAGGTCCCAGGGATCGGAGACTTGTACTGCAAGTGTTGCAGTTGAAGAAGGGACCTGGAAGGTGATGGTTGATACAGGAGGTACGACATGTGATAATATGAGTGACTGTTTCCGACAGGTTGACACCCCCCGCGTGATTGCTGAGCCTCAACACAGCGTTATGCGGAACGTTGGTCGACCTGACGGTGGCAGAGCGAATGCCATCTGCGGCGTACGAACAGCCCCGTTGGGACTAGGTGTGGACCTAGTAGAGTATGCTGTAAGTACTGTTTTACCCGCTGTCGCTATCACTCTGAATTATCAGACCCCTGTATTCCAGGTTCCTGTCTCCCCTGAGGACCATCGGACCGGTACCAGAAATGCCGTCTGTGTCCAGCCATCATCAGTGCCACGACATAAGGAAGTGTCGAGTCGCCCCAGATCGTGTCCACACAGATCCTTACTTGAGACATGTGAGAGGATGCCCCTGCTTGACATCGCAGTGGAGACGTGGGAGATTACGTCAGGCAGGTCATCGCCTGCCATTTTCAAGCTCCCTTTGTGCCAGGGTTTCTCAGTAGAAAAGTTCTGTGGACAAGACAGCCTCATCACTCCAGTTCATAGTTTAAGTAAGTCCATTTGGAGTTGTGTCGCCGTACTAATTTGGTTTGTGTTTCTTTTTATAGAACCTCAAACCAAATTCTTTTTGGTGGGGAGGTGTTACGAACCCGGATCCAGCGTCCAAGCCTGGAGCAGTGACAACCACGCCATCTGTGGGTCAGCTCCCGAAACCCCCGCCAAACGGACGACGACACCTGGTGAGGACAGCGTGTACTGGCCTCGAGGACCAGTTTCCAGTCTGGTTCCGCGCTCAACACCGCCGCTCCTGACCTCTGGTGAAGTGGTGCTTCGACGACAGCGCCATCTATGGGCTGGATACGTCAGGTGTTTGTGCCCGAGCCCGTAAGTGAGGTGTATTAGTGTCCCGGTTATTGATGACGTGTCTGCTTACAGAGCTGACCTGGGACCACTGTGTTGAAGGTTGAGTCAGTCTACCCGAGGCAGCCAGTCTCCATACCTTGAACCTTGCTGCAGCTGTTGTGACGTCGTCCCCCCCGGAAGAACACTGTGGTGTGTTAGCCTGCCAGTGGAGTGGCAGTGAAAGGATTTACCCGGGACCGACTGTTGGAGACGATCATCCACTGGGGTATTGAAGACAGGAGAGTGACTGGTGTTGTCACACGAGGCTCCTGTCTAGGACGTTCCCCTTTTATCGTTCGTGGGGTGGCCGTACCAGCCTTGTTGGCTCAGAACCTGCCAGCAGACCAGCTGGACGTGTGGTTGACGGCCTCCACGGCGGTGCCCCCAGTGGACCTGTGTTTTGGCTGACCTGTGGCCCGGGTAAGCTCGGCATTCTCAGAGGACACATCGTGAGGCCACGAAGAAAGCACCAAGGACTCAGCACCAAGAGTTGTAGCACCAGCGTCTTCAGCAGAAGACAACGATTATGGATTAATCCCCTTGTATAGTGTTAATACCCTCCCCCCCCTTGTGTAACCGTTTTATATATTATTTATTGGTGACGGACATTATATTATATTAAGTTTTTGCCTTTATTTCCCTTCCCCTTTAAGTTACTTGCGTCACGGATCGCATCCCTTGAAAGCCTCTGCTGGCTTGGGGTCGGATATAACTTCCTCTAACAACATCAGAGTAAGGACCCCGTTGCGTCCCGAGAGGGCCGTAACACCCTCTCATCACCTCAACCCCCAAAACCCATCCAGCCCTCGTCCCCTCAACACCCAAAACCCACCCAGCCCTCATCCCCTCAACCCCAAAAACCCACCCAGCCCTCATCCCCTCAACCCCCAAAACCTACCCAACCCTCACCCCTCCTCATCCCCTCTCCTTCCATGTGACCCCCCCCCCACCCTTGCGAGGGGGGTGGGAGGTTCCCCCCACCCCCTCTATCCTTCCCCTTCCAACCTTTCAACCTCTATCTGACTCCCAACCTTACGCTATCTCCTAACCCCTCTATGCCTATCAGACCCTCCCTAATCTTGAGACCCAGTATGCCCTTCCTACTCCAGACCTACCTACCCAGGCCCTACCCCAGACCCTCCTACCTACCTTCCTAGAAGCCCAGCCCCCATTAGCCCCCCAAGCACCCCTCCCGACCTCTTTCACCCCCCATACACCCCCCGGACCCCTTAGACACCCCCCGGATCTCCCCTGGACACCCCCCGGATCCTCCCCGCCCCCAGTCATCCCCCAGACACCCCCAGATCCCCCCAGACTCCCAGAGAAAGGGAGAACTCTGGTACAAGAGTTTCCACGAAGAATCTCAAGGTTTGGTACACCAATGCTGATGGGGTATCTAATAAAGCAGAAGAGATAAAAGAAAGAGTGAGTGAGGCAGATCCTGACATAGTTGCAATTGTGGAAACTAAAATTAATGACATGATCTCAGATGCAATCTTTCCTGAAGGGTACCAGGTGATACGAAAAGAGAGGACACAGAGACAGGGAGGGGGAGTGGCACTCCTAATAAAGCGGAAATGGAAGTTTGAAGACCTGGGAAAACGGGTTACCAATGAGTGCACAAGCTTCATACATGGAACTCTGACAGTAGATGGGAGGAAGATTGTGATCTTGGTAATCTACAATCCCCTCACCAAACAGTAGAAGACCCAGGCAGGAGTATGATGACAACAACAAGGCATGTATAGATGAACTGCAGAAGGCAGCAACACTAGCCCACAGAATGAGAGCGAAGCTGCTGATCATGGGGGACCTAAATCATGGAGAGATAAATAGGGAATCAAGGAATCCCCATGGAGGGGACGAAACGTGGGGAGCAAAATTAGTAGATGTTATAGACAGGAATTTCCTAACACAACATGTGAAGGAAGACACAAGGGAAAGAGGAGGAGATGCACCGAGCCTATTAGACCTGATTTTCACCCAAAACGTAGAAGATATTGAGAATTTAGAGCATGAAATACCTCTAGGGGCCAGTGACCATTGCGTCCTAGTCTTTGACTACATGATGGAATTTAAACTTATGACCATGGGACAAGAGATCTGGGAAAGGAGAGTTGACTACAAGAAAGGGGACTATAAGAGAATAAGGGACTATCTGGGTGAAGTGCGGTGGGGGGAAGAAATTAGAGGAAAAACAGTCCAAGATATGATGGACCTAGTCATACAGAAATGCCAGGAGGTCGAAGAGAGATTTATACCAACAGTAAAGGGAAAAAATAAGAAGGAATATAACCCATGGTTTAATAGACAGTGTCAGGAAGCAAAAATGGCCAGCAGGCGGGAGTGGAGGAAGTACAGAAGACAAAGGACAGAGGACAACTGGATCAGATGCAACAGAGCTAGGAACGATTACATTAACATAAGACGAACATCGGAAAGGGTCTATGAGAACGATATTGCAATCAAAGCGAAAAAACAACCTAAGTTTCAACACAGTCATATAAGAAGAAAAATGTTGGTGAACGACCAAGTGACAAGACTAAGGAAGACAGAGGGGGCATATACTGAAAGTGACAAGGAAATCTGCGAGGCACTGAAGGCCAGTTTCCATGCAGTGTTCACTACCGAGCCTGAGCAGCTCCCATTGTTGGAAGGGGGTTACCTTAGATGAAAGACTATCAGATATAGAGGTGACAGCAGAGGAGGTAATGAAACAGTTGACAACTCTAGATGCAACTAAAGCAGTTGGACCAGACAAAGTATCACCGTGGATACTAAAAGAAGCAACGCAGGCCCTCAGCATACCTCTGGCAATGATCTTTAATGAGTCACTTATGTCGGGAGAATTGCCCAGCTGCTGGAAGAAGGCAAATGTCGTGCCGATCTTCAAGAAAGGCGATAGGGAGGAGGCACTTAACTATAGACTCGTATCACTGACAAGCATCCCCTGTAAAATACTGGAAAGAATAAATAGACTACGACTGGTTGCACACCTGGAGAACACTAGGTTTGTGAACAAACATCAACATGGGTTCTGGACAGGGAAATCGTGCCTAACAAACCTTCTGGAATTTTATGATAAAATAACGAGGATAAGACAGGACAGAGATGGTTGGGCAGACTGCATATTTCTGAACTGCCAAAAAGCCTTTGATACAGTACCGCACATGAGACTGCTATTCAAACTCGAGAGGCAGGCGGGGATTGGGGGAAAGGTCCTAGCATGGATAAGGAACTACCTAACAGGAAGGAGCCAAAGAGTTACGGTAAGGGGCGAGAAGTCGGACTGGCGAACAGTAACAAGTGGAGTACCACAAGGATCGGTGCTGGGACCAATTCTATTTCTTGTATATGTTAACGACATGTTTGCAGGCGTAGAATCCTACATGTCGATGTTTGCGGATGACGCAAAGTTGATGAGAAGAGTTGTGACAGATGAGGATTGCAGGATCCTCCAAGAGGACCTGAACAGGTTGCTGAGATGGTCAGAGAAATGGCTACTGGAATTCAACACGAGCTAAAGTTATGGAGTAAAGTTATGGAAATGGGACTAGGAGATAGGAGACCAAAGGGACAGTACACAATGAAGAGGAACAGCCTACCTGTGACGACGCGAAAGAGACCTGGGTGTGGACGTAACACCTAATCTCTCTCCTGAGGCACGTATAAATAGGATAACGATAGCAGCGGACTCTATACTGGCAAAAGTTAGAACATCATTCAGAAACCTAAGAAAGGGGGCATTTAGGGCGCTTTACACTGCCTACGTGAGGCCAGTCTTAGAGTATGCCGCCTCATCATGGAGTCCCCATCTGAAGAAGCATATAATGAAACTGGAAAAGGTTCAGAGGTTTGCAACGACACTCGTCCCAGAGCTGCGAGGAATGGGGTATGAGGAGCGCCTGAGGGAACTGTGCCTTTCGACACTAGAAAGAAGGAGGGAGAGGGGGGACATGATAGGAACGTATAAAATACTCAGAGGGATTGACAGAGTGGACATAGACGAAATGTTCACACGGAATAGTAACAGAACGAGGGGACATGGATGGAAGCTTGAAACTCAGATGAGTCACAGAGATGTTAGGAAGTTTTCTTTTAGCGTGAGAGTAGTGGGAAAATGGAATGCACTTCAGGAACAGGTTGTGGAAGCAAATACTATTCATAATTTTAAAACCAGATATGATAGGGAAATGGGACAGGAGTCATTCCTTTAAACAACCGATGCTCGAAAGGCGGGATCCATGAGTCAATGCTCGATCCTGCAGACACAACTAGGTGAGTACACACACACACACACCAACCTTCTAATACATCCTTCAACTCACTCTCTCTAATAGACTGGTCCCTTCACTAACCATCTAACACATCTCTCAACTCATTAGGACATCATATCAACTGTCAACTGCCACAGGGCTGCGGGGTAGTCAACCTTGCCCTGGGCAATGGTTCTGCTCAACTGTTGTTGAGGTTCTGTTGTTGTAGCTGACCGCAGATGTCTTCCCAGTCTACGGTCGTCTTGTTGCGGAATTTCCTTTTGTCAGTTGATTATCCTTTTTGTTTCTCATTTGTTCTGGTCATTAGTGTGTGGGTCCCAAGTTCACTATAGACACCGTCCCAGTTTACGGTCGTCTTGGAGCACAGTAAACTTTTAACCATAAATTATCCTGTTAGCTTCTCCAATTTTTCCGTCATTAGAGTGTGGGTGTCGAATTTAAGCGCCATGCCCGACTAATCATTATATTCCAGCTGGTCGCTCGACTCATCATCATCATCATCATCATATTCAAGCTGGTTGCTCGACTCGTCATCATCAATCACCCAATCAACCACCATCTCACACGTCAAACTCATCAGGAGAATTCCACTCATTATTATAAGAAAAGTCAACTATGCCGGCTTAGTCAGGCGCAGTGGTTCCACGCCAACTTCCCACAAAAATTTCTTCAACTCATTAATCTACTGAAGAGTTTCACTCAACCGTGCGTATAATGCCATCCAATGCCAGACGGAGTCATCATCTGGAGACTCGAGGAGAGATGAGTCTAGCTCAGGCAGTGCTGGGATTAACCCCATCATGGCTGCAAGAGTCCGTGCCAGATGCATCAGCCCTGTCTGCTGACTCTGCCAGTCTGCTGCTTGATCTTGGAGCAGACTCAGCTCCATCTTGGTCATCTCCACTCGCCTCCACTCACGGTAAGTCATCAAGCTCATCACTACCATCAACAACACACCCCAAACCATCAATCCACCAACACAACTCATTATTACTGAAGTAGAAAGGCCGTGAAATCAATGGAAATATACTCTTGATATTCACAAGACCAGAAACAATGTTTTAGTTAATTGTTATCAGTTTTGAAGGTAACGAGGTCATTACACTATCTCAGATCACGTTATTTAGTGAGGGTGGAACTGTCAATGGTGAGGGTGGTGTTGACAGTGATTAATGGTGAAGTAAGGGTCGTAAGAAGTAAGACACTTCTTATCACGAGAGGATAAGGAAGATGAGGATGCTGAGAGAATAGGGAAGATGAGGATGCTGAGAGAATAGGGAAGATGATGATGCTGAGGGGATAAGGGAGATGATGATGCTGAGGGGATAGGGAAGATGAGGATGCTGAGGATGAGACAGGTAGCAGAGGGGCGACTGTCGTCTCAACCTCAGTCAGCTGGTCAACAGTGACTGCTGGCGGAGCAAGAGCAGTGACACTGCCACTACCCTTACTCACAACCACACACTGTCAACTGGTGACGCAAGGCTGGTTTTTAGGGTTAAAATTATCTGCACAAAATCTAAGTCAGACTAGGTGGCAACACTCCTGAAGGTGAAGATGATGATGCTGCGGTGATGGTGAAGATAATGATGCTGAGGGGATAGGGAAGATGAGGATGCTTAGGGGATAGGGAAGATGAGGATGCTGAGGGGATAGGGAAGATGAGGATGCTGAGGGGATAGGGAAGATGAGGATGCTGAGGGGATAGGGAAGATGATGATGCTGAGGGGATAGGGAAGATGAGGATGCTGAGGGGATAGGGAAGATGAGGATGCTGAGGGGATAGGGAAGATGAGGATGCTGAGGGGATAGGGAAGATGAGGATGCTGAGGAGATAGGGAAGCTGAGGATGTTGAGGGGATAGGGAAGATTAGGATGCTGAGGAGATAGGGAAGCTGAGGATGCTGAGGGGATAAGAGAGATGATTGTTGTAATCCACAAGTTAGTAGGAATTATTAGCTAGAGGATCATTACTACAACACTTAACGAATGATGATTGGAAGTACATGTTAAGCAGACAGACTATGGATCACATATCTAAGAAAGGTCAATGGATTAAGACCGAAGCTGTTTAGCCAAATTAATAATTCCTGGAAAGAGGAATTATTCTTCTTCAGGCTTCTAGGAACAAGATTACTACTTCTAGGGATAAGGTTAATCGGATTATACCTTCCTTGAGAGGCGGGGTGAAATGGTTGAGGTAGATGGCTGATTGGAGCCAGTCTGATTGTGGGAGTTGAACTGAGAAGTCCTCTGGATCCCCGTTTGCGGCAGCAGCGAAGTGTAGCAGACAGCTATGCGAGAGCCTAATGTGATCTTAGTGACCAAGTTAAGTCTGCAGTATGTGAGTATTGAATGAAAGACTAACCGGGTGTGGAGCGTTGTAGTAATCATTCCGTATTAGGGACTTAGGCGGAAGTTACGAGTGTGGGTGGTGATCGCGGAGGTCAAGTGGTCAATGGGTATTGGAAGTGTATTGACCTAATAGAGTATGTTCATATGTATTTATTTGTCAGAGTCTATTCTTTGTAATTAAATGACAAAACCCGACGGCCTTTAAATACCTTCCATATGTTCATTCATTGTGTTCCAGTACAAACCGAGTGGTACGCCTCAAGGGTCTGGTGTGTGTAGGAGTATAGGTGGTAGTAACGGTTGCTGAGGCAAGATGTTATGTGTTGTGTAATCGCTGTGTTCGGAATGAACCGGGGTTCAGCGTCACGACATATTTGGTGGCAGCGCAAACAGGTTTTGGAACACTTTGCGAGATGAAGGAAGTGTGTTTCTGGTTTAGTTGGTGAGGGAATGTTCGGGAAATGGTAGACGTCGGGTTGTGGTGAGAATGGTGGTTACTAGACGGAGGAAAGAAGGGTCAGGTGAGACCAGGTCAGAGGTGTTAGTTAATTAAAGGGACTAGGCCATTGTGGGGCACATGTGGGGTTTATTTCTTTCTTTCCAGATTCCTGCAACAAGAGACGGCAAAGATGCAAGTCTGGACCACTGATTCATCGGGAGGCAAAACAAGTGCAGTGTTCGTAGTGCGGATTATACAGTGTTCGTAGTGCGGATTATACAGAGGGGCGAGTAAAACTAGCGCGGGTGAATGTGGGCCAGCGTGGGCCATGTGCGGGCCAAGCAATGGGTGGGCCGAGCGAGCCGCACCTTGGAGCTTGATTTATATCGTCGGTATGGTGGTAATAGTGAGAAACCGTTGCTAAGGACAAATCAATCGTGAAATCTACTTAATTTGAAGTCAATTAAATATCATGTAAAGTGTAGATCGAATATTTTAAATATTATTAAATATTACGTAAAGATTTGAGCGATTTCAGGCGTTACATCGATACAGAAAATAGGCGAAGTGAATTGTGAACTGCAAGGCATAGCGAGCGACGCGTAATTTGACGTCTGGGGTTCGATGTCTTGTGTACCGTGGAAAGGTCCATGGAGATTTTTTTGTGGGTGCAGGTAGCATTATGGAGAGTGTTACCTGGGACACGGAGAGCGTGTCCCGTCGGTGGGGGTGTGTGGCGTCCAGAGGTGGCGACGCAGTGTGTACTGGCGTTTGGACGCCAAGTGTAGTGAATGATTGTATATTGGCGGAAGGACGAGAGTGAGTAGTGTAATGCATGTGTAGTGGCGTATTAGACGACAGCGTAATGACTAGTTTACTGTAGTGTAATGTGCATGTTTTGACTGTTGATATTATGGATGTAGTATAGTGCATGACATTGTTGGGATTGTAGTGCCAAGGTTTAGCATGTGTAGCGTTACTGGTTGTTGTAACACCGGGTGTATTGTAGACATTAGCGTTGAAGTATGTTAACGCAGGTGGTAGAGTGTGGCGGGTGGCCACTACACAAGAAATTATGCCTGACGAGTGTTGGTCAGGTAATTAACGGATTACGAGAGAAAAGGGAGTGTGTGTGGCGTCTGGTTATTTATTGGTGGTGACGTTTCGTGGTGTTTTGATGCGCTCTGGCGCAAGGCATATGCCTGTGGTGGTAATGGTGTTGGGGGACGCCGTGTGTGTTGTGTTGATGGCGTTGGGAACGCCGTGTGTTGTGTTGATGGCGTTGGGGACGCCGTGTGTGTTGTGTTGATGGCGTTGGGGACGCCGTGTGTTGTGTTGAGAGCGTTGGGGACGCCGTGTGTTGTGTTGAGGGCGTTGGGGACGCCGGGTGTTGTGTTGAGGGCGTTGGGGACGCCGGGTGTTGTGTTGAGGGCGTTGGGGACGCCGTGTGTTGTGTTGAGGGCGTTGGGGACGCCGTGTGTTGTGTTGAGGGCGTTGGGGACGCCGTGTGTTGTGTTGAGGGCGTTGGGGACGCCGTGTGTTGTGTTGAGGGCGTTGGGGACGCCGGGTGTTGTGTTGAGGGCGTTGGGGACGCCGTGTGTGTTGTGTTGATGGCGTTGGGGACGCCGTGTGGTGTGTTGAGGGCGTTGGGGACGCCGTGTATTGTGTTGAGGGCGTTGGGGACGCCGTGTGTTGTGTTGAGGGCGTTGGGGACGCCGTGTGTTGTGTTGAGGGCGTTGGGGACTCCGTGTGTTGTGTTGAGAGCGTTGGGGACGCCGTGTGTTGTGTTGAGGGCGTTGGGGACGCCGTGTGTTGTGTTGAGGGCGTTGGGGACGCCGGGTGTTGTGTTGAGGGCGTTGGGGACGCCGGGTGTTGTGTTGAGGGCGTTGGGGACGCCGTGTGTTGTGTTGAGGGCGTTGGGGACGCCGTGTGTTGTGTTGAGGGCGTTGGGGACGCCGTGTGTTGTGTTGAGAGCGTTGGGGACGCCGGGTGTTGTGTTGAGAGCGTTGGGGACGCAACTGGGTGGTGTAGTGTAGTGGCGTTTGGACGCCTGGCATGGAGTGTGGTGTTGTGGAGTATATGGTGGAGCAGGGGCGCCAGGTAGTAGTCGGTAAGGTGAGTATCGGCGTAGCAAGGTCGGTGCGTTAGGACGCAGGAAGTGGTTGTAGGGATGTGTGGCATTATATTGAGGTCATCAGTGGTTGGGATGACCAGAAGTGATGGTGTGTCGGAGTGGGTAAGTCGTATGGATAAGATGAAATGTGGATAATTGCAGGAGTTGGTGGCTGCAGTAGGCGAGCCAAGTCGATATATCTAGCAAAACTCATAAAAGACGAATAAAAATTCATTATTCTCATTAAAATTTTCGTTAATTATGTCGGAGTGGGTAAGTCTTATGGATAAGATTACAAGGTAGAATTTCAAAATTTCAGGTGTTGGTGGTTGCAGTGGGCGAGCCGAGTAGATATACTAATTTCTTAGTAATATAAGATATACTAATCTATATACTATAGATATATAGTAATATACTATATAATATACTATATAAGATATACTAATTTCTTCTTAAGTTGTTACAGGAATCTCGCTAGAGGCGAGCCAGTGGCAGTATGATGCTTTAGTGACATTCGTTGTGAAATGATTTTAATGAGGTATTTATTGTGATAATGAATGTGCATGTATATACTGTATATTACCTCATCGGCACCATTACTTAGTGTTAGGCTTGAGAAGGTCCCCCGGGATCATGTCACAGAGCTTCAGGTAGAGTAGAAGGGAAGCCATGAGGCTACACTCAGTAATTCTAGAAAAAAAGGGGGGAGGAAGTGAAGCCAACGTGACGTTATAGGCGAAATTCGCCCCCTGACATCAAAGCAGCGATAAGGGCCAGCTGCAATGGTTTTGCGCGGCGCTCAGGCTATATACGGGGAGAGAGTAAGGAGCCGAGGGGGTGTCATGTAATAATGGGATCGAGCCAGGGGGCTCCGAGGGAATATTTTACAGGAACAGCGGTCGGGAAGGTGTGAATACAGGTGGACACACTATGGGCAGATGAGCCTAGAGTAATGTGCTACAGCTGTGGTGAGCACAGCAAGGAAGGATGACCAGAGAGCTATGAGGTATCTACAGCGTTCTGGGATTGGTGCCCTGGAACGAGACGTCAGCACAGACCCGAGGGAACATGACCCCTGGGGTAGGAATCTCCGTTGCTCTGGAGGCCAGGATCACGTTAGCTCAGAGCAACGATGGGGCATTGACAACATTCACCAGGCTGGACAGCCTGGGTTTTGTCTGGGTCATGGAGGATCTATGACCTAGCAACCATGGGGCACGAAGACAAGAGAAGTGATGCTGCCAATTGTGGAGGAGGCCAGTGGAACATTGTGTGATCATTGTAAGCCCTTATGTCAACAGTACAGGGCAAGATGTTAAATTATTATTAACTTGTTACTAAGGATGAAGAACCTTAGATATATATGTGTTGTGTATATATTAATGACTAGTGTCATTTCTGTTTAAGTGCCAGCATTCTGGTCCATGTAATTTTATGGTTATGTTTGTATGTAATTATATGTCAGCAGTTTAGGTATATGTGCATTGTTGGAGATGGGAAAAATTATTACAGACTATTTTACCTGTGCTATGATGTGAATATAATGTATATGTTGGCGAAGTGTTGTGAGTCATGTCGGGGAAAATTTTAATTTATTTCATCGTGTGTATGATGAACTTATTGGATGATTTTTTAGTTGTACACATATGGTGGGTGCATCCTCCAGGTCCTTGCACTAATGGAACCATTGCAATGATGCATATGGGGACATATGCGTGTTTAAGGAGGGGAGTGGTGTTGTAATCCACAAGTTAGTAGGAATTATTAGCTAGAGAATCATTACTACAACACTTAACGAATGATGATTGGAAGTACATGTTAAGTAGACAGACTATGGATCACATATCTAAGAAAGGTCAATGGATTAAGACCGAAGCTGTTTAGCCAAATTAATAATTCCTGGAAAGAGGAATTATTCTTCGTCAGGCTTCTAGGAACAAGATTACCGATTCTAGGGATAAGGTTAATCGGATTATACCTGCCTTGAGAGGTGGGGTGAAATGGTTGAGGTAGATGTCTGACTGGAGTCAGTCTGATTGTGGGAGTTGAACTGAGAAGTCCTCTGGATTTCCGTTTGCGGCAGCAACGAAGTGTAGCAGACAGCTATGCGAGAACCTGATGTGATCTTAGTGACCAAGTTAAGTCTGCAGTATGTGAGTATTGAATGAAAGACTAACCGGGTGTGGAGCGTTGTAGTAATCATTCCGTATTAGGGACTTAGGCGGAAGTTACGAGTGTGGGTGGTGATCGCGGAGGTCAAGTGGTCTATGGGTATTGGAAGTGTATTGACCTAATAGAGTATGTTAATATGTTATTATTTGTCAGAGTCTATTCTTGTAATTAAATGACAAAACCCGACGGCCTTTAAATACCTTCCATATGTTCATTCATTGTGTTCCAGTACAAACCTAGTGGTACGCCTCAAGGGTCTGGTGTGTGTAGGAGTACACGGTGGTAGTAACGGTTGCTGAGGCAAGGTGTTATGTGTTGTGTAATCGCTGTGTTCGGAATGAACCGGGGTTCAGCGTCACGACACTTTCCATATAATTGGGGATAGAGTTTCATGGGAAGCTTAATCCTGTATCCTGCTTCCCGTCAATTGAGGGATTTACTCAGAACATAGCAGTTTTTTATTATTATTATTTTTATTTTTACATGCAAGCATGGATATATGTTACAATAAAAGAAGAAACAAATACAACATAGAACAGGTACAAAGCACAAAGCACACATATGTGCACGGACAAAGGAGCAAATCAAGAGAAGACCAGCCAGAAGGGCTGACCACAAAACAAAAATGCATATACAAACATAACACAAATATAAACACAGCGGAAGACAAACATAGGGGAAAACCCCAGAACAAAATGCACACAAAACAAGCCTACTAACACCTCAAACACAGACAGAGAGGCACTAACACAAAACGAGAAACATACAATAATAAGAATAATAGCAATAAAGGAAACAGATCTGCCATAACAAACGGGAGGCAAAACAAAATGACAAAACAGAACAAAGAGCACAACCCCTGGCTGGAACACGCCAACAGCCTGAAGGGCACACAATATGACATAAACAAGCGCACACGACATCCACAACCAAACACACAAACGCAGAGGAACTGCACACCCACCCTCCAGCCATACAAAGAAAACCTACAACACAAACCAGAGCACGCAGGAACCAGGAAACAAATCCCACCCCACCCACTCACACACACACCCCATCCGCACCCAACAACCACGCATACAACAGGAAACATAGAATACACAGAAATCATTTGCGAGGAACAACGTGAGAAGTGTACTTCTCCGGGAAAAAATCGTAAGGATATTTCCTCTTGTAAGCTTCCCAGACCAAATCTTCAAGGTCGGTAGGGTTTTTGATCAACCTGTCCTCTTAAAAAGAACGTCAACAGTTGCCGTTTGACTCTACGGCTGTTTTTGGACGTTATTTTGTCTTAAACTACGTCTATTTTCGCTTCCATGGACTATCTCTTGTTATACAATGAAATACCACACTCTTATTATTCTATAACTCACTGACTATGCTCTTATATATGTTCTTCAAGTAAAAATACATATATTTTTGCCTTAATTAGGCCATAATCCAGAAAATTCCAGCCCATCGATCTTTATATTTAGGAAAACATCTAATAAATTTGGAAATGAATTTTTCGTTCGCCGACAGTTTCCTGTTACTATTTAGTCTTTTATGCTTTAATGTCGCTGGTCATTGTGACTTTCCCAGGATTTATATATGTTTTGTAGTAGCATTTAGTCACACTACAGTAATTTAACTAATGGGAAACCTTTATAGTCGTAGTAAATTAGTAATAATCATTTATCAAATAATAAATTAGCAAACATGTACAACTTCTTATGTTACGACTTTTCGGGTAGGCCGTTCTGTTTGTTTACAACCCCAATGTTTCAAAAAACACAATACTTTTAATATAAAAGTGATTAAGTATGCTCTAATACATGGTCCTCAATGAAAATTATGTTTTTTTTTTGTTAATTTGTCCATAATGAATATGATTCGTTACTGTTGATCTTTATATTAAGAAAAACATCTAAGAAATTTGGTATTGAATTTTCGTTCAAATAAAGTTTCCAGTTACTATTTCCTAGTTATCCTTAAATGTAGTTGGTCATTATTTTACTGTTATGTATATAGAAATTTAGCATTATGCTTTTATAATACAGAACAATTTGGTCGTTCCACTGCCTCATAATTATATAAAATACATTGTGACAAATACTTGATAATTAAAATCAGAGTTTTTTGACAACTATTAAAAATCCTGTGAAATCATGCCGTTTTGGGTTGTCATACACTTCTTAGTAAATAATATTGTGTAATGTTTGGCACAATTTATCACTGTATTTACAAACTGTTTAGGTATTAATGTATTCATTTTTTTAATGTGTAATATGTTACTTAATCCTAAACTTCTTTTGCAACATTTATATCAGTTATAAATAATTGTCGCGAAACGGCGTATGAAAAAATAAATTTCCCCAAATGAAATTAGTGTATCGGCGATCGAGCGGCCATATTTAAAAGTGTATACTCTTGTCACTGTTCTGACATTAGTTTTCGATGTACGTATTTCATTTTTGTACCAATGTGTTCGCAATAGAATGTTCTAGAAGAACATAAGTATAAAACGTCACATAAAGATGTGCTCGACCGGCAACATATATAAAAACTACGTCGATTATACTCGTCGTGTCAATAATACAACTGTTTTACCACGCTGATTCAATGCCATACTGTTTTCTCAAATAAGCTCTTCGGCTATTAGAGAAAACGTAAATTTTATGGCGAACATTTGTAAACTATCCCCAAGTAGATCTGATCGAAATTGGAATTTATACAAATATTTATTCTCGTGTTGCCCGCCAGTGTCACCCTTGAGTACCCAGAAACGGATATACAGTAAAAACTAGGCTAACTCATCCTAATCCTTGCACAAGCCCTCCAGAATTTCTTTATTGAAGATCAGCAAAAAATTATTGCGCAGCTCATATTATACAGTTTAAGAATGAGATTTCCTTGTTCTAAAGGAATGAAAATAACACTGCCTTAATCTCAGTCGATTAAGGCAGTGTCTGGGATGCTCCCGGTGCCCGTGCCTGGTGCTCGTGCATCAGGCACGGGCGATAGTGTACGTTTAATTGTTCTTTTAGTGTAAATAACGGAATAAAATGTAAGACATAGTCTGCAGATCTTTTTCCAGATGTCTTTTATTTTTTTTCCTAAAGAAAACTAAGATATTGCGAATTTTGCTTAACAAGTACATTAATTATTAACTTTTTGTCGTTATTATTGTTATAATTAAAAGAATTACATCTTGTTTTTTTGCTTTTGTACAAAACATAGTCTAATAACCACAGTTCGTTGCCCCTAAATCAACACAACATAACCAGTTTACTCATGTCATCGCCCCTAAATCAACAAAAACAACCAGTGTATTATTGTAAATAATTATATCTTATGATTTCTTAGCAATGGGAAGACATTTTTAAGACTCTAACCTTCGTAAGAAGGTATGCTCGTATACGAACTGAACGACCGAGCTTCACAACAAAAACATGGCCACGTGAGTTGGATTATTCCGGTAATATTGAACTACTGTTCATTGTTATTAGTTTAACAATACTGTTAGGGAATGTCATAAGAGTTAGGGAATGTCATAAGAGTAGTCACAGGGCACCTAAAGATACCCAGCTTCTGGGTACGGGATCTTTGCCCGAAACGCTATGCGTGCTAGTGGCTTTACAATAATAATAATAATTTATTTAGGAAAAATATATACATAGATGCAGAGTTACGGTACAAACATTCTGTTTGATTTATAGATAGAGGTAGTACATACAATACCTAAAGCCACTAGTACGCATAGCGTTTCGGGCAAGATTGTAAAATCATCATTATTCCTATTATCTCTCTTAACCCCCAGTGTACCTTCTCGTATATTAATAAATAAATAACCAGGGTTTTTTATGCGGCTGTGCTGAAAGCCTGACGTAAAATAAATCACTGTGTCGGAGAACAGGAAGCTACAAATTAGGCTTATATTGAGGTTCCCCCCTCCCCCCTTTCCCCCCAATTACAGGTTTGTCTAATTACCACAAGCTACACAAGCTTCACAAAGCTTCCTGGCAATACGTTAGTAATGAATAAATATGATATGTTAGGCTGACCTAACCTAACCTAATCAAACCTAACCTAACCAAAAATAACCTTACCAAAAATAACCTAACCAAATCTAACCTAACCAAATCTAACCTAACTTAACCAAACCAAACCAAACCTAACCTAACCGATGCTTGGATCGTCGACTTGATTTGGTGTCACCATTTCTTTATTTTCGTCTAATTTCTTTATAAAAAGATACTTTTTCAGATTAAAATTATGTTTTTTCGTGTTGTACATTCAGTATCAACGTTATAATGAGTAAATATATCTTATTTATTCATTACTAACATATTGCCAGGAAGCTATGTGAAGCTTGTGTAGCTTGTGGTAGCTTGTAATTAGACAGACCGCCAATTACTGGTGGAGTAAATCAGCCTAGCCTACTTCTTCCTAGCATAACCTAGCCAACACTAGCCAAGCCTAGTCTACCCTTGCCTAGCCTAGCAAACAGCCCTTGAACCCCCTACTGTTAAGACTCTGCTCTCTGACTGTACCTATGACACCTATTATTAATTTCCTTCTGTATCTTTAGCTCCAGTATGTTGTTATATTATGCTGTGCAAATTTGGGACCTGGCCCTCTAAGGTCTCTAAGCTACAAGGTGGTGGTTATCAAGTTGCTGTCATCTATTTTAAGGTCGGCAATAGAAATACCACAAAGGGCATTCTACCAGGAAGTGGTCTGTCAAGCAAAAATGTTAATAATCTCACCGAATTGTTTTATCTTGGTAATTATTATTATTATTATTTTGCATAAGCTAACAATGAAAATCATAAAACCTGCATGTTCCTTTGTGTTGGCAATAATGAAAAGCATTTACATAGTACAGTAGTTTAGTTCATATATTATGCATCCCATATCCATGTTGTTAGCGGTAGTGGAAATGGTTGCAGAGGCACATAATTAATTGGCTCCGGGACTGAACCAAGCAATTCATTTTAGCTAAGCAAGTTTCAATCTTGATGACCTAATTACATAATTCCATACACATCACCACATTGACAAGGGGCTCGAGACCGACCATGAGTACAGATTTTAAATTAAGCAACTGACATGTATGGAGAGCTAGTGTCACAATTGATATGTTTATCTTGCACACTGCCTCCATCCAGTGGACAGCGGTGGATAGGTTACAATCACTTAGTTACTACATACAGTTAGCAAACTGGTGATATTTGACAAAGATTTCTGGCAGCAGATCATTTTGAATGAAATATTTCCTCATATCTTGAACATTTGTTATAGAATTATCCGAATTCACATATCTTTTTTCACTCCATCACATAGTGGAGGAGGGTGTGCAAATAATTTTGACACACTTTACTTTGCATCAGGTCTATATCATCAGATAATGAGACTTCCTTTACATATGGGTACCAAAATTCCCATAATGACATAGTTCCTCATTGCTGCCAAATTTCACATTTCAGTGTTTCTTTCAATTAAAGTTTTTTGGAGGACATATTTTGTAATGATGATACCATATTAAATTTACGCATGTTTCTTAATTTTCAGCATACATGCAGGACAATGGATCAAGTGTCAACAAGATACCAACAAATAATATAGATGCCCAAGAAGATATCAACATCAGTGAGGCAAAAGAAAAGAATGGGGAGCAAGAGCTTAAGTTAAAGAAAATGAAGAAAAAACGAAGACTGTCTGAAGATTCAACTATTAAAGGTAATCAAAACTCATTCTTCGTTTTTCAAATTCAAAGCAAAACTTGTATATATTTTAGACAAGTTTTTAGATTCCACAATTACATTACTGATTTGTTGTATAAAGTAGTTGTATTTTATACAGCTGATGAGTCACAATAATGTTGCTGAAGAATGTTGTCCTAACCACACACAAAAAGATGAAAATACAAAGACGTTTCTGTCCGTTCTGGACCACTATTAATTCAATTGTTAGTTGTATTATACTTGACTGCTGATATAGTTTATTTCATGTATTCCAGTTCACAGTAATATTAAAATTAACATCAGAGCCTGACGGCTCAGTGGACAGTGCTCTGGGTTTGTAATCCTAAGGGTCAAGGTTCTATTTTTATTAGATGCTGAAACAAATGGGCAGTTTCTTTTGCCCTGATGCACCTATTCACCTAACAGTAAATAGGTACTTGGGAGTTAGACAGCTGATATGGGCTGCTTACTGGGAATGTGAGTGTTAAAATTAGGATTAAGGACTTGCCCAAAAAGCTATGCATGCTAGTGTCTGTTCAAGAATGTAAGAAATCTTTTATATATATATATATATATATATATATATATATATATATATATATATATATATATATATATATATATATATGTCGTACCTAGTAGCCAGAACGCACTTCTCAGCCTACTATGCAAGGCCCGATTTGCATAATAAGCCAAATTTTCATGAATTAATTGTTTTTCGACTACCTAACCCAACCTAACCTAACTTTTTCGGCTACCTAACCTAACCTAACCTATAAAGATAGGTTAGGTTAGGTAGGGTTGGTTAAGTTCGGTCATATATCTATGTTAATTTTAACTCCAATAAAAAGAAATTGACCTCATACATAATGAAAAGGATAGCTTTAACATTTCATAAGAAAAAAATAGAGAAAATATATTAATTCAGAAAAACTTGGCTTGTTAGGCAAATCGGGCCTTGCATAGTAGGCCGAGAAGTGCGTTCTGGCTACTAGGTACGACATATATATATATATATAATATATATATATAATATATTTATATATAATATATATATATATATATATATATATATATATATATATATATATATATATATATATATATATATACTCCCGATTTGAGTCTGGTGTTGACAAAGGCTTTAACAAAGCCGAAACGTTCACCTCATTTCATATTTCTCTGTGGATTTTCCGCATAAAATGATCAGTGTTTTGTGATCGTCAATTGCATATATATATATATATATATATATATATATATATATATATATATATATATATATATATATATATATATATATATATATATATATATATATATATGTCGTACCTAGTAGCCAGAACGCACTTCTCGGCCTACTATGCAAGGCCCGATTTGCCTAACAAGCCAAGTTTTTCTGAATTAATATATTTTCTCTATTTTTTTTCTTATGAAATGATAAAGCTATCCTTTTCATTATGTATGAGGTCAATTTCTTTTTATTGGAGTTAAAATTAACATAGATATATGACCGAACTTAACCAACCCTACCTAACCTAACCTATCTTTATAGGTTAGGTTAGGTTAGGTAGCCGAAAAAGTTAGGTTAGGTTGGGTTAGGTAGTCGAAAAACAATTAATTCATGAAAATTTGGCTTATTATGCAAATCGGGCCTTGCATAGTAGGCTGAGAAGTGCGTTCTGGCTACTAGGTACGACATATATATATATATATATATATATATATATATATATATATATATATATATATATATATATATATATATATATATATATATATATATAAAAGATTTCTTACATTCTTGAACAGACACTAGCATGCATAGCTTTTTGGGCAAGTCCTTAATCCTAATTTTAACACTCACATTCCCAGTAAGCAGCCCATATCAGCTGTCTAACTCCCAAGTACCTATTTACTGTTAGGTGAATAGGTGCATCAGGGCAAAAGAAACTGCCCATTTGTTTCAGCATCTAATAAAAATAGAACCTTGACCCTTAGGATTACAAACCCAGAGCACTGTCCACTGAGCCGTCAGGCTCTGATGTTAATTTTAATATTACTGTGAACTGGAATACATGAAATAAACTATATCAGCAGTCAAGTATAATACAACTAACAATTGAATTAATAGTGGTCCAGAACGGACAGAAACGTCTTTGTATTTTCATCTTTTTGTGTGTGGTTAGGACAACATTCTTCAGCAACATTATTGTGACTCATCAGCTGTATAAAATACAACTACTTTATACAACAAATCAGTAATGTAATTGTGGAATCTAAAAACTTGTCTAAAATATATACAAGTTTTGCTTTGAATTTGAAAAACGAAGAATGAGTTTTGATTACCTTTAATAGTTGAATCTTCAGACAGTCTTCGTTTTTTCTTCATTTTCTTTAACTTAAGCTCTTGCTCCCCATTCTTTTCTTTTGCCTCACTGATGTTGATATCTTCTTGGGCATCTATATTATTTGTTGGTATCTTGTTGACACTTGATCCATTGTCCTGCATGTATGCTGAAAATTAAGAAACATGCGTAAATTTAATATGGTATCATCATTACAAAATATGTCCTCCAAAAAACTTTAATTGAAAGAAACACTGAAATGTGAAATTTGGCAGCAATGAGGAACTATGTCATTATGGGAATTTTGGTACCCATATGTAAAGGAAGTCTCATTATCTGATGATATAGACCTGATGCAAAGTAAAGTGTGTCAAAATTATTTGCACACCCTCCTCCACTATGTGATGGAGTGAAAAAAGATATGTGAATTCGGATAATTCTATAACAAATGTTCAAGATATGAGGAAATATTTCATTCAAAATGATCTGCTGCCAGAAATCTTTGTCAAATATCACCAGTTTGCTAACTGTATGTAGTAACTAAGTGATTGTAACCTATCCACCGCTGTCCACTGGATGGAGGCAGTGTGCAAGATAAACATATCAATTGTGACACTAGCTCTCCACACATGTCAGTTGCTTAATTTAAAATCTGTACTCATGGTCGGTCTCGAGCCCCTTGTCAATGTGGTGATGTGTATGGAATTATGTAATTAGGTCATCAAGATTGAAACTTGCTTAGCTAAAATGAATTGCTTGGTTCAGTCCCGGAGCCAATTAATTATGTGCCTCTGCAACCATTTCCACTACCGCTAACAACATGGATATGGGATGCATAATATATGAACTAAACTACTGTACTATGTAAATGCTTTTCATTATTGCCAACACAAAGGAACATGCAGGTTTTATGATTTTCATTGTTAGCTTATGCAAAATAATAATAATAATAATTACCAAGATAAAACAATTCGGTGAGATTATTAACATTTTTGCTTGACAGACCACTTCCTGGTAGCATGCCCTTTGTGGTATTTCTATTGCCGACCTTAAAATAGATGACAGCAACTTGATAACCACCACCTTGTAGCTTAGAGACCTTAGAGGGCCAGGTCCCAAATTTGCACAGCATAATATAACAACATACTGGAGCTAAAGATACAGAAGGAAATTAATAATAGGTGTCATAGGTACAGTCAGAGAGCAGAGTCTTAACAGTAGGGGGTTCAAGGGCTGTTTGCTAGGCTAGGCAAGGGTAGACTAGGCTTGGCTAGTGTTGGCTAGGTTATGCTAGGAAGAAGTAGGCTAGGCTGATTTACTCCACCAGTAATTGGCGGTCTGTCTAATTACAAGCTACCACAAGCTACACAAGCTTCACATAGCTTCCTGGCAATATGTTAGTAATGAATAAATAAGATATATTTACTCATTATAACGTTGATACTGAATGTACAACACGAAAAAACATAATTTTAATCTGAAAAAGTATCTTTTTATAAAGAAATTAGACGAAAATAAAGAAATGGTGACACCAAATCAAGTCGACGATCCAAGCATCGGTTAGGTTAGGTTAGGTTAGGTTTGGTTTGGTTTGGTTAAGTTAGGTTAGATTTGGTTAGGTTAGATTTGGTTAGGTTATTTTTGGTAAGGTTATTTTTGGTTAGGTTAGGTTTGATTAGGTTAGGTTAGGTCAGCCTAACATATCATATTTATTCATTACTAACGTATTGCCAGGAAGCTTTGTGAAGCTTGTGTAGCTTGTGGTAATTAGACAAACCTGTAATTGGGGGGAAAG
Source organism: Procambarus clarkii (assembly GCF_040958095.1). NCBI lineage: Eukaryota > Metazoa > Arthropoda > Malacostraca > Decapoda > Cambaridae > Procambarus > Procambarus clarkii. The sequence continues at coordinate 3,674,853 of NC_091220.1, forward strand.
GGGGGAGGGGGGAACCTCAATATAAGCCTAATTTGTAGCTTCCTGTTCTCCGACACAGTGATTTATTTTACGTCAGGCTTTCAGCACACCCGCATAAAAAACCCTGGTTATTTATTTATTAATATACGAGAAGGTACACTGGGGGTTAAGAGAGATAATAGGAATAATGATGATTTTACAATCTTGCCCGAAACGCTATGCGTACTAGTGGCTTTAGGTATTGTATGTACTACCTCTATCTATAAATCAAACAGAATGTTTGTACCGTAACTCTGCATCTATGTATATATTTTTCCTAAATAAATTATTATTATTATTGTAAAGCCACTAGCACGCATAGCGTTTCGGGCAAAGATCCCGTACCCAGAAGCTGGGTATCTTTAGGTGCCCTGTGACTACTCTTATGACATTCCCTAACTCTTATGACATTCCCTAACAGTATTGTTAAACTAATAACAATGAACAGTAGTTCAATATTACCGGAATAATCCAACTCACGTGGCCATGTTTTTGTTGTGAAGCTCGGTCGTTCAGTTCGTATACGAGCATACCTTCTTACGAAGGTTAGAGTCTTAAAAATGTCTTCCCATTGCTAAGAAATCATAAGATATAATTATTTACAATAATACACTGGTTGTTTTTGTTGATTTAGGGGCGATGACATGAGTAAACTGGTTATGTTGTGTTGATTTAGGGGCAACGAACTGTGGTTATTAGACTATGTTTTGTACAAAAGCAAAAAAACAAGATGTAATTCTTTTAATTATAACAATAATAACGACAAAAAGTTAATAATTAATGTACTTGTTAAGCAAAATTCGCAATATCTTAGTTTTCTTTAGGAAAAAAAATAAAAGACATCTGGAAAAAGATCTGCAGACTATGTCTTACATTTTATTCCGTTATTTACACTAAAAGAACAATTAAACGTACACTATCGCCCGTGCCTGATGCACGAGCACCAGGCACGGGCACCGGGAGCATCCCAGACACTGCCTTAATCGACTGAGATTAAGGCAGTGTTATTTTCATTCCTTTAGAACAAGGAAATCTCATTCTTAAACTGTATAATATGAGCTGCGCAATAATTTTTTGCTGATCTTCAATAAAGAAATTCTGGAGGGCTTGTGCAAGGATTAGGATGAGTTAGCCTAGTTTTTACTGTATATCCGTTTCTGGGTACTCAAGGGTGACACTGGCGGGCAACACGAGAATAAATATTTGTATAAATTCCAATTTCGATCAGATCTACTTGGGGATAGTTTACAAATGTTCGCCATAAAATTTACGTTTTCTCTAATAGCCGAAGAGCTTATTTGAGAAAACAGTATGGCATTGAATCAGCGTGGTAAAACAGTTGTATTATTGACACGACGAGTATAATCGACGTAGTTTTTATATATGTTGCCGGTCGAGCACATCTTTATGTGACGTTTTATACTTATGTTCTTCTAGAACATTCTATTGCGAACACATTGGTACAAAAATGAAATACGTACATCGAAAACTAATGTCAGAACAGTGACAAGAGTATACACTTTTAAATATGGCCGCTCGATCGCCGATACACTAATTTCATTTGGGGAAATTTATTTTTTCATACGCCGTTTCGCGACAATTATTTATAACTGATATAAATGTTGCAAAAGAAGTTTAGGATTAAGTAACATATTACACATTAAAAAAATGAATACATTAATACCTAAACAGTTTGTAAATACAGTGATAAATTGTGCCAAACATTACACAATATTATTTACTAAGAAGTGTATGACAACCCAAAACGGCATGATTTCACAGGATTTTTAATAGTTGTCAAAAAACTCTGATTTTAATTATCAAGTATTTGTCACAATGTATTTTATATAATTATGAGGCAGTGGAACGACCAAATTGTTCTGTATTATAAAAGCATAATGCTAAATTTCTATATACATAACAGTAAAATAATGACCAACTACATTTAAGGATAACTAGGAAATAGTAACTGGAAACTTTATTTGAACGAAAATTCAATACCAAATTTCTTAGATGTTTTTCTTAATATAAAGATCAACAGTAACGAATCATATTCATTATGGACAAATTAACAAAAAAAAAACATAATTTTCATTGAGGACCATGTATTAGAGCATACTTAATCACTTTTATATTAAAAGTATTGTGTTTTTTGAAACATTGGGGTTGTAAACAAACAGAACGGCCTACCCGAAAAGTCGTAACATAAGAAGTTGTACATGTTTGCTAATTTATTATTTGATAAATGATTATTACTAATTTACTACGACTATAAAGGTTTCCCATTAGTTAAATTACTGTAGTGTGACTAAATGCTACTACAAAACATATATAAATCCTGGGAAAGTCACAATGACCAGCGACATTAAAGCATAAAAGACTAAATAGTAACAGGAAACTGTCGGCGAACGAAAAATTCATTTCCAAATTTATTAGATGTTTTCCTAAATATAAAGATCGATGGGCTGGAATTTTCTGGATTATGGCCTAATTAAGGCAAAAATATATGTATTTTTACTTGAAGAACATATATAAGAGCATAGTCAGTGAGTTATAGAATAATAAGAGTGTGGTATTTCATTGTATAACAAGAGATAGTCCATGGAAGCGAAAATAGACGTAGTTTAAGACAAAATAACGTCCAAAAACAGCCGTAGAGTCAAACGGCAACTGTTGACGTTCTTTTTAAGAGGACAGGTTGATCAAAAACCCTACCGACCTTGAAGATTTGGTCTGGGAAGCTTACAAGAGGAAATATCCTTACGATTTTTTCCCGGAGAAGTACACTTCTCACGTTGTTCCTCGCAAATGATTTCTGTGTATTCTATGTTTCCTGTTGTATGCGTGGTTGTTGGGTGCGGATGGGGTGTGTGTGTGAGTGGGTGGGGTGGGATTTATTTCCTGGTTCCTGCGTGCTCTGGTTTGTGTTGTAGGTTTTCTTTGTATGGCTGGAGGGTGGGTGTGCAGTTCCTCTGCGTTTGTGTGTTTGGTTGTGGATGTCGTGTGCGCTTGTTTATGTCATATTGTGTGCCCTTCAGGCTGTTGGCGTGTTCCAGCCAGGGGTTGTGCTCTTTGTTCTGTTTTGCCATTTTGTTTTGCCTCCCGTTTGTTATGGCAGATCTGTTTCCTTTATTGCTATTATTCTTATTATTGTATGTTTCTCGTTTTGTGTTAGTGCCTCTCTGTCTGTGTTTGAGGTGTTAGTAGGCTTGTTTTGTGTGCATTTTGTTCTGGGGTTTTCCCCTATGTTTGTCTTCCGCTGTGTTTATATTTGTGTTATGTTTGTATATGCATTTTTGTTTTGTGGTCAGCCCTTCTGGCTGGTCTTCTCTTGATTTGCTCCTTTGTCCATGCACATATGTGTGCTTTGTGCTTTGTACCTTTGTTCTATGTTGTATTTGTTTCTTCTTTTATTGTAACATATATCCATGCTTGCATGTAAAAATAAAAATAATAATAATAAAAAACTGCTATGTTCTGAGTAAATCCCTCAATTGACGGGAAGCAGGATACAGGATTAAGCTTCCCATGAAACTCTATCCCCAATTATATGGAAAGTGTCGTGACGCTGAACCCCGGTTCATTCCGAACACAGCGATTACACAACACATAACACCTTGCCTCAGCAACCGTTACTACCACCGTGTACTCCTACACACACCAGACCCTTGAGGCGTACCACTAGGTTTGTACTGGAACACAATGAATGAACATATGGAAGGTATTTAAAGGCCGTCGGGTTTTGTCATTTAATTACAAGAATAGACTCTGACAAATAATAACATATTAACATACTCTATTAGGTCAATACACTTCCAATACCCATAGACCACTTGACCTCCGCGATCACCACCCACACTCGTAACTTCCGCCTAAGTCCCTAATACGGAATGATTACTACAACGCTCCACACCCGGTTAGTCTTTCATTCAATACTCACATACTGCAGACTTAACTTGGTCACTAAGATCACATCAGGTTCTCGCATAGCTGTCTGCTACACTTCGTTGCTGCCGCAAACGGAAATCCAGAGGACTTCTCAGTTCAACTCCCACAATCAGACTGACTCCAGTCAGACATCTACCTCAACCATTTCACCCCACCTCTCAAGGCAGGTATAATCCGATTAACCTTATCCCTAGAATCGGTAATCTTGTTCCTAGAAGCCTGACGAAGAATAATTCCTCTTTCCAGGAATTATTAATTTGGCTAAACAGCTTCGGTCTTAATCCATTGACCTTTCTTAGATATGTGATCCATAGTCTGTCTACTTAACATGTACTTCCAATCATCATTCGTTAAGTGTTGTAGTAATGATTCTCTAGCTAATAATTCCTACTAACTTGTGGATTACAACACCACTCCCCTCCTTAAACACGCATATGTCCCCATATGCATCATTGCAATGGTTCCATTAGTGCAAGGACCTGGAGGATGCACCCACCATATGTGTACAACTAAAAAATCATCCAATAAGTTCATCATACACACGATGAAATAAATTAAAATTTTCCCCGACATGACTCACAACACTTCGCCAACATATACATTATATTCACATCATAGCACAGGTAAAATAGTCTGTAATAATTTTTCCCATCTCCAACAATGCACATATACCTAAACTGCTGACATATAATTACATACAAACATAACCATAAAATTACATGGACCAGAATGCTGGCACTTAAACAGAAATGACACTAGTCATTAATATATACACAACACATATATATCTAAGGTTCTTCATCCTTAGTAACAAGTTAATAATAATTTAACATCTTGCCCTGTACTGTTGACATAAGGGCTTACAATGATCACACAATGTTCCACTGGCCTCCTCCACAATTGGCAGCATCACTTCTCTTGTCTTCGTGCCCCATGGTTGCTAGGTCATAGATCCTCCATGACCCAGACAAAACCCAGGCTGTCCAGCCTGGTGAATGTTGTCAATGTCCCATCGTTGCTCTGAGCTAACGTGATCCTGGCCTCCAGAGCAACGGAGATTCCTACCCCAGGGGTCATGTTCCCTCGGGTCTGTGCTGACGTCTCGTTCCAGGGCACCAATCCTAGAACGCTGTAGATACCTCATAGCTCTCTGGTCATCCTTCCTTGCTGTGCTCACCACAGCTGTAGCACATTACTCTAGGCTCATCTGCCCATAGTGTGTCCACCTGTATTCACACCTTCCCGACCGCTGTTCCTGTAAAATATTCCCTCGGAGCCCCCTGGCTCGATCCCATTATTACATGACACCCCCTCGGCTCCTTACTCTCTCCCCGTATATAGCCTGAGCGCCGCGCAAAACCATTGCAGCTGGCCCTTATCGCTGCTTTGATGTCAGGGGGCGAATTTCGCCTATAACGTCACGTTGGCTTCACTTCCTCCCCCCTTTTTTTCTAGAATTACTGAGTGTAGCCTCATGGCTTCCCTTCTACTCTACCTGAAGCTCTGTGACATGATCCCGGGGGACCTTCTCAAGCCTAACACTCAGTAATGGTGCCGATGAGGTAATATACAGTATATACATGCACATTCATTATCACAATAAATACCTCATTAAAATCATTTCACAACGAATGTCACTAAAGCATCATACTGCCACTGGCTCGCCTCTAGCGAGATTCCTGTAACAACTTAAGAAGAAATTAGTATATCTTATATAGTATATTATATAGTATATTACTATATATCTATAGTATATAGATTAGTATATCTTATATTACTAAGAAATTAGTATATCTACTCGGCTCGCCCACTGCAACCACCAACACCTGAAATTTTGAAATTCTACCTTGTAATCTTATCCATAAGACTTACCCACTCCGACATAATTAACGAAAATTTTAATGAGAATAATGAATTTTTATTCGTCTTTTATGAGTTTTGCTAGATATATCGACTTGGCTCGCCTACTGCAGCCACCAACTCCTGCAATTATCCACATTTCATCTTATCCATACGACTTACCCACTCCGACACACCATCACTTCTGGTCATCCCAACCACTGATGACCTCAATATAATGCCACACATCCCTACAACCACTTCCTGCGTCCTAACGCACCGACCTTGCTACGCCGATACTCACCTTACCGACTACTACCTGGCGCCCCTGCTCCACCATATACTCCACAACACCACACTCCATGCCAGGCGTCCAAACGCCACTACACTACACCACCCAGTTGCGTCCCCAACGCTCTCAACACAACACCCGGCGTCCCCAACGCTCTCAACACAACACACGGCGTCCCCAACGCCCTCAACACAACACACGGCGTCCCCAACGCCCTCAACACAACACACGGCGTCCCCAACGCCCTCAACACAACACCCGGCGTCCCCAACGCCCTCAACACAACACCCGGCGTCCCCAACGCCCTCAACACAACACACGGCGTCCCCAACGCCCTCAACACAACACACGGCGTCCCCAACGCTCTCAACACAACACACGGAGTCCCCAACGCCCTCAACACAACACACGGCGTCCCCAACGCCCTCAACACAACACACGGCGTCCCCAACGCCCTCAACACAATACACGGCGTCCCCAACGCCCTCAACACACCACACGGCGTCCCCAACGCCATCAACACAACACACACGGCGTCCCCAACGCCCTCAACACAACACCCGGCGTCCCCAACGCCCTCAACACAACACACGGCGTCCCCAACGCCCTCAACACAACACACGGCGTCCCCAACGCCCTCAACACAACACACGGCGTCCCCAACGCCCTCAACACAACACACGGCGTCCCCAACGCCCTCAACACAACACCCGGCGTCCCCAACGCCCTCAACACAGCACCCGGCGTCCCCAACGCCCTCAACACAACACACGGCGTCCCCAACGCTCTCAACACAACACACGGCGTCCCCAACGCCATCAACACAACACACACGGCGTCCCCAACGCCATCAACACAACACACGGCGTTCCCAACGCCATCAACACAACACACACGGCGTCCCCCAACACCATTACCACCACAGGCATATGCCTTGCGCCAGAGCGCATCAAAACACCACGAAACGTCACCACCAATAAATAACCAGACGCCACACACACTCCCTTTTCTCTCGTAATCCGTTAATTACCTGACCAACACTCGTCAGGCATAATTTCTTGTGTAGTGGCCACCCGCCACACTCTACCACCTGCGTTAACATACTTCAACGCTAATGTCTACAATACACCCGGTGTTACAACAACCAGTAACGCTACACATGCTAAACCTTGGCACTACAATCCCAACAATGTCATGCACTATACTACATCCATAATATCAACAGTCAAAACATGCACATTACACTACAGTAAACTAGTCATTACGCTGTCGTCTAATACGCCACTACACATGCATTACACTACTCACTCTCGTCCTTCCGCCAATATACAATCATTCACTACACTTGGCGTCCAAACGCCAGTACACACTGCGTCGCCACCTCTGGACGCCACACACCCCCACCGACGGGACACGCTCTCCGTGTCCCAGGTAACACTCTCCATAATGCTACCTGCACCCACAAAAAAATCTCCATGGACCTCTCCACGGTACACAAGACATCGAACCCCAGACGTCAAATTACGCGTCGCTCGCTATGCCTTGCAGTTCACAATTCACTTCGCCTATTTTCTGTATCGATGTAACGCCTGAAATCGCTCAAATCTTTACGTAATATTTAATAATATTTAAAATATTCGATCTACACTTTACATGATATTTAATTGACTTCAAATTAAGTAGATTTCACGATTGATTTGTCCTTAGCAACGGTTTCTCACTATTACCACCATACCGACGATATAAATCAAGCTCCAAGGTGCGGCTCGCTCGGCCCACCCATTGCTTGGCCCGCACATGGCCCACGCTGGCCCACATTCACCCGCGCTAGTTTTACTCGCCCCTCTGTATAATCCGCACTACGAACACTGTATAATCCGCACTACGAACACTGCACTTGTTTTGCCTCCCGATGAATCAGTGGTCCAGACTTGCATCTTTGCCGTCTCTTGTTGCAGGAATCTGGAAAGAAAGAAATAAACCCCACATGTGCCCCACAATGGCCTAGTCCCTTTAATTAACTAACACCTCTGACCTGGTCTCACCTGACCCTTCTTTCCTCCGTCTAGTAACCACCATTCTCACCACAACCCGACGTCTACCATTTCCCGAACATTCCCTCACCAACTAAACCAGAAACACACTTCCTTCATCTCGCAAAGTGTTCCAAAACCTGTTTGCGCTGCCACCAAATATGTCGTGACGCTGAACCCCGGTTCATTCCGAACACAGCGATTACACAACACATAACATCTTGCCTCAGCAACCGTTACTACCACCTATACTCCTACACACACCAGACCCTTGAGGCGTACCACTCGGTTTGTACTGGAACACAATGAATGAACATATGGAAGGTATTTAAAGGCCGTCGGGTTTTGTCATTTAATTACAAAGAATAGACTCTGACAAATAAATACATATGAACATACTCTATTAGGTCAATACACTTCCAATACCCATTGACCACTTGACCTCCGCGATCACCACCCACACTCGTAACTTCCGCCTAAGTCCCTAATACGGAATGATTACTACAACGCTCCACACCCGGTTAGTCTTTCATTCAATACTCACATACTGCAGACTTAACTTGGTCACTAAGATCACATTAGGCTCTCGCATAGCTGTCTGCTACACTTCGCTGCTGCCGCAAACGGGGATCCAGAGGACTTCTCAGTTCAACTCCCACAATCAGACTGGCTCCAATCAGCCATCTACCTCAACCATTTCACCCCGCCTCTCAAGGAAGGTATAATCCGATTAACCTTATCCCTAGAAGTAGTAATCTTGTTCCTAGAAGCCTGAAGAAGAATAATTCCTCTTTCCAGGAATTATTAATTTGGCTAAACAGCTTCGGTCTTAATCCATTGACCTTTCTTAGATATGTGATCCATAGTCTGTCTGCTTAACATGTACTTCCAATCATCATTCGTTAAGTGTTGTAGTAATGATCCTCTAGCTAATAATTCCTACTAACTTGTGGATTACAACAATCATCTCTCTTATCCCCTCAGCATCCTCAGCTTCCCTATCTCCTCAGCATCCTAATCTTCCCTATCCCCTCAACATCCTCAGCTTCCCTATCTCCTCAGCATCCTCATCTTCCCTATCCCCTCAGCATCCTCATCTTCCCTATCCCCTCAGCATCCTCATCTTCCCTATCCCCTCAGCATCCTCATCTTCCCTATCCCCTCAGCATCATCATCTTCCCTATCCCCTCAGCATCCTCATCTTCCCTATCCCCTCAGCATCCTCATCTTCCCTATCCCCTCAGCATCCTCATCTTCCCTATCCCCTAAGCATCCTCATCTTCCCTATCCCCTCAGCATCATTATCTTCACCATCACCGCAGCATCATCATCTTCACCTTCAGGAGTGTTGCCACCTAGTCTGACTTAGATTTTGTGCAGATAATTTTAACCCTAAAAACCAGCCTTGCGTCACCAGTTGACAGTGTGTGGTTGTGAGTAAGGGTAGTGGCAGTGTCACTGCTCTTGCTCCGCCAGCAGTCACTGTTGACCAGCTGACTGAGGTTGAGACGACAGTCGCCCCTCTGCTACCTGTCTCATCCTCAGCATCCTCATCTTCCCTATCCCCTCAGCATCATCATCTCCCTTATCCCCTCAGCATCATCATCTTCCCTATTCTCTCAGCATCCTCATCTTCCCTATTCTCTCAGCATCCTCATCTTCCTTATCCTCTCGTGATAAGAAGTGTCTTACTTCTTACGACCCTTACTTCACCATTAATCACTGTCAACACCACCCTCACCATTGACAGTTCCACCCTCACTAAATAACGTGATCTGAGATAGTGTAATGACCTCGTTACCTTCAAAACTGATAACAATTAACTAAAACATTGTTTCTGGTCTTGTGAATATCAAGAGTATATTTCCATTGATTTCACGGCCTTTCTACTTCAGTAATAATGAGTTGTGTTGGTGGATTGATGGTTTGGGGTGTGTTGTTGATGGTAGTGATGAGCTTGATGACTTACCGTGAGTGGAGGCGAGTGGAGATGACCAAGATGGAGCTGAGTCTGCTCCAAGATCAAGCAGCAGACTGGCAGAGTCAGCAGACAGGGCTGATGCATCTGGCACGGACTCTGGCAGCCATGATGGGGTTAATCCCAGCACTGCCTGAGCTAGACTCATCTCTCCTCGAGTCTCCAGATGATGACTCCGTCTGGCATTGGATGGCATTATACGCACGGTTGAGTGAAACTCTTCAGTAGATTAATGAGTTGAAGAAATTTTTGTGGGAAGTTGGCGTGGAACCACTGCGCCTGACTAAGCCGGCATAGTTGACTTTTCTTATAATAATGAGTGGAATTCTCCTGATGAGTTTGACGTGTGAGATGGTGGTTGATTGGGTGATTGATGATGACGAGTCGAGCAACCAGCTTGAATATGATGATGATGATGATGATGAGTCGAGCGACCAGCTGGAATATAATGATTAGTCGGGCATGGCGCTTAAATTCGACACCCACACTCTAATGACGGAAAAATTGGAGAAGCTAACAGGATAATTTATGGTTAAAAGTTTACTGTGCTCCAAGACGACCGTAAACTGGGACGGTGTCTATAGTGAACTTGGGACCCACACACTAATGACCAGAACAAATGAGAAACAAAAAGGATAATCAACTGACAAAAGGAAATTCCGCAACAAGACGACCGTAGACTGGGAAGACATCTGCGGTCAGTTACAACAACAGAACCTCAACAACAGTTGAGCAGAACCATTGCCCAGGGCAAGGTTGACTACCCCGCAGCCCTGTGGCAGTTGACAGTTGATATGATGTCCTAATGAGTTGAGAGATGTGTTAGATGGTTAGTGAAGGGACCAGTCTATTAGAGAGAGTGAGTTGAAGGATGTATTAGAAGGTTGGTGTGTGTGTGTGTGTACTCACCTAGTTGTGTCTGCAGGATCGAGCATTGACTCATGGATCCCGCCTTTCGAGCATCGGTTGTTTAAAGGAATGACTCCTGTCCCATTTCCCTATCATATCTGGTTTTAAAATTATGAATAGTATTTGCTTCCACAACCTGTTCCTGAAGTGCATTCCATTTTCCCACTACTCTCACGCTAAAAGAAAACTTCCTAACATCTCTGTGACTCATCTGAGTTTCAAGCTTCCATCCATGTCCCCTCGTTCTGTTACTATTCCGTGTGAACATTTCGTCTATGTCCACTCTGTCAATCCCTCTGAGTATTTTATACGTTCCTATCATGTCCCCCCTCTCCCTCCTTCTTTCTAGTGTCGAAAGGCACAGTTCCCTCAGGCGCTCCTCATACCCCATTCCTCGCAGCTCTGGGACGAGTGTCGTTGCAAACCTCTGAACCTTTTCCAGTTTCATTATATGCTTCTTCAGATGGGGACTCCATGATGAGGCGGCATACTCTAAGACTGGCCTCACGTAGGCAGTGTAAAGCGCCCTAAATGCCCCCTTTCTTAGGTTTCTGAATGATGTTCTAACTTTTGCCAGTATAGAGTCCGCTGCTATCGTTATCCTATTTATACGTGCCTCAGGAGAGAGATTAGGTGTTACGTCCACACCCAGGTCTCTTTCGCGTCGTCACAGGTAGGCTGTTCCTCTTCATTGTGTACTGTCCCTTTGGTCTCCTATCTCCTAGTCCCATTTCCATAACTTTACTCCATAACTTTAGCTCGTGTTGAATTCCAGTAGCCATTTCTCTGACCATCTCAGCAACCTGTTCAGGTCCTCTTGGAGGATCCTGCAATCCTCATCTGTCACAACTCTTCTCATCAACTTTGCGTCATCCGCAAACATCGACATGTAGGATTCTACGCCTGCAAACATGTCGTTAACATATACAAGAAATAGAATTGGTCCCAGCACCGATCCTTGTGGTACTCCACTTGTTACTGTTCGCCAGTCCGACTTCTCGCCCCTTACCGTAACTCTTTGGCTCCTTCCTGTTAGGTAGTTCCTTATCCATGCTAGGACCTTTCCCCCAATCCCCGCCTGCCTCTCGAGTTTGAATAGCAGTCTCATGTGCGGTACTGTATCAAAGGCTTTTTGGCAGTTCAGAAATATGCAGTCTGCCCAACCATCTCTGTCCTGTCTTATCCTCGTTATTTTATCATAAAATTCCGGAAGGTTTGTTAGGCACGATTTCCCTGTCCAGAACCCATGTTGATGTTTGTTCACAAACCTAGTGTTCTCCAGGTGTGCAACCAGTCGTAGTCTATTTATTCTTTCCAGTATTTTACAGGGGATGCTTGTCAGTGATACGAGTCTATAGTTAAGTGCCTCCTCCCTATCGCCTTTCTTGAAGATCGGCACGACATTTGCCTTCTTCCAGCAGCTGGGCAATTCTCCCGACATAAGTGACTCATTAAAGATCATTGCCAGAGGTATGCTGAGGGCCTGCGTTGCTTCTTTTAGTATCCACGGTGATACTTTGTCTGGTCCAACTGCTTTAGTTGCATCTAGAGTTGTCAACTGTTTCATTACCTCCTCTGCTGTCACCTCTATATCTGATAGTCTTTCATCTAAGGTAACCCCCTTCCAACAATGGGAGCTGCTCAGGCTCGGTAGTGAACACAGCATGGAAACTGGCCTTCAGTGCCTCGCAGATTTCCTTGTCACTTTCAGTATATGCCCCCTCTGTCTTCCTTAGTCTTGTCACTTGGTCGTTCACCAACATTTTTCTTCTTATATGACTGTGTTGAAACTTAGGTTGTTTTTTCGCTTTGATTGCAATATCGTTCTCATAGACCCTTTCCGATGTTCGTCTTATGTTAATGTAATCGTTCCTAGCTCTGTTGCATCTGATCCAGTTGTCCTCTGTCCTTTGTCTTCTGTACTTCCTCCACTCCCGCCTGCTGGCCATTTTGCTTCCTGACACTGTCTATTAAACCATGGGTTATATTCCTTCTTATTTTTTCCCTTTACTGTTGGTATAAATCTCTCTTCGACCTCCTGGCATTTCTGTATGACTAGGTCCATCATATCTTGGACTGTTTTTCCTCTAATTTCTTCCCCCCACCGCACTTCACCCAGATAGTCCCTTATTCTCTTATAGTCCCCTTTCTTGTAGTCAACTCTCCTTTCCCAGATCTCTTGTCCCATGGTCATAAGTTTAAATTCCATCATGTAGTCAAAGACTAGGACGCAATGGTCACTGGCCCCTAGAGGTATTTCATGCTCTAAATTCTCAATATCTTCTACGTTTTGGGTGAAAATCAGGTCTAATAGGCTCGGTGCATCTCCTCCTCTTTCCCTTGTGTCTTCCTTCACATGTTGTGTTAGGAAATTCCTGTCTATAACATCTACTAATTTTGCTCCCCACGTTTCGTCCCCTCCATGGGGATTCCTTGATTCCCTATTTATCTCTCCATGATTTAGGTCCCCCATGATCAGCAGCTTCGCTCTCATTCTGTGGGCTAGTGTTGCTGCCTTCTGCAGTTCATCTATACATGCCTTGTTGTTGTCATCATACTCCTGCCTGGGTCTTCTACTGTTTGGTGAGGGGATTGTAGATTACCAAGATCACAATCTTCCTCCCATCTACTGTCAGAGTTCCATGTATGAAGCTTGTGCACTCATTGGTAACCCGTTTTCCCAGGTCTTCAAACTTCCATTTCCGCTTTATTAGGAGTGCCACTCCCCCTCCCTGTCTCTGTGTCCTCTCTTTTCGTATCACCTGGTACCCTTCAGGAAAGATTGCATCTGAGATCATGTCATTAATTTTAGTTTCCACAATTGCAACTATGTCAGGATCTGCCTCACTCACTCTTTCTTTTATCTCTTCTGCTTTATTAGATACCCCATCAGCATTGGTGTACCAAACCTTGAGATTCTTCGTGGAAACTCTTGTACCAGAGTTCTCCCTTTCTCTGGGAGTCTGGGGGGATCTGGGGGTGTCTGGGGGATGACTGGGGGCGGGGAGGATCCGGGGGGTGTCCAGGGGAGATCCGGGGGGTGTCTAGGGGGTCCGGGGGGAGTATGGGGGGTGAAAGAGGTCGGGAGGGGTGCTTGGGGGGCTAATGGGGGCTGGGCTTCTAGGAAGGTAGGTAGGAGGGTCTGGGGTAGGGCCTGGGTAGGTAGGTCTGGAGTAGGAAGGGCATACTGGGTCTGAAGATTAGGGAGGGTCTGATAGGCATAGAGGGGTTAGGAGATAGCGTAAGGTTGGGAGTCAGATAGAGGTTGAAAGGTTGGGAGGGGAAGGATAGAGGGGGTGGGGGGAACCTCCCACCCCCCTCGCAAGGGTGGGGGGGGGGGTCACATGGAAGGAGAGGGGATGAGGAGGGGTGAGGGTTGGGTAGGTTTTGGGGGTTGAGGGGATGAGGGCTGGGTGGGTTTTTGGGGTTGAGGGGATGAGGGCTGGGTGGGTTTTGGGTGTTGAGGGGACGAGGGCTGGATGGGTTTTGGGGGTTGAGGTGATGAGAGGGTGTTACGGCCCTCTCGGGACGCAACGGGGTCCTTACTCTGATGTTGTTAGAGGAAGTTATATCCGACCCCAAGCCAGCAGAGGCTTTCAAGGGATGCGATCCGTGACGCAAGTAACTTAAAGGGGAAGGGAAATAAAGGCAAAAACTTAATATAATATAATGTCCGTCACCAATAAATAATATATAAAACGGTTACACAAGGGGGGGGGGGTATTAACACTATACAAGGGGATTAATCCATAATCGTTGTCTTCTGCTGAAGACGCTGGTGCTACAACTCTTGGTGCTGAGTCCTTGGTGCTTTCTTCGTGGCCTCACGATGTGTCCTCTGAGAATGCCGAGCTTACCCGGGCCACAGGTCAGCCAAAACACAGGTCCACTGGGGGCACCGCCGTGGAGGCCGTCAACCACACGTCCAGCTGGTCTGCTGGCAGGTTCTGAGCCAACAAGGCTGGTACGGCCACCCCACGAACGATAAAAGGGGAACGTCCTAGACAGGAGCCTCGTGTGACAACACCAGTCACTCTCCTGTCTTCAATACCCCAGTGGATGATCGTCTCCAACAGTCGGTCCCCGGTAAATCCTTTCACTGCCACTCCACTGGCAGGCTAACACACCACAGTGTTCTTCCGGGGGGGACGACGTCACAACAGCTGCAGCAAGGTTCAAGGTATGGAGACTGGCTGCCTCGGGTAGACTGACTCAACCTTCAACACAGTGGTCCCAGGTCAGCTCTGTAAGCAGACACGTCATCAATAACCGGGACACTAATACACCTCACTTACGGGCTCGGGCACAAACACCTGACGTATCCAGCCCATAGATGGCACTGTCGTCGGAGCACCACTTCACCAGAGGTCAGGAGCGGCGGTGTTGAGCGCGGAACCAGACTGGAAACTGGTCCTCGAGGCCAGTACACGCTGTCCTCACCAGGTGTCGTCGTCCGTTTGGCGGGGGTTTCGGGAGCTGACCCACAGATGGCGTGGTTGTCACTGCTCCAGGCTCGGACGCTGGATCCGGGTTCGTAACACCTCCCCACCAAAAAGAATTTGGTTTGAGGTTCTATAAAAAGAAACACAAACCAAATTAGTACGGCGACACAACTCCAAATGGACTTACTTAAACTATGAACTGGAGTGATGAGGCTGTCTTGTCCACAGAACTTTTCTACTGAGAAACCCTGGCACAAAGGGAGCTTGAAAATGGCAGGCGATGACCTGCCTGACGTAATCTCCCACGTCTCCACTGCGATGTCAAGCAGGGGCATCCTCTCACATGTCTCAAGTAAGGATCTGTGTGGACACGATCTGGGGCGACTCGACACTTCCTTATGTCGTGGCACTGATGATTGCTGGACACAGACGGCATTTCTGGTACCGGTCCGATGGTCCTCAGGGGAGACAGGAACCTGGAATACAGGGGTCTGATAATTCAGAGTGATAGCGACAGCGGGTAAAACAGTACTTACAGCATACTCTACTAGGTCCACACCTAGTCCCAACGGGGCTGTTCGTACGCCGCAGATGGCATTCGCTCTGCCACCGTCAGGTCGACCAACGTTCCGCATAACGCTGTGTTGAGGCTCAGCAATCACGCGGGGGGTGTCAACCTGTCGGAAACAGTCACTCATATTATCACATGTCGTACCTCCTGTATCAACCATCACCTTCCAGGTCCCTTCTTCAACTGCAACACTTGCAGTACAAGTCTCCGATCCCTGGGACCTCTTCACGATGTTCATGGGAGCCATCATTCGTCGGGTCGTCCACCGGTCCTCACTGAGAGCACAAACGAGAACACATACGAGATTCAAACAAAATACCGATAGGAAACATTTGGTAAGTCGAGGGATAAGTTTCCCGAGCTTGTCATGCCCATAGCCGGCACCATCCACTAGCCTGGCTTGGACAGAAGAGGGCACTAGACCTTTTGAACACACCTCACATACCTCTGACGTCTGGGGAATCTCTGGCTGGTCCACTACACGCTGTAACTTGCCATACCGCAAGCACACCTCAGCCTTCGCTCCAGACTCGTTGGTATCCGTGGGTGTCTGCACACAAGGCCTCTCTTCTAGCTCAGGTACTTCTGCCATCGTCACCTCATGTTCCTTGTCGAGAGAAGAATCAGGAGACACTGCTAGATAACTGTCGATCTGCGGGGGAGAGGACAAATTAGACATGTTCAAATCCGGGTCTGTCTTTACCTGGACATTACCATTGCCTGTTACCTCAGACCGTGCTGTTCCGGTAGACTCGTCCGCAACCTTGGGATGATTGGTGCTCCAGTCGGTCACCAAGTTGTTGGCTAGTACCACGTCAATCCCAGCCACAGGGAGGGTATCGACTACTGCCAACTCACATGTGCCGCTGAAATAAGGCGAGTCAAGATGTACTGGCACTAAGGGGGCGATGTACTGCGTCCTAGGAAACCCAACCAGGACAACCTTTTGTCGCCCATCCACACTTACTCCCTCGGGTAACGAGCTCTTCACGATCAGGGACTGGGCTGCTCCACTATCTCTGAGCACTACAATTGATCTACCAGTATGATCACTCGATACATACCCGCCTGAAGTGTGAGGGGAAAACAATCTGGGTTCTTCCTGCGTCGTCGTCGACTGGCTTCCTGCTGGTGATGTAACACAGCTCATCATCATCACCTCCCTACGTGCGCTGCCACCTCTTCTGCCTCGGCACCTAGCAGCTACATGCCCTTTCTGCCCACAAGTCCAGCACACCATATTCCTCCTTGGACTCCGGTGTTTCGGACTGCTAGGACTTGTTCTTCGGGGGCTACTTGGGGGCGTCTTCTTAGCGCTTCGTGGGACGGGAGTCTCTTCATCGTCCTGAGGTCTGTCAAACCGGCGCTGGTAATTCCTCGGGACGTACTTAGCAGACGGCCTATGAGTCAGGATATACTCTTCAGCCATGGTGGCTGCTGCACTCAAGGTCTCCACCTGCTGTTCCTCTAAGTACGTCTTGAGGTCTCCAGATAAACAATCCTTGAAGTCTTCGAGCAGAATCAGCTGCTCGAGGTCTTCCTTGGTCTCCACCTTCCGAGAGGCACACCATTCTTGGAAAAGTCGCTCCTTGATCGTGGCGAACTCGGTGAAAGTGTGCTCTGAGGTCTTCTTCAGGTTTCTGAACTTTTGCCTATATGCCTCAGGTACCAATTGGTACGCCATGAGCACCACTTTCTTCACCATATCGTAATCGCCGGAGTCGTCAAGGGATAACGTAGAGTAGGCGATTTGGGCCTTCCCAGTCAAGACTGACTGTATCATGATGGCCCAATTCTCCCTTGGCCACTCCAAAGAGGCAGCGACTTTCTCGAAGGCTGCGAAGAACTTCGAAACTTCTCTCTCGTTGAATTTGGGGACCATCTTGATATTCCTTACCGGATCGAAACCGCTTACTCCAGTTTGTCTCTGTCCAGCGCCTAATCGTAATACTTCTAGTTCATGTTGTCTCTTTCTTTCTTTTTCTTCTCTTTCTCGTTCTTCTCTCTCTCTTCTCTCTTCTCTTTCTCGTTCTTCTCTCTCTCGTTTCTCTTCTCTTTCTCGCTCTTCTCTTTCTCGTTTTTCTTCTCTTTCTCGTTCTTCTCTTCTTTCTTCTCTTTCTCTCTCTTCTCTCTCTCGTTTCTCTTCTCTTTCTAATTCTAAACGCCTCATCGCCAATTCTTTTTCTTTCATCTCCATTTCTTTATCTTTTAATTCTCGTTCTAATTCTAACTTCTTCCACTCTATCTCGCGATTGATCTCTAGGGCACGCATTTTGACTGTTAGGAAGCTGATATTAAGCTCACCTGCATCACTGTCAATGTCACTGCCCTTATCTTCCTTTTCCGTGGAAGCTATCTCCTCACCTTCCCTTGTACTAGGAGTCTCGCCTTCCTGTTTCTCCCCTGCCTTCAGGTGCCGGTGAACCTTGGACAATATCTCCACACGGGAATCACTGGCACGGATCTTGATCTCCAGGTAGGCGCTCACTAGTACAAGCTCTGGTTTGCTCAGATATTTTAATCTGGCAAGACAGTCCACTCTGTTCAGAAAAGCCTGAACATCGTCCAGATCATCGATGGTAGCTTTTTCTGCCATTGTCACAGATGGAACACTCAACTAGCACTTGACACACCGCTTACACGTTAGCACTTAACGCACCGAGCACTGTTCTACGTCAATATGGCACTTTATCGCACCAAACACTGCACTTGCCAATATTGCACGTAATCACTTCGGGCACCGCACTACGCAATATCGCACCGAGTCCAAGCGAACACTTCGCTCTACAATATTGCACTGAATCACTGAACACCGCACTAGTCAATATTGCACTTAATCGCTTAATCACAGCGAGCACCGCACTGCACAATATCGCACTTAGTCACTCTGAGCACCGCACAGGACGTATAACGTCACAATCGTCACACACAGGGGGAATTATATACAGGGATTACGCCACTTCACCACCCCTGTCAAACATACTTAACAAGGGGACGGATCCCGCTGGGGATGCCAATTATGTTACGGCCCTCTCGGGACGCAACGGGGTCCTTACTCTGATGTTGTTAGAGGAAGTTATATCCGACCCCAAGCCAGCAGAGGCTTTCAAGGGATGCGATCCGTGATGCAAGTAACTTAAAGGGGAAGGGAAATAAAGGCAAAAACTTAATATAATATAATGTCCGTCACCAATAAATAATATATAAAACGGTTACACAAGGGGGGGGGGTATTAACACTATACAAGGGGATTAATCCATAATCGTTGTCTTCTGCTGAAACGCTGGTGCTACAACTCTTGGTGCTGAGTCCTTGGTGCTTTCTTTGTGGCCTCACGACGTGTCCTCTGAGAATGCCGAGCCTACCCGGGCCACAGGTCAGCCAAAACACAGGTCCACTGGGGGCACCGCCGTGGAGGCCGTCAACCACACGTCCAGCTGGTCTGCTGGCAGGTTCTGAGCCAACAAGGCTGGTACGGCCACCCCACGAACGATAAAAGGGGAACGCCCTAGACAGGAGCCTCGTGTGACAACACCAGTCACTCTCCTGTCTTCAATACCCCAGTGGATGATCGTCTCCAACAGTCGGTCCCGGGTAAATCCTTTCACTGCCACTCCACTGGCAGGCTAACACACCACAGTGTTCTTCCGGGGGGGACGACGTCACAACAGCTGCAGCAAGGTTCAAGGTATGGAGACTGGCTGCCTCGGGTAGACTGACTCAACCTTGAACACAGTGGTCCCAGGTCAGCTCTGTAAGCAGACACGTCATCAATAACCGGGACACTAATACACCTCACTTACGGGCTCGGGCACAAACACCTGACGTATCCAGCCCATAGATGGCGCTGTCATCGGAGCACCACTTCACCAGAGGTCAGGAGCGGCGGTGTTGAGCGCGGAACCAGACTGGAAACTGGTCCTCGAGGCCAGTACACGCTGTCCTCACCAGGTGTCGTCGTCCGTTTGGCGGGGGTTTCGGGAGCTGACCCACAGATGGCGTGGTTGTCACTGCTCCAGGCTCGGACGCTGGATCCGTAACAGAGGGTCCTTGGAATGTGGTATGAATTTGACTGTAGTGGGGTCAGAGGGGTCAAGGGAGGTGTTGGGGAGATAAGCAGGGGCAGGGAGGGCTGATTTGGGGAGGGACCTGAGAAGCAGGTGTGAGCTGGTTAGCATGGGGTGGATTAGCATTGGGGTGTGTAGCTACGCTCAAATGGGAAGAGTTGTATTGTTGTTTGCTTGCTCTGTGGGCTATCTGTTCCTCCTTCGTCATGAATTTGTCAATATATACATTGTAGTAATTTTTGCTACCTCTGAGTAAGTGTTTGTGATGCAGTATGTAATCCACTGCCTCTTCGTTAGTGAACTGTACCAGGACAGGTCGCTTACTGTTACAGTTGTATGGCCCAATGCGTTGGTGGACTTGCACCTCATTCCCTGCTATATGGGCTCTCATGTCTCTCAAGATCCCCTGTAGCTCCAAATTCTCAATCTCCATCTTTTCCTGCCTCGATGGTGCCCTGGCCAAGCAATCCATGGATTATGATTGTCCACTTTCTCAGTTCAGGGTCATGCTGGTGGCCCCCCTCCCTGGCTGACCCCCACCCCTCCCACACCCGCTACTCCACCTACTACTACTCCCCCTTCCCCTGCCAAGCTTCCCTTATTCCTGCCAAATTCATTAGTAAGCCTAGTTATTTCTCTTTGCCATTCTACCCTGCTCTTCCTGATTTCCTCTTGAATATAATCCATAAACTCTTGTTTGAGTCTTTGAACCTCGTCCTGTATCTTATTAAAGACTTCACTTTTAATCCCCTAGATTAGATCATCTATCCAAACATCCCTCTTCTCTACAAATTTTCCAATCATCTTCTCCACAAACCTATCTTCTTCTTCAATCATAATACTGTTGGACCTAGACGCCCTTCCTGACCTAATCATTGCTGTAATCCAACCTTACCCACAGGGGTTCCAAGTATCTTACCGTCCTGCTAACACAATAGGTGAGTGAATCTCCAAGCGTCTTCCCACGTGGTATTGGGAAGGTTGCTGCAGGGGGTGAGGTCACGGTCAGAGGTCGGTGAGGTCTGCTCCACACTGCACATTGCCACAGTACTTCATCAACTATTTTCAATTACGCTACTTATACTGTTTTTCTTCACTGCCTTATGGCTTTGGTCAAAACCCAAGGTTTTTTCATTCACTTGTACTCACTTTTTCACTTCGAAGTTGCCTGATTACCCCTCCCACTCCACTAGTGAACCAGGAGCTCCCAACCCACGTACACCCAACACGATGGTCACAACACAAGTCGAGTGTGTGTGTGTGTGTGTGTGTACTCACCTACTTATGCTTGCAGAATCGAGCATTGACTCTTGGATCCCGCCTTTCTAGCCATCGGTTGTTTACAGCAATGACTCCGGTCCCATTGTCCTATCATATCTAGTTTTAAAATTATGAATAGACTTTGCTTCGACAACTTGCTCCTTAACTAAAATTCCATTTTCCAGTACTGTTAAAAAAATCTATTTTTTCCGTTCTATTACTATTACGTTTGAACATTTCATTTATTTCCACTCTGTCAATTCCCCTGAGTATTTTATACGTTCCTATCATATCCTCCCCTCTCCCTTCTTTTTCTAGTGTTGTAAGGTTCAGTTCCTTCAGGTGTTCTTCATATCCCATCCCTCGTAACTCTGGGAAGAGTCTCGTCGCAAACTTCTGAACCTTTTCCAGTTTCCTTATGTGTTTCTTCAGGTGGGGGCTCCATGATGGCGCGGCATACTCTAAGACTGGTCTCACATAGGCAGTGTAAAGCGCCCTAAATGCCTCGTTACTTAGGTTTCTGAATGATTTTCTAACTTTTGCTAGTGTAGAGAACGCTGCTGTCGTTATCCTATTTATATGTGCCACAGGAGTTAGATTAGGTGTTACGTCCACGCCCAGATCTCTTTCTCGCGTCGTCACAGGTAGGCAGTTTCCCTTCATTGTGTCCTATCCCTTTGGTCTCCTATCACCTAGTCCCATTTCCATAACTTTACATTTGCTCGTGTTGAACTCCAGTAGCCATTTCTCTGACCCTCTCTGCAACCTGTTCAGGTCCTCTTGGAGGATCCTACAATCCTCAACTGTCACAACTCTTCTCATTAACTTTGCGTCATCCACAAACATCGACATGTAGGATTCTACTCCTGTAAACATGTAGTTAACGTATATTAGAAATAGAATGGGTCCCAGCACCTATCCTTGAGGTACTCCACTCGTTACTGTTCGCCAGTCCGACTTCTTGCCCCTTACCTCTTTGGCTCCTTCCTGTTGGGTAGTTCCTTATCCATGCTAGGACCTTTCCTCCCACCCCCGCCTGCCTCTCGAGTTTGAACAGCAGTCTCATGTGCGGTACTGTATCAAAGGCTTTTTGGCAGTCCAGAAATATGCAGTCTGCCCAACCATCTCTGTCCTGTCTTATCCTCGTTATTTTATCACAGAATTCCAAAAGGTTTGTTAGGCAAGATTTCCCTAAACAGAACCCATGTTGATTGTTCATAAACCTAACGTTCTCGAGGTGTGCAACCAGTCGTAGCCTAATTATTCTCTCAAGTATTTTACAGGGGATGTTTGCCAGTGATACGGGTCTATAGTTAAGTGCCTCCTCCCTATCACCTTTCTTGAAGATCGGTACGACATTTGCCTTCTTCCAGCAACTTGTTCAATTCTCCCGACATAAGTGACTCATTAAAGATCATTGCCAGAGGCACGCTGAGAGTCTATGCAACAGTGTTCCCAACAGACACTGTTGCAAGAGTGTGCCCAGCAGACACTGTTGGAAGAGTGTGCCCAGCAGACACTGTTGCAAGAGTGTTCCCAGCAGATACAGTTTCAAGAGTGTGCTCTGCAGACACTGTTTCAAGAGTTTGCTCAGCAGACACTGTTGCAAGAGTGTTCCCAGCAGATACAGTTTCAAGAGTGTGCTCTGCAGACACTGTTGGAAGAGTGTGACCAACAGACAGTGTTGCAAGAGTGTGGCCAGCAGACACTGTTGCAAGAGTGTGCCCAGCAGACACTGGGGATGATTATGGTCTCCGAGGACACGCCATGGGATGATTAGGCTCCCCAGCTCCTCGCGAGGAGATGCATATGCTCGTCAGAGGCTCCCCATGGGATTATTATGCTCCCCAGAGACTCCCCAGAGACTTGCATGGTTTGACTTCTCTCGTACATTATCTCTCTCCTCTCGACTTCTGCCTGTGCCTGAATAGTTCGGATTTTGCTTCTTATTTGTCTCATTGTGAATTCACATTCAATGTCAACTTGTGGTTTTGATGTGGCACGTTTGGCCAAGTCATCCGCCTCCTCGTTGAGCACTATTCCAACATGAGACGGAATCCACATGAATTTCACACTATGACCTTTCAGTTGTATCTCAGTTATCCTTTTCTTACAATCCTCAACTATGGACATGAAGACTGGGTTTCGACTGTTTAAGGAATCAAGTGCTCCTCGGCTATCGACAAATACAAAAACATTTTTGTCGTCATGACGCACTCCCTAAAAACATGCCAGAATGGCCTGCAGTTCAGCTTGTGTGGATGATATATAATTACTAAGTCGGAGTTCAATTATCCTGTCCACAGTCCCAAACTCCGTATATTCCCTTATTAGGACACCACACACCCAACATATTTCTTATGTTTTTCTTCACTGTCGATGGTGATGGAAATATCAATTCTCCAAAATTCATTATTATTTATGGTCTGACGCCTGAACGCGTTTTGTAATGGCTTATTACATTTACAAAGGCTTAATATATATATATATATATATATATTCTGTATATATTCTGTATATAATATATATATATATATATATATATATTCTGTATAACACGTTAGCCTTGAGGTGCCAACAACTGCTCCTAAAAGAGGTTTTTGCCGAGTATGCAACAAAAACACCGCCATAAACTCCATCGGTGGTGTTATCCGCTTTCACACCTTCAACGAGGAAAGATGCAGTGGTTCCCACCAGCTTCCGAAGGGAAGCAATGGCCAGCTGCCATTAACAGTTAGGGAAGAGACTCCCATTAACCTAATCTCATCTGAGAACCTCACCCAAGCGATCATAGCGACGTCTGCTAGAACATTACCACACATCCCAAAAGCAGCCCGCCCAAATGCAGCAGCCAAACTTTGTAATCTTCTGAAAAGGGTCAATGATGCACCGGAAAACATTCAAGCGTGGCATAATGTCCTTCTGTTTGGCAATGTATGCCTCACCGTCCCTCCAAGGAGGGACAAATCACTTGCTTCCTCGGTCCTGAGGGCGATAAATGAATACCCAAGGGGGGACAACCTAGTTCGCCTGCCTCTCCGAGCAAAACACACCCACCGCAGAAATGGTAACAACAACATACCGGAAACGTACAAAATCAGAGCACAAATCACCAAGAAAATTGAAGAGGGAAATACCGCAAGTGCTATTAGAGTCCTCACCAGTGACGAGAAAATTGCTCCTCGAAACTCAGCCACAGCACGGGCCCTGCAAAGCAAGCACCCACCCAGAGCCCCTCAAGGCGACAACATCGTTCCGCCATCAGCCGACACCATTTCAGACCCATTAACAGTTGGTGAATCTGAGGTCTACAAAGCAGCCCTTTCTTTTCCACCTGGGTCAGCAGGCGGCTTTACAGGGTTAAAACCTCAACATATCAAGCAAATGTTAAATCCTGCGGTTGGTGATGCTGCACAAGATCTTCTTATGGAACTCACAAGGTTCGTCAACATGTGTCTGGCTGGTGAGATACCTGAGGTCATCAGGCCTCTCTTTTTTGGTGCCTCCCTCTGTGCTCTCAAAAAGAAGGACGAAGGAATCAGGCCAATCGCTGTTGGCAACACTCTCCGACGCCTGATTGCCAAGGCTGCTACGAGGGTTGTCAGCCAGCAAGCGGCTGAATTGCTGAAACCAATCCAGCTAGGATTTGGAATCCCCCAAGGCTGTGAAGCGGCTGCCCATGCAGCACGAGCATACATCACAAACATTTCTGATGAAAAGGCCCTGCTCAAACTGGACTTTAAGAATGCCTTCAACATGGTAAGAAGAGATGCAGTACTTTGTGCCGTACATCGCCATTTCCGGCCCCTCTACCCGTTCATACTATCGTGCTACAGTGGCGAGTCAAAACTGCTCTTTGGTGAACATGAAATCAGATCATGTGAAGGTGTTCAGCAAGGTGATCCTCTTGCTCCCCTTCTTTTCTGCTTAGTCTTAAAAGAAATCACCGAAAGCTTGTCCAGCGAGTTCAACATCTGGTTTTTGGATGATGGCACTATAGCTGGCACCGTAGACCACCTCTTGTCAGATATCAGGAAAATAAGGGAGCAAGAAGTAAGCCTGGGTCTCGTCCTGAACCCTTCCAAGTGTGAAGTAGTCTCCTCCAACCCAGACATCGTAGCTAGAATAAGGTCTGCCTTGCCTGGAGCCCATGTCATTAGGGCCGAGAACAGCACCCTCCTTGGAGCTCCCCTCGGGTCTAACGCCATTGAGGAGATCCTCGACAAGAAAATCGCAGACCTTAGGAGGATGGAAGACAGAATAGGTGACATCGATGCCCACGATGCTTTTTATCTCCTCACCAAATGCCTATCCCTTCCGAGGCTAACCTACTTTCTGAGGTGCGCCCCATCTTACAACAACCCAAAGCTTGACGAGTATGACCTCCTACTGAAGACCATGCTGGAAAAAGTTGTTAACCTCTCTCTCAACGAATGCCAGTGGAAACAAGCCACTCTTCCTGTCAGGCTCGGTGGCTTGGGTGTCCGCACCGCCACCCAAATTGCAGTCCCAGCCTTCCTGTCTTCCTCCTCAGCATCAGATGACCTGGTTAAGGAAATTCTACCTGACACCCTGAGTGATGTAGCGGGGATACAGGACCCCCACTACACGGAATGTGACACGAAATGGGGTGCCATGACAGACCCAGCACTCAGACCAGCCATGCCGAAAGCCAAGAAACAATCCAGTTGGGACAGCCCCATTGTAGACAAAGAAGCCACAGCTTTGCTGGAGGCAGCAACAACCCCCAGTGATCGTGCACGCCTCACAGCTGTGCAGGCTCCCCATGCAGGGGACTTCCTTCTGGCAGTCCCTATGTCTGCGACAGGCACACGTCTTGATCCGCAGGAGCTCCGTATTGCAGTCGCTCTCCGCCTTGCTGCCCCTATCCACACTGTTCACAGGTGTATTTGCGGCGAGGCAGATGCTGACGAATATGGATTGCATGGCCTGCACTGTGGAAAATCGGGTGGTTGGCACACTAGACACGACGAAGTCAACGACATCATTAAAAGAAGCCTTGCCTCTGCTCAGTGTCCAGCGGAGAGAGAGCCCCGCAACCTACTGAACCGTGACTCTGTTAGCTTTGCCGGCCGACCAGACGGAATCACACTGCGTCCGTGGAAGGGTGGCAGGCAGTTAGCATGGGACTATACTTGCGTATCCACCCTGGCAACGACATACATCACCCTCTCTGCCGGCACGGCAGGAGCCGCAGCGACACACAGAGAAAAACAAAAGTCAGTCAAGTACAGGCAATTAGATCAAAGGTACAATTTCGTTCCAATAGGGTCTGAGACCCTAGGCCCATGGGGTGAGAGTGCAAGAAGGTTTCTTAAGGATCTTGGTTCCAAGCTCATTGACACCACAAGAGACCCTAGAGCAGCAAGTTTTCTCTTTCAGCGCCTCAGTGTCGCGATCCAGAGGGGAAATGCCCGCTGCATCCTCGGTTCCTGCCCGGCGTCGGAGGAGTTCGAGGAAATCTACAGCCTCTAGGAAGCGAACTTTTTCTTGTGTCCTCTTAATGTTCATTTTTTGTATAAAATCAGATATGTAACTGTATAACCTTGCATAATAAAGTGTACATCATAATAAAAAAAAAAAAGGGGGTGGTAGGAGAAGTGAACACTCTTTCGTATTCAGAGTTAAATGTCAAGTTTTTCCCTGAGTGCTCTGTGTTCCCTTCTCTGAGGCTGTTGGTCCCTATAATTACACCAGTGGTGGTACCCCCCTATATATATATATATATATATATATATATATATATATATATATATATATATTTATATATATATATATATATATATATATATATATATATATATTTATATATATATATATATATATATATATATATATATATATATATATATATATATATATATATATATATATATATATATATATATATATTTATATATATATATATATATATATATATATATATATATATATATATATATATATATATATATATATATATATATATATATATATATATATATATATATATATATATATATATATATATATATATATATATATATATATATATATATATATATATATATATATATATATATATATACATATATATATATATGTATATATATATATATATATATATATATATATATATCAACAGGCCTCCATTAAGGAACATATAATCTCTTCCCACAACCAAACCATCACCAGAGAAATCTTAGCAAACAACACAGAAATCATCGATAGATACAGCGATAGCAAGCGGCTTGACATCTGCGAGGCACTACACATCAAGAAGTCAACACCAGCAATCAACAGCCAATTAATGCACAACTATATTCTACCCACTTCAAGACTCCGCTCCAATATAAAAGCATCAAGAAATATGGGCCAATAGGCCCTCTGCAATTACTTCCATTCTTACCTTCAATACCCATTGTTTCGTGTTCTGTCTTGTGTTGAAAGTTTGTTTTCACCTCATCCAAAACTGTTGTAACATATCACCTCACCCAAATGCAGGTATAAAAAATCGAAGATGTTTAAGCTCTATTCAGTTATTGTTGTGTGTGTGTAAACTAAAGACTTGGAAAATGTAATAAGTTTTACGAAACTCGCTCAAGTGTCGTGTCAAACTAGAAATAAAAATGAATTTTGGAGAATTGATTTTTCAGTTTTTTCAGAGGGCCAGGGCAGAACGAAGTTCAGAGAGAGAGAAGGGATCATTATAGGGAAGCTGAAGATGAGTGCAGAAATCTAAAGGACGAGACTCAAGGACAGGTTTACGAAGAAGGAAAGATTGGGGAAGATGAAGACCAGAGCTAACAGAAGAAAAGTGGGAACCCAGTTCGGAAGCGACCTGCAACGGGTCCGCCACAAGAGTATCATGGAGGTGAAGGACCGGTGAAACATCGGGAACGAACTTACCCGCTATCTTGCGGATACGCTTCCAGATCTGGGCCAGAGGGGTTTCGGACGTAATTGTTGAGACATAAGATGCCCAACATTCACGTTTAGCCATACGGATGGCCCTACGGGCCACCGCACTCGCTTTCCGAAAGAAAAGAAAAGAATCGGACGTCTGCCTATGGCGGTGTCTCTTCCAGGCTGCGCGCTTACAGCGGACAGCCCGAGCACAATCCGCATTCCACCAGGGAACGCACTTCCGCGGACCCCGAGAGGAAGAGCGAGGAATAGAGCGGAGGGCAGCGTTGAAGACAGTGTCATGAAAAAGGAGAGCGCGAGAGAGAGGCAGAAGGGAGAGGTCAGAGAGAGTAGCACTGAGGGTAAATAGGGTCCAGTCTGCCTTAGCAAACTGCCACCTAGGGAAAGAGAGGGAAGGGCGAAAAATGAAAGGAAAGAAGGATGGGGAAATGATCACTTCTATGGAGGTCATCAAGAACCTGCCACGTGAAATCTAAGTAAAGAGAAGAAGAGCAGAGAGAAAGATCAAGACAAGAAAGGGTGCGAGTCCGAGAGTCCAAATGAGCGGGCTCACCAGAATTCAGAAGAGACAGGGAAGAAGAGAGGAGAAACGGCCCAAGGAGGCGACCCCGGGTATTCGTCAAAACATCACCCCAAAGGGAATGACGACAATTGAAGTCACGCAGCAGGAGCACAGGCTCCGGCAAGGAGTCTAGGAGGTGTTTCAAATCAGGAAGAGAGAGCGGGACACTCGGGGGGAGATAAATGGAACAAACTGTTTACCATTTCCCCACAAAGATACGAGCAGCAGAACAATGGAGAGGCGAAGGAAAAAGTAAAGGAACAAAGGGAACATCAGCACGAATCAAGAGAGCAGAAGAATTAGAAGCCCCAGCAATGGCTGGGGGGGGGGGGGAGAGAAACGAGTAGCCACGAAAACGACCAGGACGAGCACCAAGCATTGGCTCCTGGAGACAGACACAAAGGGGCGAAACCCGCGAAATCAGAAGTTAGATCGAAGAAATTGGCGTAATAACCTCGAACGTTCCATTGAAGAATGGACAACGACGAGAAGAGAAAGGACAAAACCAGAGAACAAGGAAGAAACCAAGGCGAAAGAGCAACAGAGCACGTTAAAGATTATCAGGGTCGGGATCAGGGTCAGCAAAGTCAGGGTTAGGGGGCATGGGTAAACTGAGCAAAGACGGAGGGAAGGAAACGGGAGAACAGATCAGAGGTGGGCGGGCGGGGTCCGGAGGAGGAGGAAGAGGAGGAGGAGGAAGAGGAGGAGACAACGGAGAGGAGCAGTCAAGGACAGCAGCAGGAAGAGGGGGAGTAGAAAGAGGGGAGCGCATCCCAGCAAGAGCAGCAACCGAAAGGGAAGCAGGAGCCAAAGAAACCTCCATACTAGGAACAGGGGGCGCAATCACTGAAACGGGAGGGGAAGGAGCAACAGAACCAGACGTAGGAGCTGAGGAAGAAAGCGAAGCCTTCTTACCTGCCGGGGAAGAGGAAGGAGAGGAGCCAAGCTTACGCTTCTGACTTAAAGAGACAGGTGTCCCAGCAACTACGTACCGGGCAACGGATTCCAGTGTCTCAACAGGGAAAGCCGAACGAGAGCACACACGACGGCCGCTAGGAGAACGATGGACATCCGTGCGCACCGACAGGCGGTGGGGAGAGCCGATAGATGGAGGAAGAGGATGGGAAGGAGGATCGGAGGGGGACGAGGAAGAAGACACAGGAGACACGACAGACTGGGTAGAAGGAAGGGGAACCCCGGACAGAGGACCAGGAGGAGGATCCTTCGGGAGAGAACCCAAAGGAACAGAGGAGGGGGCAGTGGGGGCATCAGGGTCCAAGGCCCGGAAACGGTTGCGAGTCTGAGGAAGGCGGGAAGGACGAGGAGAGGAAGAGCGCAACACGCGAGCATAAGAGATATGAGCATAAGGCGGGAGCCGGCGAACCTGGCGTCTCGCCTCTGGAAAAGATAAACGCTCCCGGTGCTTCAAGTTGAGGACGGCTGCCTCAAGCTTGTAATGGACACACGCAAGGGAGAAGGTAGGATGGGCCTCACCGCAGTTGAGGCAACGAGCCTGGGGAGAAGTGCACTCCGACTTAGAGTGACCTTCGCCACCACACAAAGAACAGAGAGAGACAGTCCCGGAGCAGCGGAGGGCACCATGCCCAAACCTCTAGCACTTGTTACAGAGCCGAGGAGAAGGAATGTACTCCTGGACAGAGCACCTGGCACCAGCAAGAATGACAGAGGGTGGAAGGGTCCTACCATCAAAGGTAATCTTCACAACCCGGAGGGGTTGACGGCGACTACCACGAGGGGGACGAGTAAACGTGTCCACCTGGAGAATAGAATTGCCCTGGGCAGCAAGGATATGTCGAATATCGTCGTGGCAGTCGCGCAGGTCCCGAACACCGGTCACAACATGGGGCGGGAGCAAAATAGTGCCAACACTGGCATTCAACTGAGCGTTCTTCGAGACCCGAACGGGGGTCTCGCCAAGGCAGGATAAGGCAGCCAAGCGGGAAGCAGCATCCTGAGAAGGAGCAGCAACGACACGTGTACCGAGACGAGTGGGGTTGAAAGTAATGGAGGCATCCACGGAATCAACGAGATGTCGATGGAGGGAGAAATCGTCAGGAGGCGCAGAATCAAGAGGGAGGAGATCAAAATATTTGGCCCACGAAGCGGGACCAAACAAGGCTTGATAGGTAGCAGAACTGGAAGGAATCGAGCGAGGGCGGCCGTGACGAGGACAGCGGTGAGAACCCCCAGAGAGAGAGGGGTTAAAAGGCGCAGTAGTT
Organism: Procambarus clarkii; assembly: GCF_040958095.1. Lineage (NCBI taxonomy): Eukaryota > Metazoa > Arthropoda > Malacostraca > Decapoda > Cambaridae > Procambarus > Procambarus clarkii. The sequence goes on from NC_091220.1 coordinate 3,705,939, forward strand.
ACAACTATAGAAGGAGCCGCGCCAGGGGACAAGGTAGTCACCACTGGGGGCCTGGGGCTCGATCCAACCACAGAGGAGGGAGGGGAGCCAGGGGAAGGAGTCAGAGAGGCCAAAGGAGGAGCAAGGTCGGGGCCTAATGCAGCGGAGGCTACAGAGCCCGGTCTTCCAATACGGACTGACTCGGGGGCTTGGTCGCCCACCCCACGAGCCTGAGAAGGTACACCAGAAGCAGCCGAAACAGGGGTTATCATCATTACGAAAAGTAGAATTCATTCACGAATGTGCCCCCACACCCACCATGGAGCCACAATTAGAGGCAGGACACCCAACAAGAAGCTATCGCCGATCTTGCCGGGGCCTCCTAGGGGTGCGTCACGAGTATACGCCCCACAAACGCAACCTTAAGAAACCGACAGTCCGTCGAGATCGGGTTCAGTGACGAAAGGGGGATTGACAATAAAAGGTTTCCCTCGCTCTCGACGTCGGGTACTACAGTTCTACGGGTGCAAGAGTATGCCTCCTCAAGCACCCGGGCGTCAAAATAGAAGAAGTCCAAGGGAAGAACCAGAACGAGCAAAAGGTCGGCAGGAAACGGCAAGCAGATAGGAGAAGAGGGGGGAGAAAAACGAAACAGAAGGAAAAGGAAAAGATGCCCAGCAGAATTGGAGAGGACGGCAGCAGGAGCACAAGGCTAGAAACGGACAGAGGACTGTCCCAAGGAGCATCACACTCCGGCAGCCGTCCACTAAGCCCCCACACGGCGACAACGAGCTGAGCGGGGAGGGGGTTACAGTGAACAAGGAACAGCCAATGCTGGATCTCGACAACTACTGGATGAACCGGATTAAAGGACCCGAGAGCCATGAGGGCACTACCAGAGTCAACAACAACTACAAAGGAAGACTGACAACGAGAAAGCAGGAGACGAAGAGCATAGAGAATAGCATAAAGTTCCGCTGTAAAGATGCTAGTCTCCGGAGGTAAGCGACACATATAAGTGCGATCAGGAAAAACACCGTCCGCCGACTTAGACCCATCGGTGAAGACAAACGGAGTGGGAGTGAGAAGAAAAGTGCTCAAGGAAAAGGCGTTTTAGAACCGTAGGAGGGGTAAAAGCTTTAGTGATACGGGTCAAGGAAGTACAAAACCGCGGAAGAGGGACTCTCCATGGGGGCAAAGAAGGAACAACACGAGGAGAAACATTAGAAATACGAACGGAAAGAGAATCCTGGAGGCGAGATAACCGGACAGGAAGAGGGAGGTGGTGAAGAGGAACAGGAACCGCAGGAGGGATAAAAGTTAAAGCACGACAGAGGCGAGAGGAAGGATGTTGTAAGGACCGCGCAAGATAGTGAAGAGAGTAGCGATCACGGCGGTCCTGGAGAGACAGGAAGCCAGTGTCAACGTACAAGCTAAGGACGGGAGTCGAACGAAAGGCACCAGAACTGAGGCGCAACCCAGTATGGTGCAAAGCATCAAGACGGCGAAGAGTAGAAGGAGAAGCAGACGAGTAAGCAGGGCAACCATAATCAAGCTTAGACAGGACGAGAGAGGAATGTAAAGTAAGGAGAGTGCGGCTATCTGCCCCCCAAGAAGTATGGGACAAGACCCGAAGGAGGGTAAGGGCCTTAGAGCACTCAACACGGAGGTAAGAGATATGGGGAGACCAAGACAAACGAGTGTCAAGGAATAACCCCAAAAGCTTCGCGGAATCTTTGTATTCAAGGGGATGACCATAAAGTGACAAAGAGGGACGAAGAACAACCCGTTTCCGCGTAAAAGTCATGGCACAAGTCTTAGAAGTAGAGAAACTTGAAGCCATGATTGGTGGCCCAAGACGACACGGCATCAATTGCAAATTGAAGCCGGCGTTGTAGGAGAGGCGAATCATCACCCTGACAGCAAAGGGTAAGATCATCGACATAGAGAGCGGAGAAGACACCAGAAGGAAGAGAGGAAAGAAGACCTGGTTGATACCTGGTTGATGGGGTTCTGGGAGTTCTTCTACTCCCCAAGCCCGGCCCGAGGCCAGGCTCGACTTGTGAGAGTTTGGTCCACCAGGCTGTTGCTTGGAGCGGCCCGCAGGCCCACATACCCACCACAGCCCGGTTGGTCCGGCACTCCTTGGAAGAACAAATCTAGTTTCCTCTTGAAAATGTCCACGGTTGTTCCGGCAATATTTCTTATGCTTGCTGGGAGGACGTTGAACAACCGCGGACCTCTGATGTTTATACAGTGTTCTCTGATTGTGCCTATGGCACCTTTGCTCTTCACTGGTTCTATTCTACATTTTCTTCCATGTCGTTCACTCCAGTACGTTATTTTACTGTGTAGATTTGGTACTTGGCCCTCCAGTATCTTCCAGGTGTATATTATTTGATATCTCTCTCGTCTTCTTTCTAGTGAGTACATTTGGAGGGCTTTGAGACGATCCCAATAATTTAGGTGCTTTATTGCGTCTATGCGTGCCGTATATGTTCTCTGTATTCCCTCTATTTCAGCAATCTCTCCTGCTCTGAAGGGGGAAGTGAGTACTGAGCAGTACTCAAGACGGGACAACACAAGTGACTTTAAGAGTACAACCATTGTGATGGGATCCCTGGATTTGAAAGTTCTCGTAATCCATCCTATCATTTTTCTGGCTGTCGCAATATTTGCTTGGTTATGCTCCTTAAACGTTAGGTCGTCAGACATTATTATTCCCAAATCCTTTACATGCTGTTTTCCTACTATGGGTACATTTGATTGTGTTTTGTACTCTGTATTATGTTTAAGGTCCTCATTTTTACCGTACCTGAGTACCTGGAATTTATCACTGTTAAACAACATGTTATTTTCTGATGCCCAGTCGAAAACTTTATTAATATCAGCTTGAAGTTTTTCAATGTCCTCAGCCGAGGTAATTTTCATACTGATTTTTGTGTCATCTGCAAAGGATGATACGAAGCTGTGACTTGTATTTTTGTCTATATCTGACCATTGAGGGCAACCAGAAAAAGAGTAGTTCTCAGAACACTACCTTGGGGCACACCTTCGTAATGCTGAAAAGAGGCAGAGAGAGCGGTACCAAGGCGCACCCGAAAGGAACGACGAGAGAGGAAGCTGCGAAGAAAGAGAAGGAGATGACCACGAAGGCCAAAAGAATGAAGTTGAGATAGAATATGATATCGCCAAGTGGTGTCGTAAGCCTTTTCCAGGTCAAAAAGGACGGCAACAACGGAGGTCTTCGCAGCAAAAGCAGTACGAATATAGACCTCCAAGTTCACCGGGACATCTGTTATGTTGCGGCACTTGCGGAAACCTAATTTAGAAGGGAAGAGGTGGTGGTGATGTTCTAAGAACCACATCAGACGAACGTTAACCATACGTTCAAAGAGTTTGCAGACAACTTGTGAGAGCAATAAGGCGAAAGTCCTTAGGGGAAGTACCCAGAGACCCTGGTTTGCGAACAGGAAGGACAACGGCATCGAGCCAGTCCTCAGGGACTGACGACGACTCCCAGATCCGATTATACAGACTCAGTAAATACTGAGACGTGCACGGAGGGAGATGGCGAAGCATCTCAATGAATACCATCGGAGCCCGCCGCCGTAGAACCGCAGAGGGCCAGGGCAGAACGAAGTTCAGAGAGAGAGAGAAGGGATCATTATAGTGAAGTTGAAGACGAGTGCAGAAATCTAAAGGACGTGATTCAAGGACAGGTTTACGAAGAGGGAAAGATTGGGGAAGATGAAGACCAGAGCTAACAGAAGAAAAGTGGGAACCTAGTTCGGTAGCGACCTGAAACGGGTCTGCCACAAAAGTATCATGGAGGTGAAGGACCGGTTAAACATCGGGAACGAACTAACCCGCTATCTTGCAGATATGCTTCCAGATCTGTGGCAGAGGAGTTTCGGACGTAATGGTGGAGACACAAGATGCCCAACATTCACGTTTAGCCACTCTCTTTCCTCGCACTCGCTTTCCAAAAGAAAAGAATCGGCCGTCTGCCGATGGCGGTCTCTCTTCCTGGCTGCACTCTCACAGCGGACAGCCAGAGCACAGTCTGCACTCCACCAGGGAACGCACTTCCATGGACCCCAAATGAAAGAACGAGGAATAGAGCAGAGGGCAGCGTCGAAAACAGTGTCATGAAAAAGGAGGAGAGAGCGAGGGAGAGGTCAGAGAGAGCAGCACCGAGGGTAAATACGTTCCAGTCCGCTTTAGCAAACTGCCACCTAAGGAAGGAGAGGGGAGGGCGAAAAGAGAAAAAGGTGCCACAAGGATGTGGAAATGGTCACTGCTATGGAGGTCATCAAGAACCTGCCACGTGAAATCTAAGTAAAGAGAAGATGAGCAAAGAGAAAGATCAAGAGAGGAAAGGGAGAGAGTCCGAGAGTCCAAATGCGTGGGCTCACCAGAATTCAGAAGAGACAGGGAGGAAGAAAGGATAAACGGCTCAAGAAGGCGACCTCGGGTGTTCGTCAAAACATCACCCCAAAGGGAAAGACGACAATTGAAATCACCCAGCAGGAGCACAGGCTCCGACAAGGAGTCATTAGATGTTTCAGATCAGGAAGAGAAAGCAGGACACTCGGGAGGAGATAAATGAAACAAACTGTGTACCATTTCTCCACAAAGATACGAGCAGCAGAACAATGGAGAGGCAAAGGAAAATGTAAGGGGACAAAGGGAACATCAGAGCGAATTAAGAGAGCAGAAGAATTAGGAGCTCCAGCAACAGTTGGGGGGGGGGGAAGAAAGGAATAGCCACGAAAGCTACCAGGACGAGCACCAAGCATCGGCTCCTGGAGACAGACACAAAAGGGCGAAAACCGCGAAATCAGAAGTTGAAGTTCGAGGAAATTTGCGTAATAACCTCGAACGTTCCATTGAAGAACAGACATCGACGAGAAGAGAAAGAACAGAGGACAAGGAAGAAACAAAGGCGAAAGAAAAACATAGCACGTTAAAGAAGATCAGGGTTGGGATCAGGGTCAGCAAAGTCAGGGTTAGGGGGCATGGGTAAACTGAGCAAAGACGGAGGGAAGGAAATGGGAGAACAGACCAGAGGTGGGCGGGCTGGGTCCGGAGGAGAAGGAAGAGACAACGGAGAGGAGCAGTCAAGGACAGCAGCAAGAAGAGGGGGAGTAGAAAGAGGGGAGTACACCTCAGCAAGAGCAGTAACCGAGAGGGAAGCAGAGGCCAAAGAAACCTCCATAGCAGGAACAGGGGGCACAACCACCAAAACGGGAGAGGAAGGAGTAATAGAGTCAGTAGTAGGGGCCGAGGAAGAAAGCGAAGCCTTCTTACCCGCCGGGGAGGAGGAAGGAGAGGAGCCAAGCTTACACTTCTGAATTAGAGACACTGGTGTCCCAGCAACTACGTACCGGGCAACGGATTCCAGCGTCTCAACAGAAGCTGGACGAGAGCACACACGACGGCCGTTAGGAGAGAGATGGACATCAGCCCGCACTGACAGGCGGCGGGTAGAGTCAATAGACGAAGAAGGATGGAAAGGAGTATTGGAGGGCGACGAGGAAGAAGACACAGGAGACATGAAAGACCGGGTAGAAAGAACGGGACCCAAGACAGAGGACCAGGAGGGGGACCCTTCAGGACAACTCATAGGAACAGAGGAGGGGGCAGTGGGCGTATCAGGGTCCAAGGCCCGGAAACAGTTGAGAGTCTGAGGAAGGTGGGAAGGACGAGGAGAGGAAGAGCGCAACACGCGAGCTTAAGAGACGTTAGCATAAGGCAGGAGCCGGCGAACCTGGCGCCTCGCCTCAGGAAAGGATAAACGCTCCCGGTGCTTCAAGTTGAGGACGGCTGCCTCAAGCTTGTAATGGATACACGCACGGGAGAAGGTAGGATGGGCCTCACCGCAGTCGAGGTAGCGAGCCTGGGGAGAAGTGCACTCTGTCTTAGAGTGACCTTCGCCCCCACACAAAGGACAGAGAGAGAGTTCCAGAGCAGTGGAGGGCACCATGCCCAAACCTCCAGCATTTGTTACAGAGCCTAGGAGAAGGAATGTACTTCTGGACAGAGTACCTGGCACCAGCAAGAATGTCAGGGGGATGGGGGGGGGGAAGGGTCCTACCATCAAAGGTAATCTTCACAACCCGAAGGGGTTGACAGCGACGACCACGAGGGGGACGAGTAAACGTGTCCACCTGGAGGATAGAATGGCCCTGGGCATCGAGGATATGCCGAATATCATCGTGGCAGTCCTGCAGATTCCGAACACCGGTCACAACATGGGGCGGGAGGAGAATAGTGTCAACACTGGCATTCAACTGAGCATTCTTCGAGACCCGAACAGGGGTCTCGCCAAGGCAGGATAAGGCAGCCAAGCAATCCTGGGAAGGAGCAGCAACCACACATGTACCGAGATGAGTGGGGTTGAAGATAATAGAGGCATCCACGGAATCAACAAGATGTCGATGGAGGGAGAAATCGTCAAGAGGCACAGAATCAAGAGGGAGGAGATCAAAGTATTTGGCCCACGAAGCGGGACCAAACAAGGCTTGATAGGCATCATAACGGGAAAGAACCGAGCGACTGCGGCCGTGTCGAGGATGGCGTTGAGAACCCCCAGAGAGGGGTTAAAAGGTGCAGTAGTTACAACTTGAGATTGAGCCATGCCAGGGGACGAGGTAGTCACCACTGGGGGCTTGGGGCTCGACCCAACCACAGAGGGAGGGGAGTAGTCAGAGGCCAAAGGAGGAGCTAGGTCGGGGCCCCAATGCAGCAGGGTCTACAGAGCCCGGTTTTCCAACACTGACCGACTCGGGGGCTTGGTCGCCCACCCCCACGAGCCTGAGAAGGGAAAGGAGGAACAGAATACAGCATAGATACGAAAAAGAAACATTCATTCCCGAATATGCCCCCACACCTACCATGGAGCCACAATTAGAGGCAGGACACTCAACAACAAGCTATCGCCGATCTTGCCGGGGTCCCCCCAGGGGTGCGTCGTGAGTATACGCCCCACAAACGCCAAGCACAAGATGATGTTTAATTATTATTTATTTAGGCTTTATTATTAGTTCAGATTATTTATAGATAGAATAATGTGCAATAGATGGCTCTTAAAACTTGTTAATTATTATATTATTATTACTTGACAATTGTCTCAACATTCCAATTTACTGTCCTCTTACTATAAGTGTTGTTTTAATTAGCACATAAATGATCTTCACGTAATATGGTTTATTTACCCCCATGACAATGCTTCAGTATTTGTAAAGTTATAATTCCCGGTTATTAAGGTAATTAGAGAAATAACAAACCCTGAATATATGAACGTTAAAAGCATTTTGGCATGTGCAAAATATTCTTGTCTTGCAAGAACACTGGCTTACATCTTATGAATATCAAAACCACTTCAAATTTATTGATAGTTCTTTTTCCACTGCCAGTATTGACATGTCTATTGACTGGTCAGGTCCTGGAAGACCCTATGGTGCTGCTGCTATCCTGGGCATAACAATATGCAATGTAAAGTTGAGGTTGTCAATATTGTATCAGGGCTCACTCCTGCTATACTTGTGTCCTATAGTTATCTGGAAATGATTTCGGGGCTTATCGTCCCCCACGGCCCGGTCCTCGACCAGGCCGCTTTTTTGTTACACAATCCCAAGGAAGCAGCCTGTAGCAGCTGTCTATCTCTCAGGTACATATTTAGTGCTAGGTTAACAGACGCATCAGGATGAAAGAAACTCTGCCCATTTGTTTCCGCCTCCACCAAGGATCAAACCCGGAACCTCAGGACTATGAACCCGATGTGCTGTCCACTCAGTTGTCAGGGGCCTGAAAAGTGCTCAGCAGTATTTGATTATGTGTGTGTGTGTATATGCATGGTTTCACAAGCAATATCAACTGTGCAGATGAGTATGGAAATGTATAATCAGAAATATATCAATTAATTTATAAAATAATGCTGAACTCATGGGTGGTAGGTGATTTTTAACACTGATTTTACCTGCCAAGATGTATACTTAAATTTGTTTAATGAATTCTTGGATGCTGAAAATTTAAATAATCCTGCTATTAATGATTTATTTACTATTAACTATATCTTTATGTCATGAGATAGGAATGGAAGGTCTCATATTGATCATCTTCTTATTGATGATATAACTGGTCACACCTTTAAGTATAAGGCTGTCAGTGATGACAACCTGTCCTGGTATCATCCTGCCATGGCCACCTCCACTATTCCTCACTCACAAGTTGCTGCTGCCAAAGAAAACATAAACCTCCCTAGAACACACCTAAACGTAGGAAGGCCACTCTTGCTGACCTGGATAAGTTTAAATGCTACTTAACGAATACTCAAATCATAAGTGATGCAATTGCTTGCAATATTATTCAGTGCAATTTGCATCAGAACAATCTCAAGGACTTTTTCACATCAGTCGTTTCAGTGCTAGATAGGGCAGGGGAAGAGAGTATTTATCTTATAACCAATAAAAGTAGTAGTATTCCTAGTTGGAATAATCATGTTAGAGAATTTCCAAATAGATCTACCTTTTGGCATAACCTACAGAAAGATGCAGGGTGCACCAGACCTTTTGGAAAACTCTATGGGAAGTTTCAGGGTGCTCCAGACCATTTGGCATAACGTATGAAAAGATGCAGAGTGCCCCAGACTTTTTGGCCTAACCCACAAAAAGATGCAGGGTACTGCAGACGTTTTGGCATGTCCTACGGAAAGATGCAGCAGGGCCCAAGACCTTTTGGCATAACCTTTGGAAGGATGCAGGGGGGGGGGGCCAGACCTTCTGGCATTACCCACATAAAGATGCAGGGGGCCCCAGAGACGGTTGGTGGCCCCAGCTCAGGTGTGGCACCAGGGCTCAATATCATCAAGAAAGTGAAAGATAATATTGTGAGATCAAAAGTTGCCGATAATCTTTCAAGGAAAAAGTTTTATGATTTTTTGGGTGAAATTAGAAAAAAAGGATCATGCAGAGGAGTAACAAAAGTTATAGATGATGTCTCTGGGCCCATTAATATATGAAATGGTTTAAAAGAAAAATCTTTAACATTGTAGAACACTGCGAGGTGCAGGACAGATGAGACTGGAACTGACCTAATTACAGCTGTATGTGAAACCTGTATGCACCCTGCCCCCCCTTCCCTAATGTTAAACACATGCACACTGTAACCCATGTAATGGCCCTAATGTTAAACACCTGCACACTGTAACCCAGTGTGCAGTGTAATCACTGTAATGCTTGAGCAAACTTAGAAAGCTAAACAATAGGAATTACGATATTTTACATAATTGTGATATAATACAGTAATATATTATGATATATTATTGTATTTTATTTATTATTTTTGTATACAAGGGTTCTTACATTCTTGTACAGCCAATAGCACGCATAGCGTTTTGTGTGAATGTCTATGTGTCTTACAGGCACACTCTCCCATGGTACATCACCACCATGTGTCTTACAGGCACACTCTCCCATGGTACATCACCACCATGTGTCTTACAGGCACACTCTCCCATGGTACATCACCACCATGTGTCTTACAGGCACACTCTCCCATGGTACATTACCACCATGTGTCTTACAGGCACACTCTCCCATGGTACATCACCACCATGTGTCTTACAGGCACACTCTCCCATGGTACATTACCACCATGTGTCTTACAGGCACACTCTCCCATGGTACATCACCACCATGTGTCTTACAGGCACACTCTCCCATGGTACATCACCACCATGTGTCTTACAGGCACACTCTCCCATGGTACATCACCACCATGTGTCTTACAGGCTCACTCTCCCATGGTACATCACCACAATGTCTTACAGGCACACTCTCCCATGGTACATCACCACCATGTGTCTTACAGGCACACTCTCCCATGGTACATCACCACCATGTGTCTTACAGGCAAACTCTCCCATGGTACATCACCACAATGTCTTACAGGCACACTCTCCCATGGTACATCACCACCATGTGTCGTACAGGCACACTCTCCCATGGTACATTACCACCATGTGTCTTACAGGCACACTCTCCCATGGTACATCACCACCATGTGTCTTACAGGCACACTCTCCCATGGTACATCACCACAATGTCTTACAGGCACACTCTCCCATGGCACATCACCACCATGTGTCTTACAGGCACACTCTCCCATGGTACATCACCACCATGTCTTACAGGCACACTCTCCCATGGTACATCACCACCATGTGTCTTACAGGCACACTCTCCCATGGTACATCACCACCATGTGTCTTACAGGCTCACTCTCCCATGGTACATCACCACAATGTCTTACAGACACACTCTCCCATGGTACATCACCACCATGTGTCTTACAGGCACACTCTCCCATGGTACATCACCACCATGTGTCTTACAGGTACACACTCCCATGGTACATCACCACCATGTGTCTTACAGGCACACTCTCCCATGGTACATCACCACCATGTGTCTTACAGGTACACACTCCCATGGTACATCACCACCATGTGTCTTACAGGCACACTCTCCCATGGTACATCAGCACCATGTGTCTTACAGGTTTTCTCTCCCATGGTACATCACCACCATGTATCTTACAGGCACACTCTCCCATGGTACATCACCACCATGTGTCTTACAGGCACACTCTCCCATGGTATTTCACCACCATGTGTCTTACAGGCACACTCTCCCATGGTATTTCACCACCATGTGTCTTACTGGTGAGCACATGAAGATGAACACATCTAGGTGAGCACATACAGGTAGGAACATCTAGGTGAGCACATGAAGATGAACACATCTAGGTGAGCACATACAGGTAGGAACATCTAGGTGAGCACATCTAGGTGAGCACATCTAGGTGAGCACATCTAGATGAGTACATCTAGGTGAGCACATCTAGGTGAGCACATCTAGGTGAGCACATCTAGGTGAGCACCTCTAGGTGAGCACATCTAGGTGAGCACATCTAGGTGAGCACATCAAGGTGAGTACATCTAGGTGAGCACATCTATGGGGAGCACATCTAGGTGAGCACATCTAGGTGAGCACATCTAGATGAGTACATCTAGGTGAGCACATCTAGGTGAGCACATCTATGGGGAGCACATCTAGGTGAGCACATTTAGGGGGAGCACATCTTGGTGAGCACATCTATGGGGAGTACATCTAGGTGAGCACATCTAGGTGAGTACATTTAGGGGGAGCACCTCTAGGTGAGCACATCTAGGTGACCACCTCTAGGTGAGCACATCTAGGTGAGCACATCAACTATGCCTATAATCTTACTGTTTATAGGCATAGATGATCACCTAGATGTGCTCACCTAGACGTGATCACATATCATACTACGGTCGTGTGTAGTGATTATTTAGTGTCAGAGTGGTTGACAAATGGAATACATTAGGAAGTAATTTGGTGGAGGCAAACTCCATACACAGTTTCAAGTGTAGATATGATAGAGCCCAATAGGCTCAGGAACCTGTACACTACCGCAAGCACAAATAGATGAGTACCTTCATGTGCTCATTTAGTTGTTCTCACTCTAATTATCAGTCTTTCATCTTGTTTATTACTTAAGTATTACTGATACCTTAAGCTGATTTTGAAATGTTCATGTTTGTTTTAGTAATGATCGCAAGGTAGGAACCCTAGTTGAAAGATTAGAGAAGACAGGTATACATCACTATATATGACGAATACATTAGGTTAAGATTTTTCTTTTATTTAGCATACACGAATGCATATGCACATGTTGAGAGTTTAGCAACATATGTGAATGGCGTTTTGTGAGTGTTGCAACACAGAAATGAGGAGTTGTGAGTGTTGTAACACAGAAATGAGGAGTTGTGAGTGTTGTAACACAGAAATGAGGAGTTGTGAGTGATGCAACACAGAAAAAAACATTTTGGAACACTCACTCATATTATGGAAATTATGTGGTTGCAATAAGGTATTCCTGACTGGTGAAACACTCACACGTTATTCCTGTGCTGTAACGTTGCACATATACCTATAACATGTTATTACTATGTTACAGTGCTCACAACACATTGTTAAAAATATAAATAAAAATAAAATTAAATGTTTATTTAGGTAAGGTACATACATACAATAAATTTTTACAAAGATTGGTTAACTTATAGGTAGAGCTAGTACATACAATGCCTAAAGCCACTATTACGCAAAGCGTTTTGGGCATGATAAACTTAAATGACAAGCTTAATACTAATTGAGCATAATGAGTAGAATGAAAACAAGAAATGAAAACAAAGATGAAGAAAACGCACAAATACAATCAAGGCGACAAACAGCGCTCTTTAAAGAAAAACAGACATTGGTTGACAGTAGAAGGGTAAGGTAGGTTACAGGGAATTTATTAGGTATAGCTTCGTTTTTAACTTAAACTGGTTGAGGGAGGTACAGTCTTTAACATGGTTGGGAAGTTCATTCCACATTCTGGGTCCCTTGATTTGTAGAGCATTTCTAGTTTGATTAAGGCGTACTCTAGGAATATCAAAACTGTATTTATTTCTGGTGTGGTGCTCATGGGTTCTGTTACAACCTTCTATGAAGCTTTTGAGATCAGGATTGGCATTATAGTTTAGCGTTTTATATATGTATAATACACATGAGAGAATGTGCAGTGACTTAATGTCTAACATATTCAGAGATTTGAGTAGGGGTACCGAGTGATGTCTGGGGCCAGAGTTGGATATTGTCCTAATAGCAGCTTTGTGTTGAGTAATTAGAGGACGTAAGTGATTTTGGGTAGTAGAGCCCCAAGCACAAATACCATAGTTGAGATATGGATAGATAAGGGAGTAATAGAGAGTCACTCGGGCAGGGCGTGGTACATAATATCTGATCTTAGAAAGAATGCCCACAGTTTTTGAAACTTTTTTTGATATATTTAGAATGTGTCCCTGGAAATTCAGCTTGTGGTCAATGAGAATGCCAAGGAATTTGCCATCTAATTTGTTACAAATTTGGGTATTGTTTATTTTGAGATTTATTTGACTAGAGGATTTATTGCCAAACAGAATATAGAAAGTTTTGTCAATGTTAAGGGTGAGTTTGTTGGCAGTTAGCCAAAGATGGACTTTATTTAGCTCAGTATTTACTGTGGCATTTAGAGCAAGGGAGTCAGGACTGGAGTAAATGAAGGTTGTGTCGTCAGCAAATAGAATTGGTTTGAATTGTTGGGAGGCATTTGAAAGGTCATTAATGTAGATGAGAAAGAGGAGAGGGCCAAGTATGCTGCCCTGAGGAACACCAATGTTGATGGGTAGGGTGGGCGAAATTGTATTATTCACAGAAACATATTGGAGCCTGTCAGTAAGGTAGGATTTGAGGTATTGTAGGGAGTGTCCTCTGACTCCATAATGATGTAATTTATGAAGAAGGTTTTGGTGGTTGACAGTATCAAAAGCTTTACCCAGGTCCACAAATAACCCAACAGGGAACTCATTTTTATCTAGAGCTGTATGAATCGAGTTAAGCATACTAATAAGTGCATCGTTAGTGCTTTTTTTGGGTCTGAAGCCATATTGGCAAGGGCTAAGTATATTGAGTTTGGCTAGATATGAGTAAAGCTGCTTATAGAGTAGTTTTTCAAAAATTTTTGACAAGTTTGGCAGGATTGATATTGGTCTGTAGTTGTTAACATCTGTGAGATCACCACATTTGTGGACAGGCGTTACTCTCGCTTTTTTTTAGAATATCTGGAAAGGTTTGGAGTTCAAGTGACTTGTTGAAGAGCACAGCAATAGCAGGGGCTAAAGATCTGGAGGCTTTTTTGTAAATTAAAGTTGGTATCTCCTCAAGGGCACCAGACTTGGTTTTAAGGGAAAGGATTATCTCATTGACGTCAGTGGAATTAATAGGCTTTAGGTACAGAGACTGTGGATAGTTACCTGTAAGATAGTCCTTAATGTCAGTACTGGAAGATGGAATATCATTTGCAAGGGATGAACCAATGGAAGAGAAGAACCTATTGAACTCAATAGCAGAATCAGAGGCTGAAAGCTGACCATCGTTATTAGACAGGAGAGTCGGTTTGTTATTTAAAGATTTCTTTGATCCCAATATTTGTGAAATTGTGCTCCAAGTTTGTTTAATGTTGCTCTTTATTTGGGTAAATTTATCTTCGTAGTATTTAGTTTTGGCTCGTCTAATTATCTTAGATAGCAATAATGAGTAATTCTTTGAGAATTCTTTGGAGACAATTCCTAACCTATACTTCTTCTCAAGGTCATGTTTTTTATTAATAGATTTAAGTATTCCCTTTGTAAGCCAGGGATTGTTGAGCCTTTTGGTTGTGACTTGTTTTGTAAGCATAGGACAGTGGGTATTATAAAGGCTAAGAGTTTTTTGAAGAACTTTTTTGTTCTGTTGTTCTGTTGTTTTGAAGAGTTTTTTGTTCTGCGTTATAACAATCGCAATATGGTATTTTCTTGACATTTTCACAGTATGTCATTTCTGAGTTGCAAGGTTCACAACATGCTATTTATTTACGCAACACTCACACTATGTTGTTGCTGTGTTGCATCACTCACACTACGTTGTTGCTGTGCTGCAACACTCACACTACGTTGTTGCTGTGTTGCAACACTCACAACACGTTGTTGCTGTGTTGCAACACTCACACTACGTTGTTGCTGTGTTGCAACACTCACACTACGTTGTTGCTGTGTTGCATCACTCACACTACGTTGTTGCTGTGTTGCATCACTCAGACTACGTTGTTGCTGTGTTGCAACACCTACACTACGTTGTTGCTGTGTTGCAACACTCACACTACGTTGTTGCTGTGTTGCAACACTCACAACACGTTGTTGCTGTGTTGCAACACTCACGACACGTTGTTGCTGTGTTGCAACACTCACACTACGTTGTTGCTGTGTTGCAACACTCACAACACGTTGTTACTGTGTTGCAACACTCACACTACGTTGTTGCTGTGTTTCAACACTCACAACACGTTGTTGCTGTGTTGCAACACTCACAACACGTTGTTGCTGTGTTGCTACACTCACACCACGTTGTTGCTGTGTTGCAACACTCACACTACGTTGTTGCTGTGTTGCAACACTCACAACACGTTGTTGCTGTGTTGCAACACTCACAACACGTTGTTGCTGTGTTGCAACACTCACAACACGTTGCTGTGTGTGCAACACTCACCCCAAGTTTTAACTGTTTCGTAATGCTATAATAATTACAAATTATATAGTATATATAAAAGTTACTAGAATTCGTAAATATAACGTGATTGAATTTTCAAATTTGATTAAAAAGATGAAAAAAGTTTTAGATTAAAACTAAAGTTTTATCTGCGTAATATATGGAAAAACGGAAGCTAACATGTCATATATAGAGTTGGAACTGGTGACCGCGTGAACACCGGGTCCAACTGGTGACCGCGTGAACACCGGGTCCAACTGGTGACCGCGTGAACACCGGGTCCAACTGGTGACCGCATGAACACCGGGT
The DNA here is from genome assembly GCF_040958095.1 of Procambarus clarkii. Taxonomy (NCBI): domain Eukaryota; kingdom Metazoa; phylum Arthropoda; class Malacostraca; order Decapoda; family Cambaridae; genus Procambarus; species Procambarus clarkii. The sequence continues at coordinate 3,721,421 of NC_091220.1, forward strand.
CCAACTGGTGACCGCGTGAACACCGGGTCCAACTGCTGACCGCATGAACACCGGGTCCAACTGGTGACCGCGTGAACACCGGGTCCGACTGGTGACCGCGTGAACACCGGGTCCAACTGGTAACCGCGTGAACACCGGGTCCAACTGGTGACCGCGTGAACACCGGGTCCAACTGGTAACCGCGTGAACACCGGGTCCAACTGGTGACCGCATGAACACCGGGTCCAACTGGTGACCGCGTGAACACCGGGTCCAACTGGTAACCGCGTGAACACCGGGTCCAACTGGTGACCGCGTGAACACCGGGTCCAACTGGTAACCGCGTGAACACCGGGTCCAACTGGTGACCGCGTGAACACCGGGTCCAACTGGTAACCGCGTGAACACCGGGTCCAACTGGTGACCGCGTGAACACCGGGTCCAACTGGTAACCGCGTGAACACCGGGTCCAACTGGTGACCGCGTGAACACCGGGTCCAACTGGTGACCGCGTGAACACCGGGTCCAACTGGTAACCGCGTGAACACCGGGTCCAACTGGTAACCGCGTGAACACCGGTTCCAACTGGTAACCGCGTGAACACCGGGTCCGACCTCCCAGTCTGACCACGACGCTTCCTGCCTTCCTGCTAGGCCAGTATGCTTATACATCACTTGGAAGGGTCATCAAGATGACCTGGGATGTGAGGACGGAGTGAAGGAACACTGCCCAACTACTTCGACTTCGGGAATCAAACAAAAACATATTTTATAAACATCAAGGATCTGAATATATTTAATCGAAGGAAACTCTACAGTTGTTCTCTGGAATTCTATAAGGTATATCAAGGTATACACTTAGTACTTAATAAATATAAAAATTCGGGACAGGTTGTTTAATGGCATTGATGTGCTCACCTAGATGTGCTTACCTAGATGTGCTCACCTAGATGTGCTCACCTGGATGTGCTCACCTAGATGTGCTCACCTAGATGTGCTCACCTAGATGTGCTCACCTAGATGTGCTTACCTAGATGTGCTCACCTAGGTGTGCTCACCTAGATGTGCTCACCTAGATGTGCTTACCTAGATGTGCTCACCTAGGTGTGCTCACCTAGATGTACTCACCTAGATGTGCTCACCTAGGTGTGCTCACCTAGATGTGCTCACCTAGATGTGCTCACCTAGATGTGCTCACCTAGATGTACTCATCTAGGTGTGCTCACCTAGATGTGCTCACCTAGATGTGCTCACCTAGATGTGCTCACCTAGATGTACTCACCTAGATGTGCTCACCTAGATGTGCTCACCTAGATGTGCTCACCTAGATGTACTCACCTAGATGTGCTCACCTAGATGTGCTCACCTAGATGTGCTCACCTAGATGTGCTCACCTAGATGTACTCACCTAGATGTGCTCACCTAGATGTGCTCACCTAGATGTGCTCACCTAGATGTACTCACCTAGATGTGCTCACCTAGGTGTGCTCACCTAGATGTACTCATCTAGGTGTGCTCACCTAGATGTGCTCACCTAGATGTGCTCACCTAGATGTACTCATCTAGGTGTGCTCACCTAGATGTGCTCACCTAGATGTACTCACCTAGATGTGCTCACCTAGATGTACTCACCTAGATGTGCTCACCTAGGTGTGCTCACCTAGATGTACTCACCTAGATGTGCTCACCTAGATGTACTCACCTAGATGTGCTCACCTAGATGTACTCACCTAGATGTGCTCACCTAGGTGTGCTCACCTAGATGTACTCACCTAGATGTGCTCACCTAGATGTACTCATCTAGGTGTGCTCACCTAGATGTACTCACCCTAGTTATCAGTGTTAAATATTATCGAAAACTATAGCTGATTTTTTACTCTTCAATTTAATTTTCTAGTAATGATCACATAGCAGGAATTTTATCTGTATGATTAGAAGAAATAAAGTACAATGTATTTGGCGTTTATGGGTTTAATTTTTATTTTACTTCTAGTTCGCCGCAAGTGCAGAAAGAAAGAAGCAACAGATCGATGGAACTTGACGTCATAGTGTGTTCAAACTCATAAGATTCCAATTCTTGCCCTAAACTTTTAACAAAAAAGTCCCTCAAGTTATTTTTCTATATTGAAGACTTCAAACAATTTATAATAATAGCTACGGTAATTATGGTAATATTCTGTCAATAGTTGAGGCATTAAGGTAATATTTATGGTAAAGACTTGTATATTCCTTTTGTGTACAGAGGAAATATTGGTATATTTCTAACACAATCTCACGGGAGTCATTATATTAGTGATTATATTTCTCTATTGATGCTTGAGAAAAGGAATCTATAATGAGAACGGAGCTATGAACGATAATCTACGTGCACACAAACAACATATATTGAGACATTCACATATGTTGTGAGCTTCACAACAACAACGGAATAGCGTGTTGTGAGCGTTGCAATACAGGAGTGAGTTGTTATTATTGCAACACAGAAATATTTCTGCGTTGCAATGGTGCAACACTCACCACATAATATCCCTGTTTTGCATCATTCAAACCCCATTATTTATGTGTCGCAACACTCGCAACACATTATTGCACGCAACATTCCTATCCGTTGCACGTAACATTCAAAACACGTTATTCCTGTCCGCTGCAACATTCACGATACGTTATTCTTGTATAACAACGTTGCAACACTCACAACACATTATTACTGTGTTGCAGCGTTCATAATATTTTATTTTTGCGTTGCATTATTCACAACACTTCTGTTCTGTGGTGCAACACTCACATGCCACTCCTGAATTGCAACACGCACAACGGGTTATTTGTGCGGTGCAACTCTCACAACACGCTAATCTTGTGTTGCAATGATGTAACACAACATTCCCAATCTATAATTTATGCGTGCAACACTTCCAGAACGTCAGTTCTGTGTTGCAGTACTCACAAAATAGCATTTGTGTGTTGTAACACTCACAACAGGTTATTCCTGTGTTGCATCGCTGCATCACTCACAACACGTTATTGCTGTGTTGCAACACTCATAAGACGTTAGCAATGTGATGCAACACTCGACTCGTTTTCCCATCAAGCGTTAAACGTTGTATTCTTGCACCATATAAATTGTTAATAATAATAATAATTTTTATTTAGGCAAAGGTACATACATAAAGAGATTTTACAAAGTTTGTTGGCTTTATAGATAGAGCTAGTACATACAATGCCTAAAACCACTATTACGCAAAGCGTTTCGGGCAGAATTCATTCGTTGTTCATTGCTAATATGTAAATTATAAATTGTATTAGATTGAAAAGTTATATAAAAGGTGATGGAAAAGTAACGAAGTTATAAATAGATAAATAAAACCATTATATAAACAAATGAAACGGGGGAAAAATAATTATATTCAAATGAATAGTTATTAAAGATGATTAAGTGTATAAATATAAGTGATTAAGTATCTAAAAATGTGAAAGGATTAATAAATACATGATGATTAAAGAACTAATGTAAATGTGATAAATAGATATGTAAAATGTGCTGGAATAGATCTATAAAAAGATGAATTTATATTAAATGGGATTAAAGAGATGAAAAACAGTTTCAGCCACTGAGAGTTGGAACTGGTGACCGCGTGAACACCGGGTCCGACCTCCCAGTCTGGCCACGACTCTTCCTGCTTAATGAAGAACTCAACAGTCATACATTCATCCACTTCATCATACATCATCAACTGACAACTGAGGCGTGAGAAGACAAAATCAGGAAGGAAAAGTCTCTGAGGAAGCGAGGTAAGGTAAGGTAATTATGAGGTGAAAGTACTAGGCCAGTATGATTATATAGCACTTGGAAGGGATATTAGGATCATCTGGGATATATAAGGACGAAGTGAAGGAATGGAAAGCTACCACTTGGACCATCGGGGATCGAACGTGGACCTTGCAAGAAGCGAGAGGTCGGAGTGGAGTAACGGTGCCCATGAAGCACTGGGACCATCGGGGATCGAACACAAACGTATTTTATCAGCAGCACAGCTCTAATAAATTTCAGCAAACTGAAGTGTACACAGTTGTTCTCACCAGTTCTTTAAGGTTTATCAATTAGTTATTGAACTTAGTTAATGAATCAGTATTAAAGTTATGTTTATCAGTTAGTTATTGAACTACGCGTGGAACCCGTAGGTGCGGGACTCTGAAGTCCTCCTCCTTGGGCTCTAGCAGCCCCAGGCTCTGCTTCAGGAGGCTGGGGTCGTTCTTGCCCTTGCTGGGGTGGTTCTTCTCCGGCCCCGACCACGGCGGTCTCCGGGTTATCAGTCCCTTCACCAACTTCCAGGTCACCTCCGGAGCTCACAGTTCCTGCGACGGCGCTGGAACCAATCGTATTGGCGTTTGCCCTCCCATTGGAGACTTTCAGCCCCGTGGAGAGGGGGGACCTGCTGCATGGTTGACAGCTTCTCCCCCGTATCAACCTACCCTGGCTTTGTGCCCTGGAGTGGCCACTCCAGACCGACAACCAGAGCACAACTCCATAGTCTCCTGAGACTGATGAATGTCTGCTACTACTACGACTAGAAGATATAGGTAATAATATATATGTAATAGTATTAGTTAACACAAAACTATATATTGGAGGAACTCTACAACCTGTAATAAGAAGTCTTGTACTTTGAATGTAACCAATGTAGCAACCCTTTTTGTGTAATGACATTTTAAATAAAATAAAATGACAAAATAAAAAATATAGGGGTGGAATGAAAAGACAATATGTGAGTGTACGCGGGTGCCCCACAAGGCTTCCCCCGGATGCTGCATGTCGTCTTCTTCGAGGTCGAGGGTCCTACAAACACAACCAAAGATGGTACCCCCCCCCCTCTATATATTTATATAACCTATATCTATAAAATAGAATGTTTATCCGAGGTTGGTGACCAGACACTTGGTGGGACTAGCCTCGCCCAGCTTTCCAAGATGAGTCATGTTGGGTAGGGGAGCGTCATAGCCTAGTCGGTGTCGGCCGAATTGTAATACTTTAAGAAATATCGGCATTTATATTAATAGCAAACCTAAGACAACCGTGCAGTATTAACTTCTATGTAGGAGAAATCCACAAGGGCCGTGACGAGGGTTCGAACCTGCGTCCGAGAGGATCCTAGAAAATGAAGTAAGGGCGAAGAGGTAGAGCGGCTTATTGACAGAGCTCGGGTGCATGGGGGGAATTGTGTAAAATCGTGGTTTGTGTCTCAGAGAGGTTGCAGGATCCAGGATCCAAGTAAGATCAGTAGAACTTGTGGTTGCAATTCTTTTACCATGTCGTAGCTCAGTCGATTAAGGCAGCGTCTGGGATCCTCTCGGACGTAGGTTTGAACCCTCGTCACGGCCCTTGTGGATTTGTTCATTTGATGCATCACGCTATTGTGATTTCTGTGTGTAATCTCTGTAGGAGCTTATGATATATTAATAGCAGGGCCTATAAGCAACACATCCATCCTCCATCGTGCATATATTGATGTAATGGATAATTGGATAGTAGAATTTGGTATTATTGAATTTGGATAAACCGGCAAAGGTTTTGTAAAATCAAATCAAATGTTTATTCAGGTAAAGTACATACATTCAAGGTGAGATATAAACATGTTGTGGGATTTATAGATAGAGCTTGTACATACAATGTCTAAAGCCACTATTACGCAAAGCGTTTCGGGCAAGGTTGGCCCGAACCTTTGTATTTGTTTCTCATAAAACCTAACGTAACTTACCATCCAAGGTCTAATACATGCTAATTGAGGCCAAATATAGTACATATATATGTTATACTAGGCCTAGGAATATATCTGTTTGGTTTTAGCTGTATTTTTTCCGGACTATAAGGTGAATAGTACCAAGTTCTACTATGTAATTGTCCATTACGTCAATATTTAATTTATATGTACGATGCTCTACATAGTTACAAAATGTACAGGAGGATGGATTGTATTAATTAGAGATATAAACATTTCATTTTTTTTTTTTTGAGATATATACAAGAGTTGTTATATTCTTGTACAGTCACTAGCACGCGTAGCGTTTCGGGCAGGTCCCTGGAATACGATCCCCGCCGCGAAGAATCGTTTTTTCATCCAAGTACTCATTTTACTGTTGAGTTAAACAGAGGCTACAGTTAAGGATTTCGCCCAGTAAATCCTCCCCGGTCATTTGGGGTGTTATGGTAGGAAAAATTAGACTGTAGCAGAGCGTAGTTTCGATCTACGGACCTCTAGTTGGATTATGGGTCCAGCACGCTTCCACTGCGCCACTCTGCTCCACAATACATACTTATATGACCCTCAATATTAATAATTAGTATAATGTAGTATTAACATATTACAAAATGATATAAGTTTTATGATTTAATAAATATTGTCAATATACTTTGTTATTAATTTTAGCTCTTTGAAGGGTAGGGAAGGGAACTATCAGGGGGAAAGCGCCAAGCCATTACAACTATATAGCACTTCGAAGGGGTCAGGATAAGGATTTGGGATGGGACGGAGGGAAGGAATGGTGCCCAACCACTTGGACGGTCGGGATTGAACGCCGACCTGCAAGAAGCGAGACCGTCACTCTACCGTCCGACCCAAGTGGTTGGACACTTTGAGTTTATTTCAATGGGTTATGAAAACAAACATTTAAAAAGTCAAATGTTTCCGCCCGGGATCGAACCGGGGACCTTGCGCGTGTGAGGCGCACGTGATAACCACTACACTACGGAAACCTGAAATATAGTGACCTGTTATTATATGGACCAAATCCGGTTAATTGCTACCGAAGATGCACATAGTTTTTCTTCAGCGATATAATATGTGTGTGTACGGGGTGTGTGACGTCACGATAACATGAGAGGTTTAGTTTAATTTAGTTCACTTATTATGCACCCCATACCCATCTTGTGGGAGTTAGTGGAAGGGGTTACAGAGGCATATAATGGGCTCAGGGACTGAACCCCACAATTCACTTAGCTAAGCAAGTTTCAGTCTTGAAAAGCTAGTTACAAAATTCAGTATAAGTCGTCACATCAACAATGGGTTCATGATTGACCACAAGTACGGTTTCTAAATTAAGCAACTGACATATGTGGAGAGCTAGTGTCACAATTGATGTTTGTCCTGCACACCGCCAAATCGAACGGGAGGAAGCAGGAGGAAATGATTTTAGGGCTTCAGAGAGCAGGAGCCAGTGGTAAAAAGCAGTAGAAAGTATTTGTAAGGTATGTGCTTCATGAGGAAACAGGAAGTGGTGTTATTAGGGCTTCAGAGAGCAGGAGGGAATATTTTTAAGGCTTCAGAGAGCGGGAGGAAGTGGGAGGTAGCAGAAGGAAGTATTAATAAAGATGCCCTAAACATACCCTAAACTCCCTTAACATGCTAAACATAATCTCACTCCACAAATTCTCTTGTGTCAACTACATTTACAAAACCCTGTTCTTAAATGCAAACCATGCTCTGAAACTCTTCCTGGACAGATGTAATAGGACCCATTATCACCACACCAGAAATAAATATCTCTTTGATATCCCCAGAGTCAAACTTAATTTGTGTAAACACTTTATGCAAATAAAGGGACCTAGTCTATGGAACTCACTCCCTACTGAATTGAAAAGCTGTCCTACTTTTGCATCATTCAAAAACAATACTAAAAAGTACCTAATTTCATCTTCATAGTTTTTTACCTTTTGCTTTAAAACTGAACTGTATCTATTGCTACCCAATCTTTATGTACCCAATCTGAACATCTTTATCATTGCGATCATTGCTGTCTTCTTATATGTGCTGTCAATCTGCTGTAGGGTATCTATTAATCTTGTTAAAATTACCAATCAAGCTGTCAATGTAATCAACCAGAGCTTTAATATACCTATGTGCTTTAATATACTTACTATTCTCTCTCATCTCATTTTTTTTCTTGCAATGTATTTGTTATCATTTTATTAATTCTGATAGAATTTACCTACTTAAAATTATCTGTTAGATTAAGGACCTGCCCGAAACGCTGCGCGTACTAGTGGCTTTACAAGAGTGCAATTACTGTACTATGTTATGTATTCTCACAAACCCAATGTACCTTCTTGTATATAAATAAATAAATAAATAAATAAATAAATAATAGGGTTTCAGAGAGCGGGAACGAGTTGGAGGAAGGAAATATTAATTGGGTTTCAGAGATCGGGAGCGAGCAGGAGGAAGTATTTTTATGGGTTCAGAGAGTGGAGCCTCCGTAACACAGTTGGTTAGCGTACAAATGTTTCTCGCTGTAGGGCTCTCACCATGTCAGTTGCTTAATTTAGAAACTGTACTTGTGGGCGGTCTCGAGCCCATTGTTGATGCGATGATGTGCATTGAATTTTGTAACTCTCTCAGCAAGATTAACTTGCTCAGGTAAATGTATTGTGGGGTTCAGTCCCTGAGCCCATTATGTGCCTCTGTAACTCTTCCCACTACCGCCCACAGGACGGGTATGGGGTGCATATTAAATGAACTAAACTATAAACTAGGGTTATCCCATGGAATTGTCTAACTAGCGAAGTCGTTAAATACCAAGATATTACCTCAGTTCAATATCCAAAGAGAAACATTCCTCATGAACCATAGGGGGAGTGGGGGGATCATTGACAAGCCGATGACTTCCACTATCCGTCGAGGACACTAGTGACAGGTAAATTCAGGTACAAATCTCCCACATTCGTTATTGTGCCTTTATTTGTTAACATATAGCTAGCTCAACCTGTAATTTGTAATTACTTATATTGAAGGGGGTAGCAAGACACTGCTATGTACCTACATTTGTAATGAAGAAACATTATTAATACATTAAAACAATTTCGTAGCAGAGCGTAGTTTCGATCTACGGACCTCTGGGTTATGGGCCCAGCACGCTTCCACTGCGCCACTCTGCTGCTCATATTATTAGGATAATACATTTTATACATCTTTTATAATATTATAATTGGTAATATTTTCTTCATAAATAAAAGTCTCAGTGTTTCTGCGCAGTAACGCACCAGTACGTACTGATCTTGCGCATGTGATGCGCACATCATGGCTACTGAGCACAGCCAGTTGCGTATGACATACATCATAGCATGGGTATGTGATCACTGCTGCACACGATGGGTATGGGTTCACTACCACTCATGAACAGGACAAGTATTGGAGGCACTAACGCTCACAGGATAGGTATACATGGGGTCTACAGGATAAGTATGGGATCCACTCAGCCCTGGAGGCTGATCTGTCGTGTTTGTTGAGGTCTATAGCAACTCTTCTTGCATGTAAACATTCCAAGCATAAGAATTATATTTAGCGTCTGGACCGTGATTCATCAGTCAGTTACGCAAGTACTTACGAACATGTTATCTCAATCTTTGGCGACTTTACACATATTAAACAGTTGATGAGCTCTGAAAGACTGGGAGGCAGTTTATAATTATATATTATTTTCTAAATTGTTGTGTTATGCCGCCAAAACTCGGTATGTAGATGTTCAACCCGTCCTCCTAATAGAACGGCGCCTTTTGACGAATACTCTTCCCGAGACCAACAATTGTCGTACTAAAAAATACAATACAATACAATACAATTTTATTTAGGTAAGGTACATACATACAATAAATATTTACAAGGATTGTTTGACTTATAGGTAGAGCTAGTACATACAATGCCTAAAGCCACTATTACGCAAAGCGTTTCGGGCATGATAAACTTAAATGACAAGCTTAATACTAATTGAGCATAATGAGTAGAATGAAAACAAGAAATGAAAACATAGATGAAAAAGCAGCACAAATACAATGGTGGTAGCGGCTCGTGAAACTGCAGCCCATCCTCTTGTGTTGGTAGTACTTATAGTAACGATGAGGACCAAAGTAAATATATCGACGTATAACGCAATTACAAAGTAGAAATCTGAACTATTTAATTTAGACAAACCGGAAAAAGATTTTATATTTATGTTGCAAAGACAACCTTAACTAACTGAACCTTCCTAGGCCTAATACACGCAATCTGAGGCCTAATATCATACATATGTGTGCTATACTAGACGTAGGAATATATGTTTTTTTAGCTTTATTTTTCCAGACTATAAAGTAATTAGTACTATATACTTCACTTCCGACTATAAAGAGTCTATAATTAAGACTATAATTAAGACTTCAGACTATAAAGTGATCAGTAAGTACTATTATGTAATGACTTAGTACGTCAACGTTTGTACTATGGAGCATATACAACAACTACTGTGTAAACAGGAGGATGGGTCGCGACGTTGACATACTGTGCCGTTCTCTGTTGTGTTAGGATAAGGTCACTTACGCGCGAGAGTTTGTTGACGTTGGGAGACTTGAGGAGGACGGGCTGGATCACGGGGCCAAGTGTGACATCGCTGTCAAGTGAGTTATGTCGGTCTTGTCTGAGGTCAACCCCTAGAGTTGGCCTAAATAATCGCCCCCGGGTGGGCTCGAACCACCAACCTTTCGGTTAACAGCCGAACGCGCTAACCAATTGTGCCACGGAGGATCGAGGAACGTATTAAACAAATTTGTAATAAGGAGGAACTACTTAGATATCGAAGTGTGATAATTATCTGAGATCTTTTCCTGATGATGATAATTCCTATAGTGTCCTAATGCCTAAAGTAACCTTGTGTCTAGCGGTCACGACGGAGACGGGAAGCCGGCAGCTTGTCAGTGGTTCCCCCATTTTTCCTAAGTTTCCTCCTTTATTTCCCCAATTTTCCTCCTTTCCCCCCACAAAAAAGAGTAACAACAACAAAAAAGACTCTGGGGTTGGAGTCCCTGTGCCTTCTTGTACCAACTTCGAGGTTAACTCCGGAGCTGGAGCCCCCTGGGGGCAGTTCCTTGTTGCCTTCAACCTCGTCCTGACAGTTCCTGCGACGGCGCTGGAACCTGTCTTATTGGCGTTTGCCTTTCCAATTGAGACGTTCTGTGCTGTGGAGAGGGGGACCTGCTGCATGGGTGACAGCTTCTCCCCCGTATCAACCTACCCGGGCTTTGCGCCCTGGAGAGGCCACTCCAGACCGACAACCAGAGCGCAACTCCATAGTCTCCTGACACTGATGGACGCCTACTTACTTACCTACGCCTACTACTGGTGGACTTGGATGGTCCACCAGTTTTTACATTCTTGTAAAGCCACTAGCACGCATAGCGTTTCGGGCAGGTCCTTTATTCTAATACAGTTAGGTCCTAAGATTAATATTAATCTTAATTAAAACCCCGGAATACGACCCGTCAGATCGTTTCACTGCTGGGTGAAGAGAGGTGTACAGTTAAGGATTGGAACCTAGTCAATCCTCCCCGGCCAGGATACGAACTCAGACTATACTGTTCGCGAAGTGCTGGGGCTAGGGTTTCACCACTGCACCACGGGGACTGCATGCACGGGGACAAGTCATTGAAAGTTGCACAACAATTGGGAACTCTAATAAGAAAGTCAACTTTATTTTCAAGGAAAATAAAGTAAACATCTCTGGTGCGGCCACATTTGGACTGCTGTATCAAGCATAGAGGCCTCACCTTCAGAACATATCTGCTGTGGAGAAAGTACAACACAGAGCGACAAAAAGCATCTCAGAACTATATTGGCTCCCATACCAGGAACGGTTGAGGGCCCCAGGACTAACACAGCAAGCCAGACGGGGCATGGTGGCTCCCATACCAGGAACGGTTGAGGGCCCCAGGACTAACACAGCACGCCAGACGGGGCATGGTGGCTCCCATACCAGGAACGGTTGAGGGCCCCAGGTCTAACACAGCAAGCCAGACGGGGCATGGTGGCTCCCATACCAGGAACGGTTGAGGGCCCCAGGACTAACACAGCACGCCAGACGGGGCATGGTGGCTCCCATACCAGGAACGGTTGAGGGCCCCAGGACTAACACAGCAAGCCAGACGGGGCATGGTGGCTCCCATACCAGGAACGGTTGAGGGCCCCAGGACTAACACAGCAAGCCAGACGCGGCATGGCGGCTCCCATACTTATTTATTTATTTTATTTATTTATGCATATACAAGAATGTACATTGGGAATGTGAGGATACATAATATGGTAATTACAGTCTTGTAAAGCCACTAGCACGCGCAGCGTTTCGGGCAGGTCCTTAATCTAAGAAAATTTTAAGGAGGTAAATACTTGCAATATTTATAGACAAAAAAATGATAACAGTTACATGGAATGAAAAAAAGAAGATGAGAGAAAATTGTAGATACAGTATATTAAAGCACATAGGTAGCTAAGATTGATTGCAATGACAGCTTGAATGGTAGTTGACAACAAATTGGTAGGCACAATACAGCAGAAACAATATAAGATTGATTGCAATGACAGCTTGAATGGTAGTTGACAAAAATTGGTAGTCACAATACAGCATATGGCTAGCACATAAAAGAAGACAGCAATGAACACAATGATAAGGTTGTTTGATATTACATAAAAATTAGGAGATTGGGTAACACTAGGTACAGAGCAAATTTAAAGCTCAGTGTAGGAAACTAAGAAGATGAAATTAGGTACTTTTTGGTTTTGTTTTTAAATAAGGCAAAAGTTTTACAGTTTTTCAATTCACTAAGGAGTGAGTTCCATAGACTAGGTCCCTTAATTTGCATAGAGTGTTTACACAGATTAAGTTTGACCCCTGGGGATATCAAAGAGATATTTATTTCTGGTGTGGTGATAATGGGTCCTATTACATCTGTCCAGGGAGAGTTTCAGAGCATGGTTTGCATTTAAGAACAGGGTTTTGTAAATGTAGTTGACACAAGAAAATGTGTGGAGGGAGTTAATATTTAGCAAGTTTAGGGATTTAAACAAGGGAGCTGAGTGTTGTCTGAAAGCAGAGTTAGTTATAATTCTGATAGCAGATTTTTGCTGTGTGATGATGGGCTTAAGGTGGTTTGCAGTGGTAGATCCCCATGCACAGATACCATAATTAAGATAAGGGTTGATTAGTGCATAATATAGTGAGAGGAGAGCAGAGTTAGGAACATAATATCTGATTTTGGAGAGTATACCAACTGTCTTAGAGACTTTCTTAGTTATGTGTTGAATGTGGGTGCTGAAGTTGAGTTTCTTGTCTAGGAATAGGCCAAGAAACTTGCCATCATTTTTATTACTGATGTTAATGTTGTCTATCTGTAGCTGAATTGCATTTGATGATTTGCTTCCAAATAAGATGTAGTAAGTCTTTTCGATGTTTAATGTTAGTTTGTTCGTTGACATCCATAAGTGGACTTTTTTAATTCATTATTCACAACATTATTTAGTGTATGTGGGTTGAGGTCTGAATAGATAAGGGTAGTATCGTCAGCAAACAATATAGGTTTGAGAATATTAGAGACATTAGGCAGATCGTTTATATATATAAGAAATAGAAGAGGTCCTAAGATACTGCCATGTGGCACTCCAACGGTAATTGGTAGAGTGGAAGAAGTTGTATCATTGATGGTTACATATTGGTGTCTGTCACTAAGATAGGATCGGATGTAGTCAAGGGTAAGGCCTCGGATTCCATAGTGCTGGAGTTTAAGTAAAAGGTAGTTGTGATTAACAGTATCAAAGGCTTTTCTTAGGTCAATGAAGAGTCCAATCGTAAACTCATTTTTGTCAAGGGCTGAGTAGATTACGGCAAGGAGACTAATGATTGCATCGTTGGTGCTCTTTTGGGACCGAAAGCCAAACTGGCAGGGCCTGAGTATATCGAATTTTACGAGGTAGGAATAGAGCTGTTTGTAAATAATTTTTTCAAATATTTTTGATAGAATGGGTAGATTTGATATTGGTCTATAATTGTTTATGTCCGCCGGATTACCTCCTTTATGGACTGGCGTTACACTTGCTTTTTTAAGGATATCAGGGAAGGTGTGATACTCTATAGATTTGTTGAACAGTAGTGATATGGGTGGGGCAAGGGCATGGGAGGCGCTCTTGTATACAATGGACGGAATTTCACTGGTGTTCCCTGCCTTGATTTTTAGAGAGTGTATGATGGACACAACATCTGCCGGGCTGATTGGTGAAAGGAGAAAAGAGTTTGGATAGCTGCCTGAGAGATATGTGTTAATATGTGTCTAAGTCTGTGGGATTTTACTGGCAAGATTAGCACCAACCGATGAAAAGAAACTATTAAATTCATTTGCCATTTCTAAATCAGTTGACGGTATATCCCCATCCTTGTAGAGTTTTATTTGGTTATGTGAGTGTTGTTTAGTTCCTAGGATACTAGAGATTATTTTCCAAGTGCTTTTCATGTTGCCTTTTGCTTCATTGAATCTATTCACATAATATGCAAGTTTTGCCTCTCTTATGATACTGGTAAGCATTGATGAGTACCTTTTAACTACTTCCTTTGAAACTAGGCCAATCCTAAGTTTCTTTTCATATTCATGTTTCTTGTTGATTGAGTTGAGAATGCCACTTGTGAGCCATGGATTGTTTAATCTTTTGTCAGTTACTTGCTTGGTAAGAAGGGGACAATGAAGGTTGTAGAGGCTTAGAGTTTTGGAGAGGAAGAGGTTAGCTAATGAATTTATATCATGGGTATTATTGAATTCAGAATCCCAGTTAATATTGTGAAGTGCATCTGTAAGATTGCCTAAAGCTGATTCACTGTGTAGCCTAAATGATATACTTACTTACGCCCTGTGAGCGTCGTGGGCGTACACACGCCCTGTGAGCGTCGTGGGCGTACACACGCCCTGTGAGCGTCGTGGGCGTACACACGCCCTGTGGGCATCGTGGGCGTACACACACGCCCTGTGAGCGTCGTGGGCGTACACACGCCCTGTGAGCGTCGTGGGCGTACACACGCCCTGTGAGCGTCGTGGGCGTACACACGCCCTGTGAGCGTCGTGGGCGTACACACGCCCTGTGGGCATCGTGGGCGTACACACACGCCCTGTGAGCGTCGTGGGCGTACACACTCCCTGTGAGCGTCGTGGGCGTACACACGCCCTGTGGGCATCGTGGGCGTACACACACGCCCTGTGAGCGTCGTGGGCGTACACACGCCCTGTGAGCGTCGTGGGCGTACACATGTGGGTTTAGAAAGATGATCCCTATCTTAATTATGGTATCTGTGCAAGGGGGTCTCTCTGCAAACCACCTCAAGCCCATCATCACCCAACAAAAATCTGCTATCAGAACAATAACAAACTCTGCTTTCAGACAACACTCAGCTCCCCCTGTTTAAATCCCTCAACATGCTAAACATAAGTTCATAATCTCCACACTTTCTCCTGTGTCAATTACATTTGTAAAACCCTGTTCTTAAGTGTAAACCCTGTTCTGAAACTCTCCCTGGACAGATATAATAGAACCCATTATCACTACACCAGACATAAATATCTCTTTGATATCCCCAGGGCCAAACTTAATCTGTGTAAACACACTATGCAATTAAACGGACCCAGTCTATGGAACTCACTCCCTAATGAATTGAAAAACTGTCAAACTTTTGCCTTATTCAAAAATAAAACCAAAAATTACCTTATTTTATCTTCATAGTTTTCTACCTGGTGCTTTATCTGGCATTGTATCTAGTGCTACCAAATCCCCCAATATTTGTGCCTAAGCCATGTTGCTTTACCATTGTAATCTTAGATATCATCTGATAACATGGTTGTTGTATTGAGTACATATCCTGCTGCATTATTCCTTGAAATGATCCTCATACTGTGCTTCAGTGAACCAATGTATAACCCTAAAATGTTATCCTAATGTACCTAGTAATCCTTTCATTGCTGTGTATTGTTATTATTGTGTATTGTTCTAATCTGCTTTTGAGTCAAAAGTTCTTGCAATGTTCATGTAAACATTTTTGACGATTTGCTGTAATTATTCAACTTAAAATTATCTGTACCTTTATAGTAAAGCTGTAAAGTACCTGTAAACATTTTTATGTTAATTTTGCTGTGAATAGTCTAAAATTTTCTGTTAGTTTAAGGATTTGCCCGAAACGCTATGCGTGCTAGTGGCTTTACAAGAATGTAAAATCAACTCAATTTCTATGTTCTCTGTTAATCCCCAATGTACCTTCTTGTATATAAATAAATAAATATATAAATATGCAGGCAATGTATATACTGTATAATAAATAAATAAATGATATAATCGATAATTTTATACATTTATGATAAACATTTTAACCCAGTTTTATCCAGTGCTCCCACATGTCCCTTAGGCTTGTATTTTAACTTATTTATGTTACTTGGTCTATAATTGTCACGCTATCACGGAATAAATCCACATATTGACTTAGATATCTCTGAAGTTACACAGTTTATGTAATTGACAAATTTCAACATTCTCTGTGATTCTTGTTTGACAGAAAACGAGATACATTTATGGGGTGACTCTTCTGGTTAGTGACCTTAACACCTGTTGTACGAGGAACGCTCAATGACTTTTTTTTTGCTATGGATCATATTACACTAACAATTAACAATACCCAAATTGAAAGCAGAGTAGATGGAAAATTATTTTTGGTGTTCACATTGACAAGGAACTGAATTTCACTTGTCATATACGAAATATAGCAAAATTAAATGTCTCAAACAGTAAGCATCGTAAATTTATAAATTTATTTTATATATACAAGAAGGTACATTGGGCCAACGACTCAAAAGTCCCAGGTGTAAACGAAATTACATCACAAGTTATAAAAGAACTGGCAGATGAACTGTGTCTCCCACTGAAATTAATGTAAAGAATTACTTGTTATTGCTATCTAAGATAATTAGACGAGCCAAAACTAAATACTACGAAGATAAATTTACACAAATAAAGAGCAACATTAAAAAACTTGGAGCACAATTTCACAAATATTGGGATCAAAGAAGATTTTAAATAACAAACCAACACTCTTGTCCAATAACGATGGTCAGCTTTCAGCCTCTGATTCTGCTATTGAGTTCAATAGGTTCTTCTCTTCCATTGGGTCATCCCTTGCAAAAGATATTCCATCTTCCAATACTGACGTTAAGGACTATCTTACAGGTAACTATCCACAGTCTCTGTACCTATATATATAAAGACTACTAATTCCACTGATGTCAATGAGATAATCCTTTCCCTTAAAACCAAGTCTAGTGCCCTTGAGGAGATACCAACATTAATTTACAAAAAAGCCTCCAGAACTTTAGCCCCTGCTATTGCATTGCTCTTCAACAAGTCACTTGAACTCCAAACCTTTCCAGATATCCTAAAAAAAAAGCGAGAGTAACCCCTGTCCACAAATGTGGTGATCTCACTGATGCTATAACAACTACAGACCTATATCAATCCTGCCTAACTTGTCAAAAATTTTTGAAAAACTAATCTACAAGCAGCTTTACTCTTATCTAGCCAAACACAATATACTTAGCTCTTGCCAATATGGCTTCAGACCCAAAAAAAAGCACTAACAATGCACTTATTAGTATGATTAACTTGATTCATGCAGCTCTTGATAAAAATGAGTTCCCTGTTGGGTTATTTGTGGACCTGCGTAAGGCTTTTGACACTGCCAACCACCAAAACCTTCTTCTTAAATTACATCATTATGGAGTCAGAGGTCACTCCCTGCAATACCTCAAATCCTACCTTACTGACAGGATCCAGTATGTTTCTGTGAATAATTCAATTTCTCCCATCCTACCCATCAACATTGGTGTTCCTCAGGGCAGCATACTTGGCCCTCTCCTCTTTCTCATCTACATTAATGACCTTCCAAGTGCCTCCCAACACCTCAAACCAATTCTATTTGCTGACGACACGACCTTCATTTACTCCAGTCCTGACCCCCTTGCTCTAAATGCCACAGTAAATACTGAGCTAAATAAAGTCCATCTTTGGCTAACTGCCAACAAACTCACCCTTAACATTGACAAAACTTTTTATATTCTGTTTGGCAATAAATCCTCTAATCAAATAAATCTCAAAATAAACTATACCCAAATTTGTAACAAATTAGATGGCAAATTCCTTGGCGTTCTCATTGACCACAAGCTGAATTTCTAGGGACACATCCTAAATATATCAAAAAAAGTTTCAAAAACTGTTGGCATTCTTTCTATGATCAGATATTTTGTACCCCGCCCTGCCCTGGTGACTCTCTATTACTCCCTCATCTATCCATATCTCAACTATGGTATTTGTGCTTGGGGTTCTATTACCCAAAATCATTTACGTCCTCTAATTACTCAACACAAAGCTGCTATTAGGACAATATCCAACTCTGGCCCCAGACATCACTCGGTACCCCTACTCAAATCTCTGAAACCTATTTTGTTTGCTGATGATACTACCCTCATCTACTCTAACCCCAACCCACATACACTAAATAATGTTGTTAATAATGAAGTAAAAAAAGTCCACATATGGATGTCAACCAACAAACTAACACTTAACATAGAAAAGACCTACTACATCTTATTTGGAAGCAAATCTACAAATGCAATTCAGCTTCAGATAGACAATGTAAACATTAGCAACAAAAATGATGGAAAGTTTCTTGGCCTATTCCTAGACAAGAGACTCAACTTCAGTACCCACATACAACACATAACTAAGAAAGTCTCTAAAACAGTTGGTATACTCTCCAAAATCAGATATTATGTACCTAACTCTGCTCTCGTCTCTCTATATTACGCACTAATCTATCCCTATCTCAACTATGGTATCTGTGCATGGGGTTCAACCACTGCAAACCACCTCAAGTCTATCATCACCCAGCAAAAATCTGGGTATCATTAATAATAAATAATATCAAATTCTGCTTTCAGACAACACTCAGCCCCCTTGTTTAACTCCCTAAACATGCTAAACATAATCTCACTCCATAAATTCTCTTGTGTCAACTACATTTACAAAACCCTGTTCTTAAATGCAAGTCCTTGTCTGAAACTCTTCCTGGACAGATGTAATAGGACCCATTATCACCACACCAGATATAAATATCTCTTTGATATCCCCAGAGTTAAACTTAATCTGTGTAAACACTCTATGCAAATAAAGGGACCCAGTTTATGGAACTCACTCCCTATTGAATTGAAAAGCTGTCCAACTTTTACATCATTCAAAATCAATACTAAAAAGTACCTAATTTCATCTTCTTAGTTTTTCACCTTTTGCCTTAAAATTGCACTGTATCTATTGCTACCCAATCTCCCAACCTTTATGTTCCCAATTTGAACATCTTTACCATTATGATCATTGCTGTCTTCTTATATGTGCTGCCAATCTGCTGTATGGTGTTTATTAATCTTGTTTATCTGTATCTATTGCTACCCAGTCTCCCAATCTTTATGTACCCAAACTGAACATCTTTACCATTGTGATCATTGCTGTCTTATATGTGCTGTTAATCTGCTGTATGGTGTCTATTAATCTTGTTTAAATTACCAATCAAGCTGTCAATGTAATCAATCAGAGATTTAATATAACAATGTGCTTTAATATACTTACTAAGCTCTCTCATCTCATTTTTCTCTTGCAATGTATCTTTATCATTTATCAATTCTGATAGAAATTACCTACTTAAAATTATCTGTTAGATTAAGGACCTGCCCGAAACGCTGCGCGTACTAGTGGCTTTACAAGAGTGTAAATACTGTACTATTCAATGTATTCTCACAAACCCAATGTACCTTCTTGTATATATATATATAAATAAATAAATAAATAAAATAAATATGTTAGATATTAAGTCACTGCACATTCTCTCATGTGTATTATACATATATAAAACGCTGAACTGTAATGCCAATCCTGACCTCAAAAGCTTCATGGAAGGTTGTAACAGAACCCATGAGCACCACACCAGAAAAAAATACAGTTTTGATATTCCTAGAGTACGATTTAATCAAACTAGAAATGCTCTACAAATCAAGGGACCCAGAATGTGGAATGGCCTTCCCAACCATGTTAAAGACTGTACCTCTCTCAACCAGTTTAAGATAAAAACGAAGCTATACCTAATAAATTCCCTGTAACCTACCTTACCCCTCTATTTTCAACCAATGTCTGTTTTTTTTTTTAAATGGCGCTATTTGTCGACAGAATTGTATTTGTGCTGCTTTTTCAGCCATGTTCCCCCCTTTTTTATCTCTTTTTTTATTTGTTCTCAACTCATTTTATTCTTTATGCTCAATTAGTATTAAGCTTTAGTCATTTAAGTTTTTCATGCCCGAAACGCTTTGCATAATAGTGGCTTTAGCCATTGTATGTACTAGCTCTATCTATTTTATTTATTAATTTATTTATATATATACAAGAAGGTACATTGGGTTTGTGAGAATACATTGGATAGTACAGTATTTACATTCTTGTAAAGCCACTAGTACGCGCAGCGTTTCGGGCAGGTCCTTAATCTAGCAGATAATTTTAAGTAGGTAATTTCTATCAGAATTGATAAATGATAAAGATACATTGCAAGAGAAAAATGAGATGAGAGAGCTTAGTAAGTATATTAACACCAAGTAAGGCTTCCAGCACTTCCACTAACACGATAACATCATTTATATTTGCCAACATCCAGGGTATAAAAACACGCAAAACCAACAAAGTTCAATTTATAGATGGTCTCCTTCATGAGGCAAATGCAGTTTGCAGCCCTAACAGAAACCCACACAAAGGACTACCATGATGGTGAAATATGGATCTCAGAGTACAATCTTTTCAGATGTGATAGGAAACACCGGCTTCAGGGTGGGGTCAGCCTCTACATCAAAGACACACTCATCTGTACTGAGCTGCTAAACACCTCAAATGATATGGTGGAAGTGCTGATAATCAAAATAGAGATTTTAAATGTAGTTATTGTCCTTGTATATAAGTCACCGGAGGCAAACCGTCAGCAGTTTAAAGACCAACTAATGAAAATAGAACACTGCTTGGAAAACCTCACAAATCCAGCTCCGAACATCATCCGGCTTGGGGACTTCAACCTACGGCACCTGAAATGGAAGCACCTGGCTAATACAGTAATATCAGAAAGAATACCAGGAAGTAGCCTAAATGAACAGGCACATGCAAATGACCTGCTACGGATGTGCGACAGGTTTGCCTTAAACCAGCAAATAGTAGAACCATCTAGGAAGGAGAACACGCTGGACCTCATTTTCACTAATAATGATGAATTGATCAGGAACATAATGATTACAAATACCTGTTACTCAGATCACAACTTAATTGAAGTTATGACAACCATGGGGAGTAGACCTTCAAAACCAGTCCAGATTCCCGGTGGAGGAGATTTCAGCAAATTCAACTTCAATAATAAACAGATAAACTGGGAGCAAATAAACCAGGACTTCACAGAAATAAACTGGGAAGAACAGCTAGAAAATGCAAACCTGAACCAGTGCCTGGAAAAAATAAGCTCAGTAGCACTAGAAATATGTTCAAACCGCATACCTCTAAGAAAAAAGAGGAAGAGATGCAGATTGGAACGGGAACGTCGTTCCCTATATAGGCGAAGAAAACGAATCCCGGAACAACTTGAGAGTCGCACCCTATCTCAATAACAGCGAAGAAGATTAGGTAGAGAAATAGAAACAATTGAACGGAAGCTACAAGAATCATACAAAACCCAGGAGAGGCAAAGAGAGCAAAAGGCCATCAGTGAAATAGAAAGAAATCCGAAATATTTTTTCTCCTATGCAAAATCAAGATCAAAAACCACATCTAGTATCGGGCCCCTGGGAAAGGGAGATGGAACTTTCACCGATGACAACAAAGAAATGAGCGAGCTGCTGAGGACGCAGTACGACTCTGTTTTCAGCGAGCCATTAAACACACTAAAGATTGATAACCCAAACGAATTTTTCATGGATACGATACCAACATCAAATCAAATATCAGACGTCACCCTATCCCCACTGGATTTTGAAGAAGCCATAAACAGTATGCCTATGCACTCTGCACCAGGCCCGGATTCTTGGAACTCCATATTCATAAAGAACTGTAAAAAACCACTATCGCAAACCCTCCACGTTCTGTGGAGACAAAGCCTAGATACTGGCGTTATTCCTGATATACTAAAAACAGCAGAGATAGCACCACTTCATAAAGGAGGAAATAAGGCAGAGGCAAAAAATTACAGACCGATAGCGCTAACATCGCACATCATAACAATTTTTGAGAGAGTGCTAAGAAGTAAAATCACAAAATACATGGAATCACAGCAACTCCATAACCGGGGACAACATGGTTTCAGAACAGGGCGCTCTTACCTGTCGCAGTTGCTGGACCACTATGATATGGCATTAGATGCTATGGAAGACAAACATAACGCGGATGTAATTTACACAGATTTCGCAAAAGCTTTTGATAAATTTGACCATGGTGTTATTGCACATAAAATGCGTTCAAAAGGAATTACCGGAAAAATAGGCAGATGGATCTACAATTTCCTGACCAACAGAACCCAATGTGTAATAGTCAACAAAATAAAATCCAGCCCATCAACTGTGAAGAGCTCAGTCCCCCAGGGTACTGTGCTTGCTCCAGTACTTTTTCTCATCCTCATTTCGGACATAGACAAGAACACAACCTATAGCACTGTGTCATCCTTTGCAGATGACACTAGGATCTTCATGAGAGTAGGCAACATAGAGGACACGGCAAACCTCCAGTCAGATGTAGATCAGGTCTTTCTATGGGCTACAGAAAATAATATGGTGTTTAACGAAGATAAGTTCCAGCTCATGCGCTATTGAAAAAATGAAAATATAAAAACGGAAACCACGTACAAAACTCAGGCAAATCATAACATAGAACGAAAAGGCAATGTAAAGGATCTGGGTGTACTCATGTCGGAAGACCTTACCTTTAAAGAACACAATAAAGTAGCCGTCACAACTGCAAGAAAAATGACAGGTTGGATAACAAGAACTTTTCACACTAGAGATGCTATACCGATGATGATACTTTTCAAAACGCTTGTGCTCTCTAGAGTAGAGTACTGCTGCACAATGACAGCACCTTTCAAAGCTGGAGAAATTGCTGACCTGGAGAGCGTGCAGAGAGCCTTTACTGCTAGAATCCACTCAGTAAAACATCTAAACTACTGGGACCGACTAAAGAGCCTAAAACTGTACTCCCTTGAGCGCAGGCGGGAGAGATACATAATAATTTACACGTGGAAAATATTAGAGGGGCTGGTCCCAAACCTGTACACAGAAATAACATCACATGAGACCAGAAGACATGGCAGGATGTGCAGAATACCCCCGTTGAAAAACAGAGGTGCAACTGGTACTCTGAGAGAGAACTCTATCAACATCAGATGTCCGAGACTGTTCAACACGCTTCCACTACACATAAGGGGCATAACTGGCCGACCCCTCACAGTCTTCCAGAGAGAACTGGATAAGCACCTCCAAAGGATACCTGATCAACCAGGCTGTGACTCATACGTCAGGCTGCGAGCAGCCGCGTCCAACAGCCTGGTTGATCAGTCCGGCAACCAGGAGGCCTGGTCGACGACCGGGCCGCGGGGACGCTAAGCCCCGGAAGCACCTCAAGGTAACCTCAAGGTATATTAAAGCTCTGATTGATTACATTGACAGCTTGATTAGTAATTTAAACAAGATTAATAGACACCATACAGCAGATTGACAGCACATATAAGACAGCAATGATCACAATGGTGAAGATGTTCAGATTGGGTACATAAAGATTGGGAGACTGGGTAGCAAAAGATACAGATAAACAAGATTTATAAACACCATACAGCAGATTGGCAGCACATATAAGAAGACAGTGTAACGGTTCTATTGTTACGTAAAGTATGGTGACAATAAACACAGACACTAAGATACTATATATATATTTGGTCTAATATACAGAAGTACACAGGTGATACTTTGGTGTGAGTTGAGCGCACTGAGCGTCGGTACAGTATCTCGCAAGTGTCTGCTCTAGACCACACTTGAAAGTAGACTCTGGTGAATGTTTGATTGATGATGACTGATGAAGATTAAGCCACCCAAAAGGTGGCACGGGCATGAATAGCCCGTAAGTGGTGGCCCTTTTAAGCCATTACCAGTATCAAGAGCTGATACTGGAGATCTGTGGTGGTGCGAATGCACCCTGCATGACGGGAGATGTCTCCCTTATGAATGTGTTAAGATGAAGATGAAGCCACCCAAAAGGTGGCACGGGCATGAATAGCCCGTAAATGGTGGCCATTTTAAGCCATTACCAGTATCAGGAGCTGATACTGGAGATCTGTGGAGGTGCGAATGCACCCTGCATGACGGGAGATGTCTCCCTTGTGAATGTGTTAAGATGAAGATGAAGCCACCCAAAAGGTGGCACAGGCATGAATAGCCCGTAAGTGGTGGCCCTTTTGAGCCATCACCAGTATCAATAGATGATACTGGAGATCTGTGGAGGTGCGACTGCACCCTGCGTGACGGGAGATGTCTCCCGGACCAAATGGTGACCAGATGGTGGTGGCTCAGTGATGAGAGAGAGAGAGAGAAGATGAAGCCACCCAAAAGGTGGCACGGGCATGAATAGCCCGTAAGTGGTGGCCCTTTTGAGCCATTTCCAGTATCAATAGATGATACTGGAGATCTGTGGAGGTGCGACTGCACCCTGCGTGACGGGAGATGTCTCCCGTGCTCTCAGTGTGTGAGCCCTCTGGTGAATGTTTGCTATTCTGCTGCTTATATGCTCGGGCAACTCCTCACCGTGTTGCCCGGGCAACGCCTCACCTCATTCATCTCCAAAGGTTGAATATTAACAATGCATTTGGAGCGAGTATATTATTGGGATAATCTACTCGCTACAACAGCAATGATCACAATGGTAAAGATGTTCAAATTGGGAACATAAAGGTTGGGAGATTGGGTAGCAATAGATACAGTGCAATTTTAGGCAAAAAGTGAAAAACTATGAGGATGAAATTAGGTACTTTTTAGTATTGATTTTGAATGATGTAAAAGTTGGACAGCTTTTCAATTCAGTAGGGAGTGAGTTCCATAAACTGGGTCCCTTTATTTGCATAGAGTGTTTACACAGATTAAGTTTAACTCTGGGGATATCAAAGAGATATTTATTTCTGGTGTGGTGATAATGGGTCCTAATACATCTGTCCAGGAAGAGTTTCAGACAAGGATTTGCATTTAAGAACAGGGTTTTGTAAATGTAGTTGACACAAGAGAATTTATGGAGTGAGATTATGTTTAGCATGTTTAGGGAGTTAAACAAGGGGGCTGTGTGTTGTCTGAAAGCAGAATTTGATATTATTCTGATAGCAGATTTTTGCTGGGTGATAATGGACTTGAGGTGGTTTGCAGTGGTTGAGCCCCATGCACAGATACCATAGTTGAGATAGGGATAGATTAGTGCATAATATAGAGAGATGAGAGCAGAGTTAGGTACATAATATCTGATTTTGGAGAGTATACCAACTGTTTTAGAGACTTTTTTAGTTATGTGTTGTATGTGGGTACTGAAGTTGAGTCTCTTGTCTAGGAATAGGCCAAGAAACTTTCCATCATTTTTATTGCTAATGTTTACATTATCTATCTGAAGCTGAATTGATTTTGTAGATTTGCTTCCAAATAAGATGTATAGTAGGTCTTTTCTATGTTAAGCGTTAGTTTGTTGGTTGACATCCATAAGTGGACTTTTTTTAGTTCATTATTAACATCATTTAGTGTATGTGGGTTGGGGTTAGAGTAGATGAGGGTAGTATCATCAGCAAACAAAAAAGGTTTCAGAATGTTATAGACATTTGGCAGATCATTGATGTATATAAGAAATAGGGGAGGTCCCAAGATGCTGCCCTGTGGCACTCCAACGGTTATTGATAGAGTGGGAGAGGATATATATTATTGATGGTTACACATTGGTGTCTATCACTATGATAGGATTAATGGATATAGTCCAGTGCATGGCCTCGGATTCCATAATGATGAAGTTTAAGTAAGAGGTAGTTGTGATTAACAGTATCAAAGGCCTTTCTCAGGTCAATGAAGAGTCCAATTGGAAACTCATTTTTGTCAAGGGCTGAGTAAATTATATCAAGGTATCAAGGAGACTAATAACTGCATCGTTGGTACTCTTTTGGGAGCAGAAGCCAAACTGACAGGGGCTAAGAATGTTTAATTTTACGAGGTAGGAGTAGAGCTGTTTGTAGATAATTTTTTCAAATATTTTTGATAGTATGGGTAGGTTCGATATTGGTCTATAGTTGTTTATGATCTGAAACTGAAACCTGATCAGATCCTGATCTGAAACTCTTCATTGATAGATATAACAGAACCCACGAGCACCACAACATAAATAAATATCTGTTTGATATAAATTGACAGTCATGCTAATATAATTGCCAGTAAGGTTTATGTAATTCACAATCATCTAAATATAATTGCCAGTTTAGATAATATAATTGACAGAGGATTATATGAATCAGGATAATATTATTGCTAATCAAGCTAATATAACTTAATTTGAATCAGGCTTTTTCACCCACAGGGTTATTGATCGATGGAACTAACTACCCACCAATGCCATAACTGCCAAAATGTGCTGAATTTCAAAATATACCTGGAAAAAATCAAAGAAAATTGGGGGGGGGGAAGGGAACCTTCAACAAGCTGCCAGCTTCCTGTTTTTATTGAGGCCACTAGGGTTAGTGGCCCTCAGGTAAATCGGGTAAAATATTATTCCAAGACAATTACTGCATAACTGATAAAGTTAGGCTAGAGTAATATAAATTTCTGGTAAATTTCTAGAGTAATATAAATTTAAATTTCATATTAACTTGACTGACAGTTATAAATGCCAATCTGCCTTCAATAAACTCTTTGGTGAAATATTTATAATCAAGAGTATTATTCATAAATATGCCTAAACAAAAAATATAAAATAGACATCAGTTTGCATATGAATCTGATGAGAAAATTCCTTGATTAACCTACATTTCCCTATCAATCAAATGGTCTCATCTTAAGTACGTCTCAGACTGTCTTCTTCACCAGCACCAATGCTAAATAATATTACAACAATAATGTCCATAACTTAGCTACAGAGTATATTACATTTTAAATAAATTTTCACAGAGAACAAAAACAGAAAGCACATTATTATTTACATAAATATGAAGAAAAACATTTAAAGCTTTGATTTATCTTTGCTAAACTAAAGTGATATTTCTATACTTATAAGCAATTTTGAATTTTCCTATAGTGACAGCTTCTCTAGTTCTTGCTTGGTCATCTAACTTTCATAAAAGAACAATATAATAAAATATCTTGATCTTTACCTTTCATGGTGAAGTGTATTTCTCAAACAAAATAGAATTACCTTTGAAGAACATCCAACTGACATTGTGATAGCACACTGTTAGATTAAAGTTAAGTTACTATACCTGTATGTGCCTCATTATCCTTCAACATTCTCTTAATTACCTTCCACACTCTAAGTGTTTAGCCTATTATCTGCATGTATCATTTTGTGCCTCTTCATACTTCCAAGACGACTGAATCTCTTCCCACACTCTGGACACTCGTGAGGCTTATCACCTGAATGCACTAACATGTGAGTCTTCATATTTACACGCTCACTGAATCTTTTCCCACACTCTGGACACTCGTGAGGCTTGTCACCTGAATGTACTAACATGTGAGTCGTTATATTTCCACGTTGACTGAATCTCTTCCCACACTCTGGACATTCATGAGGTTTATTACCTGAATGCACTAACATGTGAGTCGCCATACTTCCATGTTGACTGAATCTCTTCCCACACTCTGGACATTCATGAGGTTTGTCACCTGAATGCACTAACATGTGCTGTATTATAGTTTTACGTTCTCTAAATTTTTTGCCACACTCGGCACATTGAAAAGGTCTCTCATCCGCATGCACCATTCTGTGACGCTTCATATGTCCACGCTCACTGAATCTCTTTCCACACTCTGGACACTCGTGAGGTTTGTCACCTGAATGCACTAGCATGTGAGTCGTCATACTTCCACGTTGACTGAATCTCTTCCCACACTCTGGACATTCATGAGGTTTATTACCTGAATGCACTAACATGTGAGTCTTCATACTTCCACGTTGACTGAATCTCTTCCCACACTCTGGACACTCATGAGGTTTGTCACCTGAATGCACTAACCTATGAGTCGTCATACTTTGACGTAGACTGAATCTCTTTCCACACTCTGGACACTCGTGAGGTTTGTCACCTGAATGCACTAACATGTGCTTTATTATATTTCCACGTTCTCTAAATTTTTTGCCACACTCAGCACATTGAAAAGGTCTCTCATCCGCATGCACACCCCTGTGCGGTCCATAGAATTACCCCAATCACCCCAAATCAGGCCAAAACTACCCAAATCGTCCTAGCATTACGTAAGTAATGAAGAAATATAGCATATTTACTTACTATAATGTTGGTTCTACACGTAGAACATGATCAAACCTATTTTTACTCTGAAATAATCTAATTTCATAACGAAATTAGACGTAAATATGTGAGAGGTGACGCCATAGGAAGTCGACGGTCCAAGCGACAATTGTGTGGAGCGACTTATCCAAGAAATATGGTCGCCAGGAGAGTGTTTGCTGCCATATCAGCCTCCTGTACACAGTGATCCAGTCCTTTTCGTTCATTGAACACCGAACCCTACACGCCCTCTGATATATTG
The DNA here is from genome assembly GCF_040958095.1 of Procambarus clarkii. Lineage (NCBI taxonomy): Eukaryota > Metazoa > Arthropoda > Malacostraca > Decapoda > Cambaridae > Procambarus > Procambarus clarkii. The sequence goes on from NC_091220.1 coordinate 3,750,101, forward strand.
CTTAATTAACAAATATTCACAAGTAAAGATTATATTTGTATATGTTATCAGAAAGGCAGATATAAAATAGTTTTTGTGAATCCATCACAGAGATTATACCTTATTAGAGAGGAAAAATATTCATACTTTAAACAAGGCTTCATGGCCGACGCTCTCCTTACCGATATGGGAACTATGACCTTCCGAAGATCAATGTTAATTTAATCTAGATATTGTAATAAACGAAGTTTTCTATGTCATCATAAAGACATAAATATAAGCTGCATGTTAATACTTTGGCATAAATATAACTGAATTGAAAGTTAAGATATATGCCTTTTTATAGTTACTTGATGGCTCGCTCAGGGAGTGTGAAGGCCTCCACACAAACCAATCAATTTTATAATTACTTTGCATATATGCAAAGTAACGCCATAGGTCTTTATGTCAGAATAAAGCCATGTAGACGATAATGTAACTACATTTCAAGGAAAACATATCTTAATATAATTATTAAATGAATGCAAAGTTATGGTTAAATAAATAGCCAATACCACACAAACGCCGGTGTCCGGACACATGAATAGTCGCATTAGGTGAAAGGAAATGTACCCAACCATTTCCATTTACCCAACTAGTTTGTGCACCCTATACTCATCCTCTGTGCGGTAATTTATTGTGCATCCCATACTCATCTTGTTACCAGTAGTTTGTGCAACCCATACTCATCCTGTGACCCGTAATTTATTGTGCATCCCATACTCATCCTGTTACCGGTAGTTTGTGCAGCCCATACCCATCCTGTGACCTGTAATTTATTGTGCAACCCATACTTATCCTGTGACCTGTAGTTTATTGTGCAGCTAATACTCATTCTGTGAGTCATAGGACATTGCGCAACCCTTTCTCATCGTGTGAATCTATGTTTACTTTGCTCTCCATATTCATCCTCTGCGCGATAGTTTCTTGTGCAACCCATACCCATGATGTGAGTGGTAGTTTATTGTGTACCCTATATTCATCCTGTGAGTATAGGGTACACAATTCTTGTTTGGATTCTTGTAATGTTATTTGTCTATTTGTAGTCACAGTATTTGTGCGCCCCTTGAGGGACTTGAATTAGAAGGGGGTTGAAATAGCCTAAGCTACTCTATCCCTTCGAGTTGTATTTATTGCTTATCTCAATAAACATACTTGAACTTGAACTTGGGTACACAATGAGTTCATTTGTACTCCATACTCATCATCAAGAAGTGTATTTTACCAGCATTGTAATATAAATTAAGAATAAAAGCTTAACTGGATTACGGACCCATAATCAAAATAAGAGTCATCACTAATTATCATGACAAATTGTCTAGGCTACACTTCCGCCTTCGACAAGCTGCCGCCGGATGTGGGTATAGTTTATTGTACACCCCCGCACCCCCAGTCCTGGAAGGGCGGGCATTGGGATGTGGACATGTGTACCATTATACCCCCCCCCCCCCCCCCACACACACACTCCTCTCCTGTTAATAATAATACTAATAATAATAAAAATTAAAAATAATAACGTTAATAAATATTATAATTAAAACACTTACTGTAATACCCTAGTGCTTGAATGAAGGTGAAGGAAAGACCCAATAAATGTGTAAGTGTATTAAAAACCAAATTTTCGTTGGGTGAGCTGGCAGGTGAGCACCACCTGCCAGCTCACCCAGTAATGAACATCACCTGCACACTGCACCGAACCACTTGCCAGCAGGTGCAGAAGTACGATGGAAAGAGCAAAGTATACAATATTTCAAATATAATATTAAAGATATATTTAGGATTTAATGTTTTCCTATAAAGTTTCAATAATACCTTTATTTGATTTTTTGTATTATTTTCTACCACAGACGTGGCCACACATTAACAATGCTAACCAACATATATACATTTTCTTCAGTCCGCCATGGTTAACCCTTTCCACTACCGCCCACAAGATGGGTATAGGGTGCATAATATAAGAACTAAACTAACTAACTCCATTGATAGGGTTAGAGATTTGTTAAACATATAGTTCAGGGATTTATTGAACAATCAACCACATAAGGTGATTGTAGTGTTTTTAAAATGCTAGGCTAAGCTACATACGTAAATACATAAATACACAGATTTACGTATGCCCTACATAAAGTGTTCGATGTGTCTTTTACATAGTGTCATTAACGTGCATTTACAAAGGTGAAATTGAATTCTGACCATCTTCCACATATACTTTATACACATATGCACACACAGACGTATGCGTACATATACATATATATACATACATATATGCACACATACATACACATATATTTGTCTCTTTTACTCTGACAAGGTGAGATAACTGATAGAGAAACTAGTGTGCAATTAAGCACTTAATCACTGAAGGTGATTAAGGTGCTTTCACAAGCTCAGGTTATAGAGTTACATCACATACATTCATTGTATAATTGATACGTTACATGGTCAATCTAGGGTACAAGTTCAATATATCATCAAGTGTTCCAGTACTCAAATAGTAATTACACAGTTCAGCATACCTTAGCCCAGGAGGGCGAAAGTCAGTCAGTATGGGACATTCTACAATATAATGTTCAAGAGAGTGCATGTTTTCTCTTTCACAAAGTTGACACATTGTGTACTCGACATTTGGGTTTTGAGAAAGCTGCCAGATACGTCTATATCCCAAGCGTATTATGGCCACTAAAACATCACATTGCCGGGTTCTTGTTTCATTAATCCTGTATGTGAATGTCTCCGCACGATATCTATCATAATATTTAATGCTACAATTTTCAGGTCTTTGTGAATTTGTTAGGTCGGTGAGATTTTCATTAGATTTTTTTTTTTATTTATTTATTTTTATTTATGCATATACAAGAATGTACATAAGGAATGTGAGGATACAAATATGGTAATTACAGTCTTGTAAAGCCACTAGCACGCGCAGCGTTTCGGGCAGGTCCTTAATCTAAGAAAATTTTAAGGAGGTAAATACTTGCAAAATTATAGACTTAAAATTATAGACAAAATTATAGACTAGACAAAAAATGATAACAGATTACATGAAATGAAAAAAATGATGAGAGAAAATTGTAGGTACAGTATATTAAAGCACATAGGTAGCTAAGATTGATTGCAATGACAGCTTGAATGGTAGTTGACAAAAAAATTGGTAAGCATAATACAGCAGAAACAATATAAGATTGGTTGCAATGACAGCTTGAATGGTAGTTGACAAAAATTGGTAGTCACAATACAGCATATGGCTAGCACATAAAAGAAGACAGCAATGAACACAATGATAAGGTTGTTTGAAATTACATAAAAATTAGGAGATTGGGTAACACTAGGTACAGAGCAAATTTAAAGCTCAGTGTAGGAAACTAAGAAGATGAAGTTAGGTACTTTTTGGTTTTGCTTTTAAATAAGGCAAAAGTTTTACAGTTTTTCAATTCACTAGGGAGTGAGTTCCATAAACTAGGTCCCTTAATTTGCATAAAGTGTTTACACAGATTAAGTTTGACCCTGGGGATATCAAAGAGATATTTATTTCTGGTGTGGTGATAATGGGTCCTATTACATCTGTCCAGGGAGAGTTTCAGAGCATGGTTTGCATTTAAGAACAGGGTTTTGTAAATGTAGTTGACACAAGAGAATGTGTGGAGGGAGTTAATATTTAGCAAGTTTAGGGATTTAAACAAGGGAGCTGAGATGTTTGCTTAAGTATTCTCTTTGTCACTGCTAATGAAACACCCATATCAATTTCTACCACTGGTTTTCTACAGGCTGTCTTTGCAAGCATATCGACAGTGTCATGCCTTGAGATGCCAACATGTGATGGTATCCATAGGAATTTAATTTCAAATCTCTTTTCTTTGGCAGCTAAAATATTCATTCGAATATCACTGACTATTTTCTGGGTGTCACTACTATGTGCGTTCAATACCAGGAGTGCACTCTGCGAATCACAGTATGTAAGTCGACTGCCTTTGTGTTTTAAAAATTCAGTGGCAAGGAATATGCCTGCAAGTTCGGTTTGAGTTGTACTTGCCCAATCATTGACGCGCTTCATTCATGTATGTACGAGAGAAGATTGTTCAAATATATTACATGCACATCCGGTACATCGTCCACCTTCTTCTACAGAACCGTCGGTATAGCACTGATACCCATCGTTACCCATACTCTGAGTACTTTCAGTGATGCTTCACAGTGTTAACTGTTTTAATAATGTAGAGTGTACATTATCTTTCTTGGGTGCATTTACAAAATCAACTGCTAGATCCAAGTTATCCCATGGAGTAATTGGTTGATTAATCGTTAATTGAGTTGGGTACATATTTAATATTTTGATGGAGTTGGCTACCTTGTAGAACCAAAATGCATAATCAGATTTCGCTCTTCTACGGACCTCAGGTGAGTGTAGCATATTAGAAAGTTTAGCTTGAAACTTCTTGTATTGCCGAGATCTACTCAATGCCTTCACGCCGAAAACTGTGCTAATAGACAAAATTATGTTAGAGATATGGGTCTATAATTATCTGAGTGTGCTTTGGGGATGGGAACAATGACACTGTCCAATCATCAGGTAATACTCCTTCACTTAAACTCATTCTGTACAACACTAAAAGTGGATTACCTGGTACTTGTGAGACTAATCTCAGTAAACTGTAAGTAATACCGTCCTCTTCAGGAGCAGTAGACTTATTTTATTGTGCTACACAGCCTTCCCGGCTTGGTGCCTTCTTTGGTAATTACTTATCAAAGGCAGCTCCATACGAGGAGCTGCCTCGTATGGGCCAATAAGTCTTTTGCAGTTACCTTCATTCTTATGTTCTTACTTACATTTATTGAACTTTATCATCATCATCATTTACAGAAATAAATTAACATAAAAAGTAGTCATTTTAATACACAAAACAGAAGTAGATATTATGTAAATTATGATGCAGGATAGGATCACTATTAAGAACTTAATTATAAACCACAATATGTTTTATATCGTCAGAAATTTGGAAACATACCATATATTTTCAAATATTTACAATTAAAGTATTTATTTAGGAAATAAGTATTTTAGTTACCCTAGTTAGCTCTGAGAACACACATTCTTGCAGCAAGAATTTCTTCCCACTAATCTGAGAGATGCTGTAACGGTTCTATTGTTACGTAAAGTATGGTGACAAATAAACACAGACACTAAGATACTATATATATATTTGGTCGAATATACAGAAGTACACAGGTGATACGTTGGTGTGAGTTGAGCGCACTGATCGTTGGTACAGTATCTCGCAAGTGTCTGCTCTAGACCACACTTGAAAGTAGACTCTCCAATGTTCGCTACACCGCTGCTTATATTGCTTGGGCAACACCTCACCGTGTTGCCCGGGCAACGCCTCACCTCATTCATCTCCAAAGGTTGACAGGAATATTAACACTATATTTGGAGCGAGTATATTATTGGGATAATCTACTCGCTACAGAACTCCCCCTCCCAGGGGATGAAAGGAAAAATAATTGATCAAGGAACTTAGCTGGTCGGTGAATTGTTCGCCCTGCTCGCGTTACATAACCATCAAAGTTAATTTCCTCCTCTTCGCTGATGTCATCTAACTGGGGTCGTAGGAGGATCCTGTGCTGGGAGGTCGTCCGTCGTCGTTGGAGGGTTGTGGTGCGGCTGGTAATTGGGGTCGAAAAGTGAACTGCGTAGTCGGCGGATGTGTCTCTGGATTTAGCAGTGTCGCAGACGTTGAGACGAAGCCTGGAGCAGAGCAGAGAGCTGAGTGAGGCCGGAGTCGTGGAGCTCTATGTGGGAGAGCGTGTCGGCTCGATTGAGATTTGTGAGTGTCTAAACTCGGGGAGCGAGAGCGTGGCGGCTCGATTGAGAATTGTGAGTGTCTAAACTCGGGGAGCGAGAGCGTGGCGGCTCAATGCGGTCGTAGTCTGCTGTCTGCTCTGTGTCGAAGCTGTAGCGTCTTGGGTTGATTAGGACTGTACACGCTGAGTACTACATTGTTGACTGTGGAAATTGTAGTCTGGTACCAAAAGATGTAGGCAGTGTGTGGACAAGCTCGGTGTAGCAGGAGAGAAGAATGTGCATAATTGTTGCGTCCTTGGGTCGCTGGTGGAGCATTTAGATCCGGGGCGGATGGGCTCGGGCACCAGGACATTAGGAGGTAATGTAGGCACGTAGTTAGGACAACGAGGTAATCACTGCTAGAGCTGAATTGTCCTGGAGGCGACGAAGAGTCGGAAACGCAAGCTGTAAGTCCTGTACTGCGCAAAGGGCTTGAGTCGGCAGAGTATCAAAATGCAGTGAACGTGTAGATGAATCTGACGAAAGAGCAGCTTTCGTGGGCGCCCCTGTAGAACAAGCAGTGCCCTGGCAGCGACGGAGAGTCGGCAGGGCAGGCTGTAGATCCCACATTATGTAGTTACTGATGAAGCTGCCAGATGAGTGAGTAGTGATCGTGGAGCAGCAAGCCGTGGTAGATGAAAATGCAGAGATGATCGCGATGAAAATCATAGCTGTGGCAAGGGTGTTGGCAACGTTCCACGACAGGTACCTGCGGTCCACAGCAAGCAGCAGCAGTGGAGGTCCAGTGAGAGTCCATGTTGTAGTCCATCGTGGCTGGGTATCGTCGAAACTCTCTGGGGTCACCAATGTAACGGTTCTATTGTTACGTAAAGTATGGTGACAAATAAACACAGACACTAAGATACTATATATATATTTGGTCGAATATACAGAAGTACACAGGTGATACGTTGGTGTGAGTTGAGCGCACTGATTGTTGGTACAGTATCTCGCAAGTGTCTGCTCTAGACCACACTTGAAAGTAGACTCTCCAATGTTCGCTACACCGCTGCTTATATTGCTTGGGCAACACCTCACCGTGTTGCCCGGGCAACGCCTCACCTCATTCATCTCCAAAGGTTGACAGGAATATTAACACTATATTTGGAGCGAGTATATTATTGGGATAATCTACTCGCTACAATGCTAATGAGACCAGTCTCGACCCACTGGACAGGTCATGAACAACAATCAACTACAGCACCATCTATGTCAGAAGATATTCAAAATATTCTTGATATCATTCAAATTGTCAATACGAGAACAGAATACATAAGTTGAGTGATGTCAAAGGAATCATATTGACTGACCGAGCCCCATTGTAAATATCCGTGGCTTCCTGACCATAAAGGTACCGACGCGGTCGAGGGTAAGAGACCGGATGTACCCATATACCTATGAGGCCATCAAAAATAGTGAGTCACGCCAAACAAAAAGAAGTACTGGTAAACAGGTCAGACACAACCAGTACTATGATGATGCTAAACTGAAAGAACTTAAATCAATTGCTAGACAGACAGGTAAAGCATATAAGAGCCTTAGAACTCCTCAAATGTTAAAACTGTTTCAGGCCACGCTTGCAGCGGCAAGGGAGAGAATGACTGAACTGAGACAAAATAAATGGGAGGGTTTTGTTAGTGGACTTAACCTGCATACTCCCCTGGGCAAAGCCTGGAAAGGCATAAACAAAATTATTGGTAAAAATAGTAGACAAGTTTCACACCCAAACCCGCTACAGAAAGCCAATCAGTTAATTGCAAAATGGGCTCAGGTTTCCAGCCTTGGAATGCTACCAGCTAGCACTGGGGAGAAATTGCAGGCGAGGTCCACAGACAGAAATTCTCTCATAAATTTCATGTTGAGCAAGCAACATGATGAATGTGATGTTCCATATACAGATTATGAATTGGATGCAGCCCTCTCCAGGGGCAGTAGCACTGCTCCTGGTGAGGACGGTATCACCTATGATATTCTAAGACTCCTACATCGTGTACCCGGTAACCCATTATTAGAATTGTTTAATGCCAGCTATGTCTCTGGGCAGTTGCCTGTATCATGGACCACCAGTCTTACGGTACCTGTACCAAAGCCTGGCCAACCTGATGCTTTCCGTCCCATCTCACTGACCAGTTGCATGTGCAAAACCTTTGAGAGAATGGTGCTTAATAGATTATTGTATAGAGTTAAAGAGCACATGTCACCTGATATCAATGGTTTCACACATGGTAAAAGTGTACACAACTGTATCACAACCTTTCTTACTGTTCATGGAGATAAAAGGCACAAGTACACAACATTTCTTGATTTAAAAAATGCCTTTGATATTGCTAATTGGGAAGTGATTATGTATGAATTAGCGAAAATGGATATAGGGGGACATTTATTACAGTGGATACGAGGCTATCTTACCAACCGGAAGTCCTCTGCGCTGTTCCAAGGCTACAAGAGTGAAACTAAAGTAATGCAACTAGGCACCCCACATGGAAGAGTACTTAGTCCTACCTTGTTTAATGTTCTAATTAATGCTTTACTAAAATCAATCCCAACTAGTCCGGCAAACATCACTATCAGCTATGCAGATGACATCCTTGTGCATACTAAAACCCACCGCAAAATGCAAACAGTCTTAAATTGTATACATACAGCTTGTGAGAGCCTTGGTCTTGTAATCAACGCTGCTAAAACTAAGGTATTCAACAGACAAATTGGCAACCGCAAAAGTGGACCACGAAAACTTAAGATAGACAACATACCAATAGACTATGTCTCTTCTTTCAAATACCTTGGTGTCTCTGTCCCTTGTACCTCAACTGCAGTCAATAAGTTACATCAACAATGTAGAGACAGACTCAAGGCTCTCAGAACTGTAGTGGGGTACAGCCCGAAATATGGTGTTAATATTAGAATAGCAAGAATGATGTATTTAGCGTATATAAGGTCTCTGATAGACTATCATGCACCAGCTTTGGTCCTGCAGAATGGCAAAAGTATTGATAGACTGGAACAAATGCAAAATGAAGCACTCAGAATTATACTTGGCTGTCCTATAACTACCAAAGTTCTCAACATGCGGAAAGAATTAAATATACTTAGCATTAGAGATAGAATATTTGAAATTAATCTTATGATGGGACTAAAGCTGCTGCGTGATAACAAAAACAACATTGTGTCAGTTGCACTGTTAGAACACATACGAAATGGAACTAGCGAGTCTAAATGGATTCAAAGAACTGCCACTCATATTAAAATGATGGGACTGCACGATGTATATACAGATGAAAGAGTACAGCCCTTCCTTCCACCCTGGCAGATAGTACCTTTTGACATCCTGACCCCTGCATACCCCACCAAGAAACTAATCACAAGCAACCCTCATGCTCAGCTTGCTGCTAAATTAAGCACCATAGAACACATTCACAATATACAAGCTGAAAACAACATTGCACAGACCATATACACTGACGGATCACTCAATACAGCTACAGGGAGGGCAGGAAGTGCTGTTATTGCTCATCAGCCCGATGGCAGCACAATTCAAAAAATATCCGAATTAGTAACTGGGCATCCACAATGCAAGCCGAGTTGGTAGCGATACTGGTAGCACTCGAAATTAGTGACAACACTGAAGTAGACAGCTTAATTATTTCTGACTCCCTATCCTCACTACGAGCAATAAACAGTTTGCAATCAAGTAATAACGTGCTTGTCTTGGAAGCTAGACGTAGATATAAAAGAATACTTAGCAAGAGGGTAAATATAAAAATGTTGTGGATTCCTTCTCACATTGGCATGCAGGAACATGACAAAGTTGACGCCCTTGCTAAGGCTGCAGTAAATAAAGACAGTATTGAATGGAATCTTGAGTTATCAAATAGGTCCCTTAAAAGTGTCATTAGTCGAGAACTCCTGGATGGATTTGAAGAAAGTAGAACAGTGCAAACTGGAACTAGCAGGTCCATCGTTCATCACAATGAAATGTGTGAAGTAAAACATGTGTATGGGGCAAGTAACAAAGTCAGTAGACTAACAGATGTTGTCACAGCTCGTATAAGACTTGGCTACAAGTATCTCTGGCAGTTGGGCTTGTATAGGGATCTAGATGAAGTAAAGTGTAAAGTGTGTGGACATAGGCAGGGACACACACTCGAACACTATATCTTGGATTGTTGTAAAATTGAGCCTTTTAGAGATAAATCTAAGCTCACTCTGTATGATATGGCAACCTATCTTATTACCATGGATAAATTACCTGAAATCCTTGCACTGTATCCATATTTTGCTTCCAGTAGATGAACGACATATGAGATTCAGAAACAAGTAGTGTATTGTGAAGACTAATAATAAACAGCAGCTCCCCTATGACTCTGTAATATCCCCATTGGCCAAACTATTATGTATTAGCGATAAGACCTACCATTAATGTATGATGACTTACTGTAAATATGTAGCTCTTGTAATAGCACTTTCTCTGTAACTAGCTGACATTGTATCTATAAGGTGTGAAGGATTGAAGAAATTGTTTATGTAATAATCTAAGATGAGGTCTGATAAAGACCTTTTGTGCCCTCTGTAATGCTTTTGCGCTACCGCTCACAGGATGAGTATGGGGTGCAATATAAACTAGCCTCCTTCGGCGGCAACAATCAAATCAAACAAGCCGCACTAGCTATTAGTTCTTATAAGCTGACAACTTACCCAAATAAACATTACTTCCTAATTATATATATATATATATATATATATATATATATATATATATATATATATATATATATATATATATATATATATATATATATATATATATTATTAAATATGACCGAAAAAGTAAGATTAATAATTCTAACACGAATTTTCTCAATCTTTCGTACATTACGCTTCACTGTTGGAGGTAAATCAAAAATCACTTCTCCAAAATTCATTTTTATTTCTAGTCTGACGCGACACGGGCGCGTTTCGTAAAACTTATTACATTTTCAAAGACTTCACAAATACACAACTGATTAGAACTTGCGTATCTCTGGTTTTATATCTACATTTGAGTGAGGTGGGAGGGGGTGATGTGGCATTAACGCATGACAGAACAATAGGGGATATTAATAGGGTATTAAAAGTATCAACACAAGACAGAACAGGTGTGGAGCACATGACTGTTAAGCTACCGCCCAGTTGGGTGGGTGTGGAGCACATGACTGTAAAGCTGCCGCCCAGTTGGGTAGGTGTGGAGCACATGACTGTTAAGGTGCCGCCCAGTTGGGTGGGTGTAGAGCACATGACTGTTAAGCTGCCGCCCAGTTGGGTGGGTGTGGAGCACATGACTGTTAAGCTGCCGCCCAGTTGGGTGGGTGTGGAGCACATGACTATAAAGCTGCCGCCCATTTAGGTGGGTGTGGAGCACATGACTGTTAAGCTGCCGCCCAGTTGGGTGGGTGTGGAGCACATGACTGTAAAGCTGCCGCCCATTTGGGTGGGTGTGGAGCACATGACTGTTAAGCTGCCGCCCAGTTGGGTGGGTGTGGAGCACATGACTGTAAAGCTGCCGCCCAGTTGGGTGGGTGTGGAGCACATGACTGTTAAGCTGCCGCCCAGTTGGGTGGGTGTGGAGCACATGACTGTTAAGCTGCCGCCCTGTTGGGTGGGTGTGGAGCACATGACTGTTAAGCTGCCGCCCAGTTGGGTGGGTGTGGACCACATGACTGTAAAGCTGCCACCCAGTTGGGTGGGTGTGGAGCACATGACTGTTAAGCTGCCGCCCAGTTGGGTGGGTGTGGAGCACATGACTGTAAAGCTGCCGCCCAGTTGGATGGGTGTGGAGCACATGACTGTTAAGCTGCCGCCCAGTTGGGTGGGTGTAGAGCACATGACTGTTAAGCTGCCGCCCAGTTGGATGGGTGTGGAGCACATGACTGTTAAGCTGCCGCCCAGTTGGATGGGTGTGGAGCACATGACTGTTAAGCTGCCGCCCAGTTGGGTGGGTGTGGAGCACATGACTGTTAAGCTGCCGCCCAGTTGGGTGGGTGTGGAGCACATGACTGTAAAGCTGCCGCCCAGTTGGATGGCTGTAGAGCAAGACTAGTAATTGGACCACTCACCATAGCACCGCCAAAGGATACCTGATCAACCAGGCTGTGACTCATACGTCAAGCTGCGAGCAGCCGCGTCCAACAGCCTGGTTGATCAGTCCAGCAACCAGGAGGCCTGGTCGACGACCGGGCTGCGGGGACGCTAAGCCCCGGAAGCACCTCAAGGTAACCAAGGTAGATGTAAAGTGACTAGTATAGTGACTTGTGAGCCTCTTGTTGAATCACTTGTGATACAAAGATTATTGATGTGTGTATTTGTGTGGGTGATTGAATATGTATGTGAATGTATATGTATGTATATCAAATCAAATCAAATCAAATGTTTATTTAGGTAAGGTACATACATACAAGAGATTTTACAAAGAGTGATGGATTTATAGTTAGGGCTAGTACATACAATGCCTAAAGCCACTATTACGCAAAGTGTTTCGGGCATGAAAAACTTAAATGACTAAAGCTTAATACTAATTGAGCATAAAGAGTAAAATGAAAACATGGAATGAAAACATAGCTGAAAAAGCAGCACAAATACAATTCTGTCGACAAACAGCGCTCTTTAAAAAAAACAGACATTGGTTGACAATAGAGGGGTAAGGTAGGTTACAGGGAATTTATTAGGTATAGCTTTGTTTTTATCTTAAACCGGTTGAGAGAGGGACAGTCTTTAACATGGTTGGGAAGGTCATTCCACAATCTGGGTCCCTTGATTTGTAGAGCATTTCTAGTTTGATTAAGTCGTACTGTAGGAATATCAAAACTGTATTTATTTCTGGTGTGGTGCTCATGGGATCTATTACAACCTTCTATGAAGCTTTTGAGGTCAGGATTGGCATTACAGTTTAGCGTTTTATATATGTATAATACACATGAGAGAATGTGCAGTGACTTAATGTCTAACATATTCAGAGATTTGAGTAGGGGTACCGAGTGATGTCTGGGGCCAGAGTGGGTTATTGTCCTAGTAGCAGCTTCGTGTTGAGTAATTAGAGGACGTAAATGATTTTGGGTAGTAGAGCCCCAAGCACAAATACCATAGTTGAGATATGGATAGATAAGGGAGTAATAGAGAGTCACCAGGGCAGGGCGCGGTACATAATATCTGACCTTAGAAAGAATGCCAACAGTTTTTGAAACTTTTTTTGATATATTTAGAATGCGTCCCTGGAAATTCAGCTTGTGGTCAATGAGAATGCCAAGGAATTTGCCATCTAATTTGTTACAAATTTGGGTATTGTTTATTTTGAGTTTATTTGATTAGAGGATTTATTGCCAAACAGAATATAGAAAGTTTTGTCAATGTTAAGGGTGAGTTTGTTGGCAGTTAGCCAAAGATGGACTTTATTTAGCTCAGTATTTACTGTGGCATTTAGAGCAAGGGGGTCAGGACTGGAGTAAATGAAGGTTGTGTCGTCAGCAAATAGAATTGGTTTGAATATATATATATATTGCATATATGTATATATGCAATTGACGATCACGAAACAATGATCATTTGTATGCGGAAAATTCCATATTTCATTTCTCTGGATTTTCCTCATATGTACATATATGTACATGTATGTATGATTATGTGTACATGTATATATAACATTAATAATTGTGAAGATTGTTATTTGTCTAAAGATTGTTATTTGCTTAGCTAAACGAACTAGAGAGTTCAGTTCCTGAATCGATTATGTGCCTCCCTAACCCTTTACACCACCGCCCACGGGATGGGTATGGGGTGCATAATAAAGAACAAAAATGAAAAATATTATGAACTTAATTATAAACCACAATATGTTCTATATCATCAGAAATTCTGAAACATACCATATATTTTCAAATATTTGCAATTAAAGTATTTATTTAGGAAATAAGTATTTTAGTTACCCTAGTTCTCCAAGTACACCTCCAAAGGATACCTGATCAACCAGGCTGTGACTCATACGTCAGGCTGCGAGCAGCCGCGTCCAACAGCCTGGTTGATCAGTCCGGCAACCAGGAGGCCTGGTCGACGACCGGGCCGCGGGGACGCTAAGCCCCGGAAGCACCTCAAGGTAACCTCAAGGTAAGGTAGTTAGCTCTGTGAACACACATTCTTGCAGCAAGAATTTCTTCCCACTAATCTGAGAGATGCTAATGAGACCAGTCGCGACCCATTGGACAAGTCATGAACAACAATCAACTGCAGCACCATCTATGTCAGATGATATTCAAAATGTTCTTGATATCATTGAAAATGTCAATACGAGAGCAGAATACATAAGTTGAGTGATGTCAAAGGAATCATATTGACTGACCGAGCCCCACTGTAAATATGAAGGCCTTGGCATGCTGTGGAAAGGGAGTGGGAGTCCCTGTGCTACGAATGATATACTTGAGTACTGTAAGATCTCTTATTGATTATGCTGCACCTGTCATTTCTTGTTTTGGTAAAGGTAGGATGGGCAAGTTGGAGAAGGTACAAAATGAAGCCATGAGAATTATCTTAGGATGCCCAAGAAATGCTATGATTGAGATAATGAGGATGGAGTTGAATCTGCAGAGTATTGGGGATAGAATTGCAGAGATAAATGTAGCCTCTGCCATTAGATTAATGAGAGTTGTGGGAGCTAATGAATTAATCCTTTTGGTTCAAAAGGTGGGAAGTAATGAACAATGAATGATGAAGAAAAGAGCATATATGAATACCTTATGTTCTAATGTTATTAATTATGATGCTATTACAGAGTGTATTGCTGTGCCCAAGAGAAAATTCACACCACCATGGGAGGATTGTAATGTAGATGTAGTAATTACTCCCTTGCAAAAGAAAAAAGTATGTATGAAATAGGAGAGCTGAGGGCAACATATGATTGTAAGACGGGAGACATCTCCCGTCACGTAGGGTGCAGTCGCACCTCCACAGATCTCCAGTATCAGCTCTTGATACTGATAATGGCTCAAAAGGGCCACCACTTACGGGCTATTCATGCCCGTACCACCTTTTGAGTGGCTTAATCTTCATCAATATGATTGTATAATTAGGAAATTGCCTAGAGAAAACACTCTACATGTATATTGTGATGGATCAGTAGCTAGGGATGGGAAGGCAGGATGTGGAGTCTTGATCAGGGAGTACACTGACAACGGCACTGTAGATACTGTTATTGGACGCCCCTTAACTGACAATGTCTCTTCAACGCAGGCTGAACTCCAAGGAGTATTAGCAGGATTACAGGAAGTAGTCAAATGTGGTAAAAATGCCAGCTTCTTTATTGACAGCAGAGGAGCGTTAGAGGTGGACCTCGATATACACCTAACGAATAGACATGCACAAGCTACCTGTCCTCAGTGTATATTTTACACACACACACACACACACACACACAGGGGGCCTCGTAGCCTGGTGGATAGCGCGCAGGACTCGTAATTCTGTGGCGCGGGTTCGATTCCCGCACGAGGCAGAAACAAATGGGCAAAGTTTCTTTCCCCCTAAGTGCCCCTGTTACCTAGCAGTAAATAGGTACCTGGGAGTTAGTCAGCTGTCACGGGCTGCTTCCTGGGGTGTGTGTGTGTGGTGTGAAAAAAAAAGAAAAAAAAAAAAAGTAGTTAGTAAACAGTTGATTGACAGTTGAGAGGCGGGCCGAAAGAGCAAAGCTCAACCCCCGCAAAAACACCACTAGTAAACACACACACACACACACACACACACGTGAGTGTGTGATTATGCGAGACTGGCTAACATCAGAACAGCTTCAGGAACCTGTGTAAGGAATCATTCAGAACCTTCTATACCACATATGTAAGACCAATCCTGGAGTATGTGGCCCCAGCATGGAGTCCGTACCTTGTCAAGCACAAGGCGAAGCTTGAAAAAGTTCCGAGAAATGGCACTAGGCTAGTCCCAGAACTAAGAGGCATGAGCTACGAAGAAAGGCTGCGAGAAAAGCACCTCACGACACTAGAAGGCAGAAGAGTAAGGGAGACATGATCACTACCTACAAAATTCTCAGAGGAATTGACAAGGTAGATAAAGATAAACTGTTTAACACGGGTGGTACGCAAACACGGGGACACAGGTGGAAAGTGAGTACCCAAATGAGCCAGAGGTACGTTAGAAAGAACTTTTTCAGTGTCAAAGTAGTTAACAGATGTAATGCATTTGGCAGTAATGTGGTGGAGGCTGACTCCATACACAGGTTCAAATGTAGATATGATAGACCCCAGTAGGCTCAAGAATCTGTACATCAGTTGATTGACAGTTGATAGGCGGGACCAAAGAGCCAGAGCTCAACCCCCCAAGCACAATTAGGTGAGTAAACACACACACACACACTCACTCTCTCCCTCTCATAAGGGAGGTGGTGGCCGAGTGGACAGCGCTCTAGACTCGTGGACCTAGGGAGTAAATGTTACTCCTACTGCTATGTAACAAGATTTTGTTGGTACATTTTCATGTAAATTCACAACTCTTCGCGCCGGAAACAAGTCATGAGAGAGCCACACAATAATTTTCGGCTCTAACCTTCATTCTTTCTCAATGTGTTGTATACAATGAAATGATTATACACTGCTCTGTTGTGAACATTGTATACAGTACCTCAAGATATACATCCCACAACAGTTAACTAGCTCCCAGATACCTAATTAATTCCCTACTCTCTGTAAATGTTAATGTGATGTCACCGAGCAGTAAATAGGTACCTGGAAATTAGACAGCTGTTACGGGTTACTTCCTGGTGTGTGTGTGTGTGTGTGTGTGTGTGTGTGTGTGTGTGTGTGTGTGCGCGCGAGAGAGAGAGAGAGAGAGAGAGAAAAAAAAAAATTAGTTAGTCAGTAGTTAGCAATAGTTGATTGACAGTTGAGAAGCGGGCCGAATGAGCAGAGTTCAACCCGCGCCTGCACAAGTAGGTGAATACTCTCTCTCACCACCCACATGTGTGTTATATGTGGATGCTGAAGTTCAGTCTCTTGTCTATGTATAGGTCAAGGAACTTTCCATAATCATTATTGTTAATGTTAACATTGTGTATCTGAAGTTGAATTTGGTTTCAGGATTTACTTCCGAACAAAAATAGTAGTCGGTCTTTTTTATGTTTAATGTGAGTTTGTTAGTTTACATCCATGAGTGGACTTTTTAAATCTGTTATTTTCGTTATTATATAGTGCGTTTGGGTTGGGGTCTGAATAGATGAAGGTAGCATTGTCAGCACTTATGTTTACACTTATTGGGCTTTTTATTACCCTGTTACTTAAAGTAACTTGGTATTTGTTTCTTATAATCATTTATTGGAATTAATTAACAGTATAATTGTTTATATAAGCATCTACCTCAGTATCTTAGTAAAATCTTCCACATGAATATACTCTCACCCTGTTTATTTTTACACTTAGATTTATATTAGAGTAAATTTCAAGATTTAATTAGATTTACATGTCATTTTTTTTTCTCGGAATTATCAATTTGAGCTCACTGTTTTCTTAGGTTCATACCAATTATAGGATTTTAATTAACCATTACTAAGCTAATTATCTTCAAGATCATTTTTTTATGATTATTATTTTTCTTATTATTTTTTATTTTACATTTATATTGTCAGTCTCTACTGATTTTTTGTTTTTTATTTTATGTAACTTCTGTGTCCTCCCTGGCTATCTATTGGTTCTTTATTTTACTTCTAAATTGTTACTATTTTATTGTATTTGCTTTTATTCTTGTGTTTTGCTTTATCGTGTATCTTGTATCGTGATCCCTCTGCATCTCTATGCACACTGATATTGATCCTGATCAAAATCTTCTGTCTCATATCTACACCAACCAGCACATTGATCATCATTATTGCAAGTATTTCACAGCACACCAGGCTAAAAACAAACTTCAAAATAGCACCTGTCTATCAGTTTATAACCAAAATGTTAGATCACTTGGTAAACATTTTGACGATTTAAATGCATTACTCACAGCACTAGGTACTAACCTATCGTTCATTATTTTAACAGAAACGTGGCTAAATAAAGACTATACCCAACTCTACAACTTAGCTGGTTATAAAGCCATTCATAACTGTAGGCCTAATAAAAAAGGTGGTGGCACAGCTATATATTACCGAGATACATTTATCTGCAACAGTGTTATTAGTGACGGAGATGACTACTGTGAATATACTTTTGCTCAGTTTACAATTAAATCCCTTAAATCCTCTTTGACTATTGGAGCCATCTATAGATTTCCCAATACTAACATAGCTTCTTTCTCAGACAACCTAAGGAATCTTATTATAAACAACAATCTCAACAAAAACCACATCATTCTGGGAGGAGACTTTAATATTGACCTGGGTCAACATAATTGCTCTCAAGTTGACTATTTCCTTAACAGCATGAACTCCTGTATGCTAATCCCCACAATCACCAAACCTACCCGAGTCACTCAAACATCAGCCACTACCTTGGACCACATATGGACAAACATAACAGCTCCCCTTGTATCTGGTATAATCTACGACAGAACAACTGACCACTATCCTACCTTTCTCATAGCGAACATGGACATAACACCACCAAAAAGCAAGAAACTTTCATTTAGGCTACACAGTGAATCAGCTTTAGACAATCTTACAGAGGCACTTCACAATATTAACTGGGATTCTGAATTCAATAATACCCATGATATAAATTCATTAGGTAACCTCTTCCTCTCCAAAACTCTAAGCTGTGGGAACCGACCTGTGAGATTTATATTTATTTAATTTATATGAATTTATATTTACGTTAATTTATATACTTCGATAGCAATTTGTTTGATAATGAGTGGACTGTATTTCTGCAATAATCTCTTAATCTCACAAATCGATCCTCTACACATTAGGGGGGGGTTTATTAGTTTATATATATGCAGCCAATCAAACTACAGTAAGAGACTACATACTATTAAACATTGAAGAGGTTCCTTATCTTATAGTACAGCAGGTTAGTCCACCAGGTATAACTAGGGTGTAGACACCAAATTATCCTCTTTGAGGTAGCTTCCATCACCCAGTAACTGGTGCACAAAATCTTCCTCGTCTTGACCTGTCAAAAGTGCGCTAGCTGTGAAGCCAGAATCCTATATATGACAAGCTATATCAGAGAAAACACTATACAGTACATGGAACAATAAAGACCTGGCTTAATTACCTTTAGTTTGAGGCGATTTCGCGTTCTAACCGGCTAACCCTACCCAATGACATTAATGGCCACTAATGATAGATAATGGGTTTCGGAAAGAACACTTAACTTGAATTTGTAGACAGCGTGTTGATAATGGTACACTTTTAGTTTCCATAACACTACGTCCAAGTAAATTTAACAGGAGCCGAATTTGCTCCCGTGTGAGCCTCTGGTCTAGTCTCAACAATGGCTGCATCTAACACTCCATACTATTGACGCCTGGCCGACATTGTCCAGATATGATAGGAGCCAAATTTGCTCCACACGTCTCGGAGGTGACACAACAATGGCTGCCCTCCTTCCCCACTGACGCCTGGCTTACATTGTCCACATTTCAGAAAGTGATAGAAGGGTCACATTTACTCTACTTTAATATTGATAATTAAGTTAATTTATATAAGATGTTTTTATGATGGTAAAGTCCAAAGACTAATGTATTTAAGAATAATTCCCAGCAGAATAGCTGGTGAATTATAATAGTATGTGGTGATGATATCCCGTTTTCTATAGACGGTAATTCCACTACAAGTTACGTTTTCTATGGGTAACTTGTTTATACAATACAGCTATTATCTGTATGATATATTATGTGGTGTCGGATTTTCCGACATAAGCCTCTACAACCTTCATTGTCCCCTTCTTACCAAGCAAGTAACTGACAAAAGATTAAACAATTCATGGCTCACAAGTGGCATTTTCAACTCAATCAACAAGAAACATGAATATGAAAAGAAAGCTAGGATTGGCCTAGTTTCAAAGGAAGTAGCTAAAAGGTACTCATCAATGCTTACCAGTATCAAAAGAAAGGCAAAACTTGCATATTATGTGAATAGATGCAATGAAGCAAAAGGCAACATGAAAAGCACTTGGAAAACTATCTCTAGTATCCTAGGAACTAAACAACACTCACATAACCAAATAAAACTCTACAAGGGATATACCGTCAACTGATTTAGAAATGGCAAATGAATTTAAGTTTCTTTTCATCGGTTGGTGCTAATCTTGCCAGTAAAATCCCACAGACTCAGACACATATCTCTCAGGCAGCTATCCAAACTCTCTTCTCCTTTCACCAATCAGCCCGGCAGATGTTGTGTCCATCATACACTCTCTAAAAACCAAAGCAGGGAACACCAGTGAAATTCCGTCCATTGTGTACAAGAGAGCCTCCCATGCCCTTGCCCCACCCATAGCACTACTGTTCAACAAATCTATAGAGTATCACACCTTCCCTGATAT
Source organism: Procambarus clarkii (assembly GCF_040958095.1). NCBI lineage: Eukaryota > Metazoa > Arthropoda > Malacostraca > Decapoda > Cambaridae > Procambarus > Procambarus clarkii. Next base: position 3,770,456 of record NC_091220.1, read on the forward strand.
CCTCAAAAAAGTAAGAGTAACGCCAGTCCATAAAGGAGGCAATCCGGCGGACATAAACAATTATAGACCAATATCAAATCTACCCATTCTATCAAAAATATTTGAAAAAATTATTTACAAACAGCTCTATTCCTACCTCGTAAAATTCGACATACTCAGCCCCTGCCAGTTTGGCTTCCGGTCCCAAAAGAGCACCAACGATGCAATCATTAGTCTCCTTGACGTTATCTACTCAGCCCTTGACAAAAATGAGTTTCCGATTGGACTCTTCATTGACCTAAGAAAAGCCTTTGATACTGTTAATCACAACTACCTCTTACTTAAACTCCAGCATTATGGAATCCGAGGCCTTGCCCTGGACTACATCCGATCCTATCTTAGTGACAGACACCAATATGTAACCATCAATGATACAACTTCTTCCACTCTACCAATTACCGTTGGAGTGCCACAGGGCAGCATCTTAGGACCTCTTCTATTTCTTATATATATAAACGATCTGCCTAATGTCTCTAATATTCTCAAACCTATATTGTCTGCTGACGATACTACCCTTATCTATTCAAACCTCAACCCACATACACTAAATAATGTTGTGAATAATGAATTAAAAAAAGTCCACTTATGGATGTCAACGAACAAATTAACATTAAACATCGAAAAGACTTACTACATCTTATTTGGAAGCAAATCATCAAATGCAATTCAGCTACAGATAGACAACATTAACATCAGTAATAAAAATGATGGCAAGTTTCTTGGCCTATTCCTAGACAAGAGACTCAACTTCAGCACCCACATTCAACACATAACTAAGAAAGTCTCTAAGACAGTTGGTATACTCTCCAAAATCAGATATTATGTTCCTAACTCTGCTCTCCTCTCACTATATTATGCACTAATCTACCCCTATCTTAATTATGGTACCTGTGCATGGGGGTCTACCACTGCAAACCACCTTAAGCCCATCATCACACAGCAAAAATCTGCTATCAGAATAATAACTAACTCTGCTTTCAGACAACACTCAGCTCCCTTGTTTAAATCCCTAAACTTGCTAAATATTAACTCCCTCCACACATTCTCTTGTGTCAACTACATTTACAAAACCCTGTTCTTAAATGCAAACCATGCTCTGAAACTCTCCCTGGACAGATGTAATAGGACCCATTATCACCACACCAGAAATAAATATATCTTTGATATCCCCAGGGTCAAACTTAATCTGTGTAAACACTCTATGCAAATTAAGGGACCTAGTCTATGGAACTCACTCCCTAGTGAATTGGAAAACTGTAAAACTTTTGCCTTATTTAAAAGCAAAACCAAAAAGTACCTAACTTCATCTTCTTAGTTTCCTACACTGAGCTTTAAATTTGCTCTGTACCTAGTGTTACCCAATCTCCTAATTTTTATGTAATATCAAACAACCTTATCATTGTGTTCATTGCTGTCTTCTTTTATGTGCTAGCCATATGCTGTATTGTGACTACCAATTTTTGTCAACTACCATTCAAGCTGTCATTGCAATCAATCTTATATTGTTTCTGCTGTATTGTGCCTACCAATTTTTGTCAACTACCATTCAAGCTGTCATTGCAATCAATCTTAGCTACCTATGTGCTTTAATATACTGTACCTACAATTTTCTCTCATCCTCTTTTTTTCATTTCATGTAACTGTTATCATTTTTTTGTCTATAAATTTTGCAAGTATTTACCTCCTTAAAATTTTCTTAGATTAAGGACCTGCCCGAAACGCTGCGCATGCTAGTGGCTTTACAAGACTGTAATTACCATATTTGTATCCTCACATTCCTTATGTACATTCTTGTATATGCATAAATAAATAAATAAATAAATAAATAAATTGGAAGTATCTAAGTATCAAATAAAGTATCTTCACACTTGACTTAAACTTTAGTAGCTATTTTCTGGACCATTCCTCAAGTTTCAGACGTCAACGAAGATGGAATTCACATGAAATGGATTATGTTACCATCACTAATAATGTTGTGTTTTCTCTGTCTAGCTTCAGACACGGTCATGTTACAATTGTGTCTTAGAGAGTTGCGTGCAATTAAGGATGATAGAAATCACTTACAATTAATGCAGGATGGTAGAAAATCACTTACAATTAATGCATCAAGTTTGGAGACTTGAATTGAAATTGAAATTGAAATAAGTTTATTGAGGTAAAATACACACAAAGGGATGAGGTAGCTCAAGCTATTCTCACCCTGTCCAGTACATCGTGTTAATACAAACATAGACACACACACTTGTACACATTTTAGTGTAACAAGCAAGGCAAATAGTTCTGTCTGATGGGTAGAGGCAACTACACTTGCAGCTGCACCCGTGTGGCGGTGTAGGAAACCATCAATGTATATGATTTGAGAGAGAGAGAATGATCTGTGGACAGAGCATCAATATAGCGTAAGGTATTGGGATTTGCCTCAAGATGAAGCATAATAAAGAACCCGAATATCAGGAGAAAAAATTACATTAAAAACTGTCCACATGATACATATATATAATCACGTTTTAAACATTTCAATTGTATTATTTGCATATATATATAATTAGGAAGTAATGTTTATCTGGGTAAGTTGTCAGCTTATATGAACAAATAGCTAGTGCGGCTTGTATACTGGGTACATCCGGTCTCTTACCCTCGACTGCGGCGGTAACTTTATGGTCAGGAAGCCACAAATATTTACAGTTCAAGTTCAAGTATGCTTATTGAGACAAGAAAGAAATACATCTCAAAGGGATAGAGTAACTTAGGCTATTTCTACCCCCTCTACTTCAAGTCCCTCAAGGGGCGCACACATTCAGTAAGTACAAATAGACAATAAACATTACAAGAATCCCATTTAACATTGCAGGTTAATATAGTAAGCACAGCATCTAATTGTTACACTCTTGGGGCAAAATTCTTGTAGCTCCTAAGTATACTGTCTATCATACCATTATCACTCATCCAAACAATTTGATGTGGTACATTACTTATTTCCTTATTTCTATAGTTATCAATAAGTAGACACTCTAATACATAATGTTCTAAGGTGTGGGCGTGCGGCATACTACATAATTTACACTCCTTATCTTTTTCACTGACATCAACACCGTATTGCCAGATATATTTGCATCCTAATCTTAATCTCATGTAAATTGAATCCTTCCAAGTAGACTTTCCTTTACCATAGGTGAAGGACGAGTTTGTATTTATTACTGAATAATTCGTAAGTGTGTTATCCACTACTGCCATTCTTTTTATCATTTCTTCATCCTCTTGGATCTTCTTGATTCTTGTTTTTATTTCCAAACCAGTTAAGGTTTGGAGTTCAAATGATTTGTTGTAGAGCAATGAAATGGCTGGAGCTAAAAATCTAGAGGTTTCTTTGAAAATTAGGGTTGGTATGTGAACATAAGGTATCTGTGCATGGGGTTCATTCATCCACTGCAAATTACCTGATGCTCATCACTACCCAATAAAAATCTGCTATCAGAACAATAAAATTGTCTTCAAACAACACACAGCCTCTCTGTTTAAATCCATGAACATGCTAAATATACACTCGCTCTACACATTCTCTTGTGCTATTTACATGTACAAAACCTTGTTCCTAAATGCTAATCCTGATCTGAAACTCTTCATTGATAGATATAATAGAACCCACGAGCACCACAACATAAATAAATATCTGTTTGATATAAATTGACAGTCATGCTAATATAATTGCCAGTAAGGTTTATGTAATTCACAATCATCTAAATATAATTGCCAGTTTAGATAATATAATTGACAGAGGATTATATGAATCAGGATAATATTATTGCTAATCAAGCTAATATAACTTTGAATCAGGCTTTTTCACCCACAGGGTTATTGATCGATGGAACTAACTACCCACCAATGCCATAACTGCCAAAATGTGCTGAATTTCAAAATATACCTGGAAAAAATCAAAGAAAATTGGGGGGGGGGGAAGGGAACCTTCAACAAGCTGCCAGCTTCCTGTTTTTATTGAGGCCACTAGGGTTAGTGGCCCTTAGGTAAATCGGGTAAAATATTATTCCAAGACAATTACTGCATAACTGATAAAGTTAGGCTAGAGTAATATAAATTTCTGGTAAATTTCTAGAGTAATATAAATTTAAATTTCATATTAATTTGACAGGGCAACAGGGCTCCATTAAGGAACATATAATCTCTTCCCATAACCAAACCATCGCCAGAGAAATCCTAGTAAACAACACAGAAATCATCGATAGATACAGCGATAGCAGGCGGCTTGACGTTTGCGAGGCACTACACATCAAGAAGTCAACACCAGCAATCAACAGCCAATTATTGCACAACTATATTCTACCCACCTCAAGACTCCGCTCCAATATAGAAGCATCAAGAAATATGGACCAATAGGCTTTCTACAAACACTTCTATTCAATACCCATTGTTTCTGTTCTGTCTTGTGTTGATACTTTTAATACCCTATTAATATCCCCTCCTGTTCTGTCTTGTGTTATGCCACATCATCCTTCCCACCTCACTCAAATGTAGATATAATATCAGAGAGACGTAAGTTCTAATCAGTTGTGTATTTGTGAAGTCTTTGAAAATGTAATAAGTTTTACGAAACGCGCCCGTGTCGCGTCAGACTAGAAATAAAAATGAATTTTGGAGAAGTGATTTTTGATTTACCTCCAACAGTGAAGCGTAATGTACGAAAGATTGAGAAAATTCGTGTTAGAATTATTAATCTTACTTTTTCGGTCATATTTAATAATATATGTCTACAGGAAAGACTGCTACCAAAATATACTAATATTAAAGTGCACGACCCAGCAGCAAGGAATCAAGCCTTCACGATAAAATATCGCCAGGATCTGATTCGTGATCAGATATACAAGGCAGAGAATGAAATCAAAGACAACAAAACGCAACTACTTCATGCTACAAACGAGTGGAGAAATAGCAACATCGACCATAGTATCCGTACCCGCATTGAACAACACCTCGACATCCTCGCAGACCAACATCACCTCAGCACTGAAACAAGGATTATCAAGAAACTAACAACATTATATGGAGGACCTATGGCAATTCCACGACCAAGAGATGGCTTCCTGAACCTTGCAGGAATTAACCTCACTGAGGACCAAGTCACTCTCCTAAATCTGGGCATAAACTGTCATGTTATGTCCAGACCGAGTGAAATGGCCCGGAAAGTAGAGTTGGAAATTCTGTTGGACGACATATTCGACCTCGAGACACAAAAAAAGGTCACTACCAAAGATACCTTACAAGCAGAACTTATTGCAGAAGGAGGAAAGAATCGAGGCAACTACAGAAGCACCATACTGTCCCCCGAGCTTAAAGCGGCAGCTAAAAGCCTTCGTGAAAACAAGGAGATAGTTGTCAGGAGAGGTGACAAGTCGCCAATATATGTCATTCTTAAAAAAGACGAATATCTGGCGAAAATGAACATCATACTCTCTGACCAAACTAAGTTCCAAAGGGTAACGAAGGACACTACAGCCGAATTAAAAGCAAAGGTCAACAAACTGATCGAAACTGTGAACGCCAAGAAATCCGGACTCCACCTGCCAAAGATCATTGGGGAATATAAACCTGGATATGCGTATGGAAATGTCAAGACGCACAAGCCTGGAAACCCACTTCGGCCAATCATTAGCCAGATACCCACACCCACGTACAGACTGGCGAAGCGACTCAACGGCCTGCTGACTCCTTATGTTCCTTGCGCCTTCAGCCTGAAGTCTCCAAAGGAATTTGTGGACTTACTGCGGGGCACACGGGCCACAGGGATAAGAGCCTCGTTGGACGTAGAATCGCTGTTTACCAACGTACCTGTGGACGAGACAATCGGAATGATAGCCGACAGAGTGTATCGTGATCCAGCCTGTACTCCTCTTGACATGCCAGAAAGTATTCTGAGGAAACTACTCCAAGCTTGTACTAAAGAGGCACCCTTCTTGAGCCCGGATGGGCACATGTATAAGCAAGTAGATGGGGTCGCCATGGGTTCTCCCCTAGGTGTCCTGTTTGCAAACTTCTACATGGGTACCATCGAGCAAAAAGTCTTAGTCGACATGAACTTGAAACCGGCCATATACTGTAGGTATGTTGACGACATTTTTACACAGGTACCTGATGTCAGACATCTGCAGGAGCTGAAGGAGGCATTTGAGCAGAGTTCCGTGCTGCGTTTCACTTACGAGACGGAAAAGGATGGGAAGCTGCCTTTTCTAGATGTAACAGTCATGGAAAAGGGCGGAGGTTTCCACACTGCAGTCTACACTAAGGAAACAAACATAGGAATGTGCCTAAATGCCAACAGCGACTGCCCCGACTGTTAAGCTGCCGCCCAGTTGGGTGGGTGTGGAGCACATGACTATAAAGCTGCCGCCCATTTGGGTGGGTGTGGAGCACATGACTGTTAAGCTGCCGCCCAGTTGGGTGGGTGTGGAGCACATGACTGTTAATTTAATTAAGCTGCCGCCCAGTTGGGTGGGTGTGGAGCACATGACTATAAAGCTGCCGCCCAGTTGGGTGGGGGTGGAGCACATGACTGTTAAGCTGCTGCCCAGTTGGGTGGGTGTGGACCACATGACTGTAAAGCTGCCGCCCAGTTGGGTGGGTGTGGAGCACATGACTTAAGCTGCCGCCCAGTTGGGTGGGTGTAGAGCAAGACTAGTAATTGGACGACTCACCATAGATGTAAAGTGCCTAGTATAGTGACTTGTGAGCCTCTTGTTGAATCATTTGTGATACAAAGATTATTGATGTGTGTATTTGTGTGGGTGATTGAATATGTATGTGAATGTATATGTATGTATATGTATATATGCAATTGACGATCACGAAACAATAATCATTTGTATGCCGAAAATTCCATATTTCATTTCTGTGGATTTACCGCATATGTATATATATGTACATGTATGTATGATTATGTGTACATGTATATATAACATTAATAAGAGGAAATGAAGATGAAGAAATGATAAAAAGAATGGCAATAGTGGATAGTAGTAACACACTTAAGAAATATTCAGTAATAAATACAAACTCGTCCTTCACCTATGATAAAGGAAAGTTAACTTGGAAGGATTCAATTTACATGAGATTAAGATTAGGATACAAATATATCTGGCAATACGGAGTTGATGTCAGTGAAAAAGATAAGGAGTGTAAATTATGTAGTATGCCGCACGCCCACACCTTAGAACATTATGTATTAGAGTGTCAACTTATTGATAACTATAGAAATAAGGAAATAAGTAATGTACCACATCAAATTGTTTGTATGTGTGATAATGATATGATAGACAGTATACTTAGGAGCTACAAAAATTTTGCCCCAAGAGTGTAACAATTGTATGCTGTACTTACTATATTAACCTGCAATGTTAAATGGGATTCTTGTAATGTTAATTGTCTATTTGTACTTACTGAATTTGTGCGCCCCTTGAGGGACTTGAAGTAGAAGGGGTAGAAATAGCCTAAGTTACTCTATCCCTTTGAGATGTATTTTTTTCTTGTCTCAATAAACATACTTGAACTTGAACTGTAAATATTTGTGGCTTCCTGACCATAAAGTTACCGCCGCAGTCGAGGGTAAGAGACCGGATGTACCCCATATACAAGCCGCACTAGCTAATAGTTCATAAAAGCTGACAACTTACCCAGATAAACATTACTTCCTAATTATATATATATGCAAATAATACAATTAAAGTGTTTAAAACGTGATTATATATATGTATCATGTGGACAGTTTTTAATGTAATTTTTTCTCCTGATATTCGGGTTCTTTATTATGCTTCATCTTGAGGCAAAGCCCAATACCTTACGCCATATTGATGCTCTGTGCACAGATCATTCTCTCTCTCTCTCTCTCAAATCATATACATTGATGGTTTCCTACACCGCCACACGGGTGCAGCTGCAAGTGCAGTTGCCTCTACCCATCAGACAGAACTATTTGCCTTGCTTGTTACACTAAAATGTGTACAAGTGTGTGTGTCTATGTATGTATTAACACGATGTACTGAACGGGGTGAGAATAGCTTGAGCTACCTCATCCATTTGTGTGTATTTTACCTCAATAAACTTATTTCAATTTCAATTTCAATTCAAGTCTCCAAACTTGATGCATTAATTGTAAGTGATTTTCTACCATCCTGCATTAATTTTAAGTGATTTCTATCATGCTTAATTGCGCGCAACTCTCTAAGACACAATTGTAACATGACCATGTCTGAAGCTAGACAGAAAACACAACATTATTAGTGATGGTAACATAAGCCATTTCATGTGAATTCCATCTTCGTTGACCTCCGAAACTTGAGGAATGGTCCAGAAAATAGCTATTAAAGTTTAAGTCAAGTGTGAAGATACTTTAGTTGATATTTAGATACTTCCAATAAGTGTAAACATAAGTGCTGACGATGCTACCTTCCTCTATTCAGACCCCAACCCAAACGCACTATATAATAATGAAAATAATAGATTTAAAAAGTCCACTCATGGATGTAAACTAACAAACTCACATCAAACATAAAAAAGACCGACTACTATTTTTGTTCGAAAGTAAATCCTGAAACCAAATTCAACTTCAGATACACAATGTTAACATTAGCAATAATGATTATGGAAAGTTCCTTGACCTATACATAGACAAGAGACTGAACTTCAGCATCCACATACAACACATATGTGAGTGGTGAGAGAGAGAGAAAGGGAGAGAGAGAGAGAGAGAGAGAGAGAGAGAGAGAGAGAGAGAGAGAGAGAGAGAGAGAGAGAGAGAGAGAGAGAGAGAGAGAGAGAGAGAGAGAGAGAGAGAGAGAGAGAGACAGACAGACAGAGAGAGAGAGTGAGAGAGTATTCACCTAGTTGTGTCGGCGCGGGTTGAGCTCTGCTCATTCGGCCCGCCTCTCAACTGTCAATCAACTATTACTGACTAACTAATTTTTTTTCTCTCGCGCACACACACACACACACACACACACACACACACACACACACACACACACACACACACACACACACACACACACACACACACACACACACACACATACACACACACACACACACACACACACACAAACAATCGACCGGGTAAACAAGGATAAACTATTCAACACTGGTGGGACGCGAACAAGGGGACACAGGTGGAAACTGAGTACCCACATGAGCCACAGAGACGTTAAAAGGAACTTTTTCAGTGTCAGAGTAGTTAACGGATGGAATGCATTAGGCAGTGATGTGGTGGAGGCTAACTCCATACACAGTTTTAAATGTAGATGTGATAGAGCCCAGTAGGCTCAGGAATCTGTACACCAGTTGATTGACAGTTGAGAGGCGGGACCAAAGAGCCAAAGCTCAACCCCCGCAAGCACAAATAGGTGAGTACAAATAGGTGAGTACACACACACCAGGAAGCAACCCGTAGCAACTGTCTAATTTCCAGGTACCTATTTACTGCTCGGTGACATCACATTAACATTTACAGAGAGTAGAGAATTAATTAGGTATCTGGGAGCTAGTTAACTGTTGTGGGATGTATATCTTGAGGTACTGTATACAATGTTTACAACAGAGCAATGTATAATCATTTCATTGTATACATCACATTGAGAAAGAATGAAGGTTAGATCCGAAAATTATTGTGTGGCTCTCTCATGACTTGTTTCCGGCGCGAAGAGTTGTGAATTTACATGAAAATGTACCAACAAAATCTTGTTACATAGCAGTAGGAGTAACATTTACTCCCTAGGTCCACGAGCCTAGAGCGCTGTCCACTCGGCCACCACCTCCCTTATGAGAGGGAGAGAGTGAGTGTGTGTGTGTACTCACCTAATTGTGCTTGGGGGGTTGAGCTCTGGCTCTTTGGTCCCGCCTCTCAACTGTCAATCAACTGATGTACAGATTCCTGAGCCTACTGGACTCTATCATATCTACATTTGAAACTGTGTATGGAGTCAGCCTCCACCACATTACTGCCTAATGCATTACATCTGTTAACTATTTTGACACTGAAAAAGTTCTTTCTAACGTCCCTCTGGCTCATTTGGGTACTCAGTTTCCACCTGTGTCCCCTTGTTTGCGTACCACCCGTGTTAAACAGTTTATCTTTATCTACCTTGTCAATTCCTCTGAGAATTTTGTAGGTAGTGATCATGTCTCCCATACTCTTCTGCCTTCTAGTGTCGTGAGGTGCTTTGCTCGCAGCCTTTCTCCGTAGCTCATGCCTCTTAGTTCTGGGACTAGCCTAGTGCCATATCTCTGAACTTTTTCAAGCTTCGCCTTGTGCTTGACAAGGTACGGACTCCATGCTGGGGCCACATACTCCAGGATTGGTCTTACATATGTGGTATAGAAGGTTCTGAATGATTCCTTACACAGGTTCCTGAAGGCTGTTCTGATGTTAGCCAGCCTCGCATAATCACACACTCACGTGTGTGTGTGTGTGTGTGTGTGTGTGTGTGTGTGTGTGTGTGTGTGTGTGTGTGTGTGTGTGTGTGTGTGTGTGTGTGTGTAAAATATACACTGAGGACAGGAAGCTTGTGCATGTCTATTCGTTAGGTGTATATCGAGGTCCACCTCCAAGGTCGAACTACTGACCTCCACATTCACCCTGGGCACAAGTAGTCTCGAACCACTAACCCCAGGAGCAGGAGACAGTAGTTCTATTAACTATTTTACCTACAGCATAAAGAAGAATTCCAGAAACAAGAAATGGCAGTTGTTAACTGCTTCTGGAATCCTTCCTCGAATGTAGATGTTGCAAGGTTCTTTGATTATGTAAGTTAGCAATAAAGAACTAGATACAAATTAAATGTGTGCTATAAAATATGTGTATGTGACATATATTCATATAAGCACAGACGTTGCGGTATTCAGAATAAGGACAGTTTTTCCTCAGACCCATGCTCACAGTTCCTAGAAACCAGGACAATTTAGTAATCATGCGAAACTGCGGCATCTCTTACCGAGTCCATTTTGAACAAAAGGTAGTGAACAAAAATATCGAGTACATACAAGCAAAATATATATTCAGGCATTAAGTGTGCAACTTCATCATAGTGAATAATAATAATGGTTCTGTCAACTATGGGTTTCACAATAAACTAAAGGTAACAGGATGAGCATGGGTTGCACAAACTATTGGTAACAGGATGGGTATGGGTTGCACAATAAATTACTGCGCTAGGATGAGTGTGTGTGTGTATATTATAAATATATGTATATATATATATATATATATATATATATATATATATATATATATATATATATATATATATATATATATATATATATATATATATATGTCGTACCTAGTAGCCAGAACGTACTTTTCAGCCAACTATGCAAGGCCCGATTTGCTTGATAAGCCAAGTTTTACGAAATAATATATTTTCTCTAATTTCTTTCTTATGAAATGATAAAGCTACCTATTTCATTATGTATGAGGTCAATTTTTTTTTATTGGAGTTAAAATTAACGTAGATATATGACCGAACCTAACCAACCCTACCTAACCTAACCTATCTTTATACGTTAGGTTAGGTTAGGTAGCCGAAAAAAGTTAGGTTAGGTTAGGTTAGGTAGGTTAAGTAGTCGAAAAAAACATTAATTCATGAAAACTTGGCTAATTAGGCAAATCGGGCCTTGCATAGTAGGCCGAGAAGTGCGTTCTGGCTATTAGGTACGACATATATATATATAATTAGGAAGTAATGTTTATTTGGGTAAGTTGTCAGCTTATAAGAACTAATAGCTAGTGCGGCTTGTTTGATTTGATTGTTGCCGCCGAAGGAGGCTAGTTTATTGTGCACCCCATACTCATCCTGTGAGCGGTAGCGCAAAAGCATTACAGAGGGTACAAAAAGTCTTTATCAGACCTCATCTTAGATTATTACATAAACAATTTCTTCAATCCTTCACACCTTATAGATACAATGTCAGCTAGTTACAGAGAAAGTGCTATTACAAGAGTTACATATTTACAGTAAGTCATCATACATTAATGGTAGGTCTTGTCGTTAATACATAATAGTTTGGCCAATGGGGATATTACAGAGTCATAGGGGAGCTTCTGTTTATTATTAGTCCTCACAATACACTACTTGTTTCTGAATCTCATATGTCGTTCATCTACTGGAAGCAAAATGTGGGTACAGTGCAAGGATTTCAGGTAATTTATCCATGGTAATAAGATAGGTTGCCATATCATACAGAGTGAGCTTAGATTTATCTCTAAAAGGCTCAATTTTACAACAATCCAAGATATAGTGTTCGAATGTGTGTCCCTGCCTATGTCCACACACTTTACACTTTACTTCATCTAGATCCCTATACAAGCCGAACTGCCAGAGATACTTGTAACCAAGTCTTATACGAGCTGTGACAACATCTGTTAGTCTACTGACTTTGTTACTTGCCCCATACACATGTTTTATTTCACACATTTCATTGTGATGAACGATGGACCTGCTAGTTCCAGTTTGCACTGTTCTACTTTCTTCAAATCCATCCAGGAGTTCTCGTCTAATGACACTTTTAAGGGACCTATTTGATAACTCAAGATTCCATTCAATACTGTCTTTATTTACTGCAGCCTTAGCAAGGGCGTCGACTTTGTCATGTTCCTGCATGCCAATGTGAGAAGGAATCCACAACATTTTTATATTTACCCTCTTGCTAAGTATTCTTATATATCTACGTCTAGCTTCCAAGACAAGCACGTTATTACTTGATTGCAAACTGTTTATTGCTCGTAGTGAGGATAGGAAGTCAGAAATAATTAAGCTGTCTACTTCAGTGTTGTCAATAATTTCGAGTGCTACCAGTATCGCTACCAACTCGGCTTGCATTGTGGACGCCCAGTTACTAATTCGGATATTTCTTTGAATTGTGCTGCCATCGGGCTGATGAGCAATAACAGCACTTCCTGCCCTCCCTGTAGCTGTATTGAGTGATCCGTCAGTGTATATGGTCTGTGCAATGTTGTTTTCAGCTTGTATATTGTGAATGTGTTCTACGGTGCTTAATTTAGCAGCAAGCTGAGCATGAGGGTTGCTTGTGATTAGTTTCTTGGTGGGGTATGCAGGGGTCAGGATGTCAAAAGGTACTATCTACCAGGGTGGAAGGAAGTGCTGTACTCTTTCATCTGTATATACATCGTGCAGTCCCATCATTTTAATATGAGTGGCAGTTCTTTGAATCCATTTAGACTCGCTAGTTCCATTTCGTATGTGTTCTAACAGTGCAACTGACACAATGTTGTTTTTGTTATCACGCAGCAGCTTTAGTCCCATCATAAGATTAATTTCAAATATTCTATCTCTAATGCTAAGTATATTTAATTCTTTCCGCATGTTGAGAACTTTGGTAGTTATAGGACAGCCAAGTATAATTCTGAGTGCTTCATTTTGCATTTTTTCCAGTCTATCAATACTTTTGCCATTCTGCAGGACCAAAGCTGGTGCATGATAGTCTATCAGAGACCTTATATGCGCTAAATACATCATTCTTGCTATTCTAATATTAACACCATATTTCGGGCTGTACCCCACTACAGTTCTGAGAGCCTTGAGTCTGTCTCTACATTGTTGATGTAACTTATTGACTGCAGTTGAGGTACAAGGGACAGAGACACCAAGGTATTTGAAAGAAGAGACATAGTCTATTGGTATGTTGTTATATCTTAAGTTTTCGTGGTCCACTTTTGCGGTTGCCAATTTGTCTGTTAAATACCTTAGTTTTAGCAGCGTTGATTACAAGACCAAGGCTCTCACAAGCTGTATGTATACAATTTAAGACTGTTTGCATTTTGCGGTGGGTTTTAGTATGCACAAGGATGTCATCTGCATAGCTGATAGTGATGTTTGCCGGACTAGTTGGGATTGATTTTAGTAAAGCATTAATTAGAACATTAAACAAGGTAGGACTAAGTACTCTTTCATGTGGGGTGCCTAGTTGCATTACTTTAGTTTCACTCTTGTAGCCTTGGAACAGCGTAGAGGACTTCCGGTTGGTAAGATAGCCTCGTATCCACTGTAATAAATGTCCCCCTATATCTATTCTCGCTAATTCATACATAATCACTTCCCTATTAGCAATATCAAAGGCATTTTTTAAATCAAGAAATGTTGTGTACTTGTGCCTTTTATCTCCATGAACAGTAAGAAAGGTTGTGATACAGTTGTGTACACTTTTACCATGTGTGAAACCATTGATATCAGGTGACATGTGCTCTTTAACTCTATACAATAATCTATTAAGCACCATTCTCTCAAAGGTTTTGCACATGCAACTGGTCAGTGAGATGGGACGGAAAGCATCAGGTTGGCCAGGCTTTGGTACAGGTACCGTAAGACTGGTGGTCCATGATACAGGCAACTGCCCAGAGACATAGCTGGCATTAAACAATTCTAATAATGGGTTACCGGGTACACGATGTAGGAGTCTTAGAATATCATAGGTGATACCGTCCTCACCAGGAGCAGTGCTACTGCCCCTGGAGAGGGCTGCATCCAATTCATAATCTGTATATGGAACATCACATTCATCATGTTGCTTGCTCAACATGAAATTTATGAGAGAATTTCTGTCTGTGAACCTCGCCTGCAATTTCTCCCTAGTGCTAGCTGGTAACATTCCAAGGCTGGAAACCTGAGCTCATTTTGCAATTAACTGATTGGCTTTCTGTAGCGGGTTTGGGTGTGAAACTTGTCTACTATTTTTACCAATAATTTGGTTTATGCCTTTCCAGGCTTTGCCCAGGGGAGTATGCAGGTTAAGTCCACTAACAAAACCCTCCCATTCATTTTGTCTCAGTTCAGTCATTCTCTCCCTTGCCGCTGCAAGCGCGGCCTGAAACAGTTTTAACATATGAGGAGTTCTAAGGCTCTTATATGCTTTACCTGTCTGTCTAGCAATTGATTTAAGCTCTTTCAGTTTAGCATCATCATAGTACTGGTTGTGTCTGACCTGTTTACCAGTACTTCTTTTTGTTTGGCGTGACTCACTATTTTTGATGGCCTCATAGGTATATGGGTACATCCGGTCTCTTACCCTCGACCGCGTCGGTACCTTTATGGTCAGGAAGCCACGGATATTTACAATGGGGCTCGGTCAGTCAATATGATTCCTTTGACATCACTCAACTTATGTATTATGTTCTCGTATTGACAATTTGAATGATATCAAGAATATTTTGAATATCTTCTGACATAGATGGTGCTGTAGTTGATTGTTGTTCATGACCTGTCCAGTGGGTCGAGACTGGTCTCATTAGCATCTCTCAGATTAGTGGGAAGAAATTCTTGCTGCAAGAATGTGTGTTCTCAGAGCTAACTAGGGTAACTAAAATACTTATTTCCTAAATAAATACTTTAATTGTAAATATTTGAAAATATATGGTATGTTTCCGAATTTCTGACGATATAAAACATATTGTGGTTTATAATTAAGTTCTTAATAGTGATCCTATCCTGCATCATAATTTACATAATATCTACTTCTGTTTTGTGTATTAAAATGACTACTTTTTATGTTAATTTATTTCTGTAAATGATGATGATGATAAAGTTCAATAAATGTAAGTAAGAACATAAGAATGAAGGTAACTGCAAAAGACTTATTGGCCCATACGAGGCAGCTCCTCGTATGGAGCTGCCTTTGATAAGTAATTACCAAAGAAGGCACCAAGCCGGGAAGGCTGTGTAGCACAATCAAATAAGTCTACTGCTCCTGAAGAGGACGGTATTACTTACAGTTTACTGAGATTAGTCTCACAAGTACCAGGTAATCCACTTTTAGTGTTGTACAGAATGAGTTTAAGTGAAGGAGTATTACCTGATGATTGGACAGTGTCATTGTTCCCATCCCCAAAGCACACTCAGATAATTATAGACCCATATCTCTAACATAATTTTGTCTATTAGCACAGTTTTCGGCGTGAATGCATTTTGGTTCTACAAGGAAGCCAACTCCATCAAAATATTAAATATGTACCCAACTCAATTAACGATTAATCAACCAATTACTCCATGGGATAACTTGGATCTAGCAGTTGATTTTGTAAATGCACCCAAGAAAGATAATGTACACTCTACATTATTAAAACAGTTAACACTGTGAAGCATCACTGAAAGTACTCAGAGTATGGGTAACGATGTGTATCAGTGCTATACCGACGGTTCTGTAGAATAAGGTGGACGATGTACCGGATGTGCATGTAATATATTTGAACAAACTTCTCTCGTACATACATGAATGAAGCGCTATGCTGAACTGTGTAATTACTATTTGAGTACTGGAACACTTGATGATATATTGAACTTGTACCCTAGATTGACCATGTAACGTATCAATTATACAATGAATGTATGTGATGTAACTCTATAACCTGAGCTTGTGAAAGCACCTTAATCACCTTCAGTGATTAAGTGCTTAATTGCACACTAGTTTCTCTATCAGTTATCTCACCTTGTCAGAGTAAAAGAGACAAATATATGTGTATATATGTATGTATATATATGTATATGTACGCATACGTCTGTGTGTGTATAAAGTATATGTGGAAGCTGGTCAGAATTCAATTTCACCTTTGTAAATGCACGTTAATGACACTATGTAAAAGACACATCGAACACTTTATGTAGGGCATACGTAAATCTGTGTATTTATGTATTTACGTATGTAGCTTAGCCTAGCATTTTAAAAACACTACAATCACCTTATGTGGTTGATTGTTCAATAAATCCCTGAACTATATGTTTAACAAATCTCTAACCCTATCAATGGAGTTAGTTAGTTTAGTTCTTATATTATGCACCCTATACCCATCTTGTGGGCGGTAGTGGAAAGGGTTAGAGTCCATGGCGGACTGAAGAAAATGTATATATGCTGGTTAGCATTGTTAATGTGTGGCCACGTCTGTGGTAGAAAATAATACAAAAAATCAAATAAAGGTATTATTGAAACTTTATAGGAAAACATTAAATCCTAAATATATCTTTAATATTATACTTGAAATATTGTATACTTTGCTCTCTCCATCGTACTTCTGCACCTGCTGGCAAGTGGTTCGGTGCAGTGTGCAGGTGATGTCATTACTGGGTGAGCTGGCAGGTGGTGGTCACCTGCCAGCTCACCCAACGAAAATTTGGTTTTTAATACACTTACACATTTATTGGGTCTTTCCTTCACCTTCATTCAAGCACTAGGGTATTACAGTAAGTGTTTTAATTATAATATTTATTAACGTTATTATTTTTAATTTTTATTATTATTAGTATTATTATTAACAGGAGAGGATCGAGTGTGTGTGTGTGGGGGGGGGGGGGGTATAATGGTACACATGTCCACATCCCAATGCCCGCCCTTCCAGGACTGGGGGTGCGGGGGTGTACAATAAACTATACCCACATCCGGCGGCAGCTTGTCGAAGGCGGAAGTGCAGCCTAGAGAATTTGTCATGATAATTAGTGATGACTCTTATTTTGATTATGGGTCCGTAATCCAGTTAAGCTTTTATTCTTAATAAAATAGCTTAGGCTATTTCAACCCCCCTCTAATTCAAGTCCCTCAAGGGGCGCACAAATACTGTGACTACAAATAGACAAATAACATTACAAGAATCCAAACAAGAATTGTGTACCCTATACTCACAGGATGAATATAGGGTACACAATAAACTACCACTCACATCATGGGTATGGGTTGCACAAGAAACTATCGCGCAGAGGATGAATATGGAGAGCAAAGTAAACAAAGATTCACACGATGAGAAAGGGTTGCGCAATGTCCTTAGTGACTCACAGAATGAGTATTAGCTGCACAATAAACTACAGGTCACAGGATAAGTATGGGTTGCACAATAAATTACAGGTCATAGGATGGGTATGGGCTGCACAAACTACCGGTAACAGGATGAGTATGGGATGCACAATAAATTACGGGTCACAGGATGAGTATGGGTTGCACAAACTACTGGTAACAAGATGAGTATGGGATGCACAATAAATTACCGCACAGAGGATGAGTATAGGGTGCACAAACTGGTTGGGTAAATGGAAATGGTTGGGTACATTTCCTTTCACCTAATGCGACTATTCATGTGTCCGGACACCGGCGATTGTGTGGTATTGGCTATTTATTTAACCATAACTTTGCATTCATTTAATAATTATATTAAGATATGTTTTCCTTGAAATGTAGTTACATTATTGTCTACATGGCTTTATTCTGACATAAAGACCTATGGCGTTACTTTGCATATATGCAAAGTAATTATAAAATTGATTGGCTTGTGTGGAGGCCTTCACACTCCCTGAGCGAGCCATCAAGTAACTATAAAAAGGCATATATCTTAACTTTTAATTCAGTTATATTTATGCAAAAGTATTAACATGCAGCTTATATTTATGTCTTTATGATGACATAGAAAACTTCGTTTATTACAATATCTAGATTAAATTAACATTGATCTTCGGAAGGTCATAGTTCCCATATCGGTAAGGAGAGCGTCGGCCATGAAGCCTTGTTTAAAGTATGAATATTTTTCCTCTCTAATAAGGTATAATCTCTGTGATGGATTCACAAAAACTATTTTATATCTGTCTTTCTGATAACATATACAAATATAATCTTTATATGTGAATATTTGTTAATTAAGCAATATATCAGAGGGCGTGTAGGGTTCGGTGTTCAATGAACGAAAAGGACTGGATCACTGTGTACAGGAGGCTGATATGGCAGCAAACACTCTCCTGGCGACCATATTTCTTGGATAAGTCGCTCCACACAATTGTCGCTTGGACCGTCGACTTCCTATGGCGTCACCTCTCACATATTTACGTCTAATTTCGTTATGAAATTAGATTATTTCAGAGTAAAAATAGGTTTGATCATGTTCTATGTGTAGCACCAACATTATAGTAAGTAAATATGCCATATTTCTTCATTACTTACGTAATGCTAGGACGATTTGGGTAGTTTTGGCCTGATTTGGGTTGATTGGGGTAATTCTATGGACCGCTAAGGGGGAGACAGCCGCATTATTCCTGTTGCTAGCTTGGCTGGTTGGGTTCATCCTGATAGGTGTGCTATCATTCTTTACGGCCTTGCCGAGCTTAGAATTGTTTAGCATGGTAGCAGCAGAGATGTATGCAGCAGATGGGGTAGACTTGTTGATATGGCAGCAGCAAACGTCAGGTTAGCTTCCTCCAGGGAGCAACACTAATGAGGTCGAGATGAGGTAGTAGGTTAGGTTTTGTCGAATATTTCGGTCACATTTAGGTCACTGGGTACTTAGCTGCCTTCTGGGGTTGTTACATCATGTTAGGGATGTTGTGGGCTCAAGGAGCAGCTGATAAAGTTGGAGGGGGAGCAGGGTCGTCAGGCAAGGAAGAATTTCAAAATAAGATTGAATAAGATTGATGTTGACGGTTGGGCAAGGCTTGAGTGTTGTTTCTTAGATTTAGACTTGATATGAGAACTTAGCGGTCACTGGTAGTGCTTCTTCCTTATAATAGGTGCAGTTTGTGTCAAGGTTTTCTGGTTGGACACTCACTAGCACTGTTGACAAAATGGCGCTCGATGCACATACAAGTGTTCCAATGTTTTTTTCTGGTTCCATATCTTATTCTTTAACTTATTTTTATTTAGAGCTGGTTGTGTTCATTTAATATTTATGTTTTCCTCGTGTTTTCCAGTCGCAGTTCCAGTCCAGTTACTTGGAGTTGTTTGGTTAAATATAATAGCACATAATTCAATATTTTTTTAAAGGAAACAGTTCTCCCTTGGTGGATGCACGTCTATGCATGTGAGGAGCCCGGCACACGCCTAGATTTAGATTATATTTTTTTTATTCGGGTAAAGGTACATACATTAAATTACATACATAATGCTGGATTTAAAGATAGAGATCCGGCAGACATAAACAATTATAGACCAATATCAAACCTACCCTTACTATTAAAAACATTTGAAAAAAATATCTACAAACAGCTCTACTCCTATCTAGTAAAATTCGACATTCTTAGCCCCTGTCAGTTTGGCTTCCGCTCCCAAAAGAGTACCAACGATGCAATTATTAGTCTCCTTGATAAAATTTACTCAGCCCTTAACAAAAATGAGTTTCCGATTGGACTCTTCATTGACCTGAGAAAGGCCTTTGATACTGTTAATCACAATTACCTCTTACATAAACTCCATCATTATGGAATCCGAGGCCATGCACTGGACTATATCCAATCCTATCTTAGTGATAGACACCAATGTGTAGCCATCAATAATATAACTTCTCTCACTCTCCCAATAACCGTTGGAGTGCCACAGGGCAGCATCTTGGGACCTCTCCTATTTCTTATATACATCAATGATCTGCCTAATGTCTCTAACATTCTGAAACCTATTTTGTTTGCTGATGATACTACCCTCATCTACTCTAACCCCAACCCACATACACTAAATGATGTTGTTAATAATGAACTAAAAAAAAGTCCACTTATGGATGTCAACCAACAAACTAACACTTAACTTAGAAAAGACCTACTACATTTTATTTGGAAGCAAATCTACAAATGCAGTTCAGCTTCAGAGAGATAATGTAAACATTAGCAATAAAAATGATGGAAAGTTTCTTTGCCTATTCCTAGACAAGAGACTCAACTTCAGCACCCACATACAACTCATAACTAAGAAAGTCTCTAAAACAGTTGGGATACTCTCCAAAATCAGATATTATGTACCTAACTCTTCTCTCATCTCTCTATATTATGCACTAATCTATCCCTATCTTAATTATAGTATCTGTGCATGGGGTTCAACCACTGCAAACGTCCACCTCAAGTCCATCATCACCCAGCAAAAATCTGCTATCAGAATAATAACAAATTCTGCTTTGAGACAACACTCAGCCTCCTTGTTTAACTCTCTAAACATGCTAAACATAATCTCACTCCACAAATTTTCTTGTGTCAATTACATTTACAAAACCCTGTTCTTAAATGCAAATCCTGCTCTGAAACTCTCCCTGGACAGATGTAATAGAACCCATTATCACCACACCACAAATAAATATCTCTTTGATATCCACAGAGCCAAACTTAATCTGTGTAAACACTCTATGCAAATAATGGGACCCAGTCTACGGAACTCACTTCCTAATGAATTGAAAAGCTGTCCAACTTTTGCGTCATTCAAAAACAAAACTAAAAAGTACCTAATTTCATCTTCATAGTTTTTTACCTTTTGTTTTAAAATTACACTGTATCTATTGCTACCCAATCTCCCAATCTTTATGTACCCAATCCGAACATCTTTACCATTGTGATCATTGCTGTCTTCTTATATGTGCTATCAATCTGCTGTAGGGTGTCTGTTATTCTTGTTTGAATTACCAATCAAGTTGTCAATATAATCAATCAGAGCTTTAATATACCAATGTGCTTTAATATACTAATGTGCTTTAATATACTTACTAATCTCTCTCATCTCATTTTTTTTTTGCAATGTATTTGTTATCATTTTATTAATTCTGATAGAGTTTACCTACTTAAAATTATCTGTTAGATTAAGGACCTGCCCGAAACGCTGCGCATACTAGTGGCTTTACAAGATTGTAAATACTATGCTATGTATTCTCTCAAACCCAATAAATAATAAATAAATAAATGTTTATTCAGGTAAGGTACATACATACAAGAGATTTTACAAAAATTTATCGATTAATAGATAGAGCTAGTACATATAATGCCTAAAGCCACTATTACGCAAAGCATTTCGGGCAGGAAAAACATTAATGACTAAAACTTAAAACTAATTGAATATAAAGAATAAAATGTGTTGAGAACAAATAAAAATAAAAACAAAAAAGGGGGGAACATGGCTGACAAAGCAGCACAAATACAATTAGGTCGACAAACAGCATATTGTTTAAAAAAAAAAAACAGACATGGGTTGACAATAGAGGGGTAAGGTAGGTTACAGGGAATTTATTAGGTAGTGCTACGTTTTTATCTTAAACTGGATGAGAGAGGTACAGTACAGTCTTTAACATGGTTGGGAAGGTCATTCCACAATCTGGGTCCCTTGATTTGTAGAGCATTTCCAGTTTGATTAAGTCGTACTCTTGGAATATCAAACTGTATTTATTTCTGGTGTGGTGCTCATGGGTTCTGTTACAACCTTCAATGAAGCTTTTGAGGTCAGGATTGGCATTACAGTTCAGCGTTTATATATATATATATATATATATATATATATATATATATATATATATATATATATATATATATATATATATATATATATATATATATATATATATATGTATATATATATATATATATATATATATATATATATATATATATATATATAATACACATGAGAGAATGTGCAGTGACTTAATATCTAACATATTCAGAGATATGAGTAAGGGTACCGAGTGATGTCTGGGGCCAGAGTTGGATATAGTCCTAATAGCAGCTTTGTGTTGAGTAATTAGAGGACGTAAATGATTTTGGGTAGTAGAACCCCAAGCACAAATACCATAGTTGAGATATGGATAGATGAGGGAGTAATAGAGAGTCACCAGGGCAGGGCGGGGTACATAATATCTGATCTTAGAAAGAATGCCAACAGTTTTTGAAACTTTTTTTGATATATTTAGAATGTGTCCCTGGAAATTCAGCTTGTGGTCAAGGAGAACGCCAAGGAATTTTCCATCTAATTTGTTACAAATTTGGGTATTGTTTATTTTGAGATTTATTTGATTAGAGGATTTATTGGCAAACAGAATATAGAAAGTTTTGTCAATGTTAAGGGTGAGTTTGCTGGCAGTTAGCCAAAGATGGACTTTATTTAGCTCAGTATTTACTGTGGCATTTAGAGCAAGGGGGTCAAGACTGGAGTAAATGAAGGTTGTGTCGTCAGCAAATAGAATTGGTTTGAGGTTTGAGGGTGTTGGTGCATTTGGAAGGTCATTAATGTATTTATTTATTTATTTATTTATTTATTTATTTATATATATACAAGAAGGTACATTGGGTTTGTGAGAATACATTGGATAGTACAGTATTTACATTCTTGTAAAGCCACTAGTACGCGCTGCGTTTCGGGCAGGTCCTTAATCTAGCAGATAATTTTAAGTAGGTAATTTCAATCAGAATTGATAAATGAAAGATACATTACAAGAGAAAAATGAGATGAGAGAGATAAGTAAGCATATTAAAGCACGTTGTTATATTAAAGCTCTGATTGATTACATTGACAGCTTGATTAGTAATTTAAACAAGATTAATAGACACCATACAGCAGATTGACAGCACATATACGACAGCAATGATCACAATGGTAAAGATGTTCAGAATGGGTACATAAAGATTGGGAGACTGGGTAGCAAAAGATACAGATAAACAAGATTTATAAACACCATACAATAGAATGGCAGCAACATATAAGAAAACAGCAGTGATCTCAATTTGTAAAGATGTTCAAATTGGGAACATAAAGGTTGGGAGATTGGGTAGCAATAGATACAGTGCAATTTTAAGGCAAAAAGTGAAAATCTATGAAGATGAAATTAGGTACTTTTTAGTATTGATTTTGAATGATGTAAAAGTTGGACAGCTTTTCAATTCAGTAGGGAGTGAGTTCCATAAACTGGGTCCCTTTATTTGCATAGAGTGTTTACACAAATTAAGTTTAACTCTGGGGATATCGAAGAGATATTTATTTCTGGTGTGGTGATAATGGGTCCTATTACATCTGTCCAGGAAGAGTTTCAGACAAGGATTTGCATTTAAGAACAGGGTTTTGTAAATGTAGTTGACACAAGAGAATTTGTGGAGTGAGATTATGTTTAGCATGTTTAGGGAGTTAAACAAGGGGGCTCTGTGTTGTCTGAAAGCAGAATTTGATATTATTCTGATAGCAGATTTTTGCTGGGTGATGATGGACTTGAGGTGGTTTGCAGTGGTTGAACCCCATGCACAGATACCATAGTTGAGATAGGGATAGATTAGTGCATAATATAGAGAGATGAGAGAAGAGTTAGGAACATAATATCTGATTTTGGAGAGTATACCAACTGTTTTAGAGACTTTCTTAGTTATGTGTTGTATGTGGGTACTGAAGTTGAGTCTCTTGTCTAGGAATATGCCAGGAAACTTTCCATCATTTTTATTGCTAATGTTTACATTGTCAATCTGAAGCTGAATTGCATTTGTAGATTTTGCTTTCCAAATAGGATGAAGCAGGTCTTTTCTATGTTAAGTGTTAGTTTGTTGGTTGACATCCATAGGTGGACTTTTTTTAGTTCATTATTAACAACATCATTTAGTGTATGTGGGTTGGGGTTGGAGTAAATGAGGGTAATATCATCAGCAAACAAAATAGGTTTCAGAATGTTAGAGACATTAGGCAGATCATTAATGTATATAAGAAATTTAGAGACAAGAGACATTAAGTCAGCTTATAGAGCGGGTACCAAATCATCTGGTACAAACAACAGAAAGATACGGGTGAAGTTAGATAGCTGCTCCCGCAAGTCAGACCTTATCACTACTGCAGTCGCTAGGAAATCCAATGTTTATGTGAACGAATGTCTTACCAGATTCAGACAAAATCTCTTATTTAAACTACGTGGAATTTGCAATAGATCCACTGCTATTAAACATTGTTTTATGCGCGATGGTAAAATAATAGCTAGGAAGACTGACTCTGGAAAAACTTATGTCATAACCACTGAAGCACACCTCACTTCTTTCCTGGATGACTGTGGGATATCAGCTGAATAACCAGAACATAATTTGTAGTCTCACATACAACCAAAGTGTACTTAAGCTCTGCCTTTCCTTTCCAAAGGTGTTTATTTTTATTTTTATTTTATTTTTTTTTGTTTGTCATCTTTGCCTGTTTTATACTCTTAATTATTTGTTCTTAGTTAATCCCCTTGTCACTAAACCTAGGGCTTTTTATTACCCTGTTAATTAACCATTACTAAGCTAATTATCTTCAAGATCATTTTTTTTTATGATTATTATTTTTCTTATTATTTTTTATTTTACATTTATATTATACAATACAATACAATACAATTTTATTTAGGTAAGGTACATACATACAATAAATATTTACAAGGATTGTTTGACTTATAGGTAGAGCTGGTACATACAATGCCTAAAGCCACTATTACGCAAAGCGTTTCGGGCATGATAACTTAAATGACAAGCTTAATACTAATTGAGCATAATGAGTAGAATGAAAACAAGAACTGAAAACATAGATGAAAAAGCAGCACAAATACAATTATGTCTACAAACAGCGCTCTTTAAAGAAAAAAACAGACATTGGTTGACAATAGAAGGGTAAGGTAGGTTACAGGGAATTTATTAGGTATAGCTTCGCTTTTAACTTAAACTGGTTGAGAGAGGTACAGTCTTTAACATGGTTGGGAAGGTCATTCCACATTCTGGGCCCCTTGATTTGTAGAGCATTTCTAGTTTGATTAAGTCGTACTCTAGGAATATCAAAACTGTATTTATTTCTGGTGTGATGCTCATGGGTTCTGATACAACCTTCTATGAAGCTTTTGAGATCAGGATTGACATTATAGTTTAGCGTTTTATATATGTATAATACACATGAGAGAATGTGCAGTGACTTAATGTCTAACATATTCAGAGATTTAAGTAGGGGTACCGAGTGATGTCTGGGGCCAGAATTGGATATTGTCCTAATAGCAGCTTTGTGTTGAGTAATTAGAGGACGTAAGTGATTTTGAGGTAGTAGAGCCCCAAGCACAAATACCATAGTTGAGATATGGATAGATAAGGGGAGTAATAGAGAGTCACCAGGGCAGGGCGTGGTACATAATATCTGATCTTAGAAAGAATGCCCACAGTTTTTGAAACTTTTTTTGATATGTTTAGAATGTGTCCCTGGAAATTAAGCTTGTGGTCAATGAGAATGCCAAGGAATTTGCCATCATCTATTGTCAGTCTCTACTGATTTTTTGTTTTTTATTTTATGTAACTTCTGTGTCCTCCCTGGTTATCTATTGGATCTTTATTTTACTTCTAAATTGTTACTATTTTATTGTATTCATAGAAGGTTGTAACAGAACCCATGAGCACCACACCAGAAATAAATACAGTTTTGATATTCCTAGAGTACGACTTAATCAAACTAGAAATGCTCTACAAATCAAGGGGCCCAGAATGTGGAATGACCTTCCCCAACCATGTTAAAGACTGTACCTCTCTCAACCAGTTTAAGATAAAAACTAAACACTACCTAATAAATTCCCTGTAACCT
This sequence comes from Procambarus clarkii, assembly GCF_040958095.1. Taxonomy (NCBI): domain Eukaryota; kingdom Metazoa; phylum Arthropoda; class Malacostraca; order Decapoda; family Cambaridae; genus Procambarus; species Procambarus clarkii. Next base: position 3,796,832 of record NC_091220.1, read on the forward strand.
ACCTCACTCCTCTATTGTCAACCCATGTCTGTTTATTTTTTTTTTTTTTTTTTAATCAACACTGTTTGTCAACCTATTGTATTTGTGCTGCTTTTTCAGTCATGTTCCCCCTTTTTTTTATCTTTATTTGTATTTGTTCTCAACACTTTTTATTCTTTATGCTCAATTAGTATTAAGTTCTAGATATTAATGTTTTTCTTGCCCGAAACGCATTGCGTAATAGTGGCTTTAGGCATTGTAATGTACTAGCTCTATCTATATATCAATCCATTAATGTAACATCACTTGTATGTATATACCTTACCTGAATAAACATATTTATATTTATTTATTTATTTATTTGCTTTTATTCTTGTGTTTTGCTTTATCGTGTATCTTGTATCGTGATCCCTCTGCATCTCTATGCACACTGATATTGATCCTGATCAAAATCTTCTGTCTCATATCTATACCAAACCAGCACATTGATCATCATTATTGCAAGTATTTCACAGCACACCAGGCTAAAAACAAACTTCAAAATAGCACCTGTCTATCAGTTTATAACCAAAATGTTAGATCACTTGGTAAACATTTTGACGATTTAAATGCATTACTCACAGCAATAGGTACTAACCTATCGTTCATTATTTTAACAGAAACTTGGCTAAATAAAAGACTATACCCCAACTCTACAACTTAGCTGGTTATAAAGCCATTCATAACTGTAGATTACAAAACTGTTGTGACTATACAAAGTGTAAGGGCACTGGTTGTGGCACGCTCTGTTAGGCCTAGCATCTCGCCCGGCCAGGGAATGAGGATATGGTGCCAGAAACACCTTCATGATCAACATGCTTCTTGCACATCTCTCGCCAGCTCTCAAGTACTACGGTTTGTTGCCTGTGTATGTCAAGTTTTTGTCGAGTGTTAAGTATCTGTTAAGCAGATATTTATGCATGTACCACCAACTTCAATTTTTTTTTTTTTTCGCGCCAACCTGCAAGGTGCGCTGTGACCTTGAAAATAGTGGAGCCTCATATATGCAGGCTGGCCGATTTATTTCTGCTGATGTTGTTTGATGTTGGCGGCCCCTTCCACCCTGTGAATATGCCATTTGCTGATGTGCTGCTTTGTGGTTCACTGTGGAGCGAGTGTACCGTAATACTCTGCATATAGTGTTGTGTCTTTAACGCCATGGCAACTGCCCTGGATAAGGTGCCGGGCAGCACATCACCGTTGCCAGATAGTGACTTTGTGGACCCATCGCACGCTCGTCAATTGTTTTCTAATGATGGTGCCACCTCCTCAGTGGTGCCCCACGACACATCAGAAGGCGGTGCAGATGATGAGGGATTCACGGTGCAAATGAGTAAAAGTCAGCGCCGTAAGCAGTTGAGAAGGGCACGACTCAAACCCACCAAATTCGGCTGCTGTCAGGACATGTGCGACTAGATTTTCCTCTGGGAAACCACAGTAGAGAGAAAAGTGAAGTGGTTTTGTGAAGCTTCTGAGGCACATTATGATAAGGTCATTAAGTTACCTAGAGATGAAAGTGACTATGTCTTCGTTACCAAACGATAGTGCTTTTGAAATGTGTTTGCTAAACACAGAGTATGCAGGCATTAAAATGAAAAATGCAGCACCTAGGCGTCCCAAAAGTAAGCATTGTCATATTCAATGTTAATAAACTCATTAAGCCTGAATATCTTGTGCTGAAAATATTGTAAACTCTAAACGTCTGAGAAATGGACTCATAGCTGCCACATGGAAAGGTGCCACGCCTATACCGGACAGAATTTACTCTAGAGCAGCTTTAGGTCGGCACTATAACATTGCACTCTACAACCCTCCCCCTCGTAGGTGTTATAAGTGTCAACGATGGGGACGTCACGTAGCCAGGTACTGCACAAGCAAAAACTTTTTCTGTGCCGTGTGTGGTGAACCTCATAAATCTGAGGTGTGTTTTAAACTCATAAAGGAACTGCAGTCAGTAAGTGAAAAATGCATAAACTGTGGCAGGAGCGGTGTTCAAGTCTGGCACCTTGACTGTGTCAAGCGACCAGCTGCTTACGGCCAGGTGCCCGGCCCCGCCCACCCGGGAGGACGGTTGCCAAGTACAGCTGCCGGCTCTAATTCCTGTGCAGAGCCACCTGGACGTAGTGTTCGTAGCAGCTGGATACCAAATACTTCACCATCTGCCAAGCACCAAGTGCATCACGGGACCAGACGACAGGTGTCTGTTCAACCTGCGTCTGCCCGTCAGGTGCCAGGAACCTGCCTCCCGGAGGTGTTGACACAACACTCGCCATACCCTTCACACCACCATGAGCAGTTGCCAAGTGCTGCAATCAGTCCCATTCGCTGTTCAGAGTCATCTGGAGGTGATGTTCGCTCCAGCTGGCTGCCAAACTCACCACCTTTAAATTACGAAGTGCACAAGGGGACCGGTACCAGACCGAAGACTCGTGCCATCATCCCAGCTCCCCCACAAGAACCAGGTGCTGCATCTTCTGCCAGTGGTGGGCCTTCCCCTGATGTAGGGTGGCCACTTCCTGGTTCTGGGATAATGTCACCTGCTGTGAGACCACCATCCACAGCTGGACCCCACAGTCAACTGGAAGTGGGGGATAAGGAACTGGATCAAAATGAGACACATCGCAACCTCAGCCTCCCTACCACCTCGCCCTTGGGTCGCTCCACTGTTCAAGCAGTGGTTGCCCTTCGTGACCGGTTGCAGGAACACCAGCAGCATTCACAGCAGCAAACGGAGCGGCTGCAAGAGCAACTCCAACATGAGAAAAAATCCACCAGCGATATTTCGATGATGCTCACGCGTATGAGGGGACTTGTAAGCAATGACTGCCAAACTTCCCCTTCCACCCCTGAACCCTCCAAACATGTGTTCGCTTGCCTATCAGGGGAAACTTCTAGTGATCTTGAAACCTTGTGTAGTGGAACCCTTCCACGCAAGTTAACTGCCAAAGTTGTGCTAAACTATGTTCAAAACGACTCTATAGCTGGAAATGACAGACAAATTGTACTAGATCATTGGATGCAAATGTGTGACATTGGTAATAAACTAAGAAATGTTCCTGGACTTATACAGTAGTGCAATAGATAATATGTATATAGATAATAAATATTAAGTGAACTAATAATATCAATATATAATGCTGACTTTAAATGCACAAATAACTAAGTTATCCGTCCTTAGCTGGAACATTGCATCCCTCAAAAAAAGGTTCTCAGATTTACATCACAAAGTAACAACTGAACACATCGATATTGTATGTCTCCAGGAGTGCAGAGTTCCCGCAAGAGCCTCACCCCCGAAATTGCCCTCATTTGTTTCTTACAACCTCAGATCCAGTAACTCTTGCATTATATACATCAAACAATCCCTACCCCATCAACTTCTGCCAGAAAAACAAACTGCCGGTCAACAGTATCATGGAGTGAGGATCTATGTGGGCAACTCTGTTCTCAATGTATTTAATCTATATGCTCCAGCAGGAAAGTTAAATTATATTGATCTTCCGGCCTGCGCTCAAGCAGAGCCCACCATCATTCTTGGTGACTACAATGCTAGACACAAGGACATTGGTGGCTCTCGCTTCAGTAACGGTAACGGGAATCAACTGCTGTCGCTACTAAATAGTCACCAAGATGTGCAGATTGTGGGTGACCTTGAACCCACGCATATTTGTGGAGGCATTCTAGACCTCTGTGTTGGTTTCAACGTCTCTCACGTCTGGTGCACATCATCTATTGTAACAGATTTGTTGTCAGATCATCACCCTAGATTGACTACTCTATGTATAGGAAATACCATCCTGCCCGGTGGGACTTTCAAACGCAAACGGCTCAGTGTTCCTCCTGCTCGACGTGAAGACTTTGTTGCTCATGTGTCAGAGTGGTACAGCACTTATGATCCCTCCACAGTCCAGACATTTAACGACGGTCTAGTACAGAGCATTCAGATGTTTGTTGACCCTTTAGGTCGGCCCCCTGCACCATCCAATAGTCGCAACGATATGAAAGGTAATAAACGCCATGCCTATTACAATGACCCCAAACTGCGTACTTTGAAACGCACTGCCAGACGAGTTGGGCTTGCATATAGGGAAACACGTACGCCAGCAATGCTCAAGCTCTTTCAGAAAGCCCTAGCCAAGGCGAGGGAGCGCATGACAGAGCTCAGGCAAGATAACTGGGAAACTTTTGTTAACAGTCTCAACTCTCACACCCCCCTCAGCCAGGCATGGAAGGATATTAAAGAATTAAAGGCGATAAGCTCGGCCAAGTAGCACACCCTCACCCTCTACACAGAGCAAACGAGTTAGTCGATGCTTGGGCAACCACCTCTAGCTTCAATAATCTTCCCCCAGACATACAGTTCAGATTAAATGCTGGTTACGGAGATCGAGAAAGGCTCGTTGACTTCATGCTCCACAAGGAAGATGAATGCAACGTGCCATTTACTGAGTTTGAATTACTCGCGGCCCTAAACAAAGGCAAAGCCACATCCCCCGGTGAAGATGGTATCACTTATGACATATTGCGTCAGCTCCCTTTAGTACCAGGGAATCCCCTACTTGAGCTGTATAATATGAGCTATGTTACTGGGGAACTTCCTAACTCTTGGACCAACAGTATAATCATTCCAATTCCCAAGCCAAATCAAGAGAATGCTTTCCGCCCAATTTCCCTTACTAGCTGCATTTGCAAAACATTCGAGAGAATGGTCCTAAACCGTCTCCTCCATCGAATAAGAACCATGCTATCCCCCCAGATATATGGCTTCATGCATGGAAGGAGTGTGCATCATTGCATCACCACCTTTCTTACCCTGCACACTGAAAAGTCATATACCACCTTCCTAGATCTTAAGTCTGCCTTTGATATTGCAAATAGACATGTATCTTGAGTGAGCTTGCAAGAATGAATATTGGTGGTCGGCTTCTTTGTTGGATCAGGGTACTTATCCAACAGGAAGTCATCTGTATTTTTCCAGGGGCATAGAAGTGTAACAAGAGACTTTGAACTAGGCACCCCGCAGGGTGGTGTCCTCAGTCCTACCTTATTCAATATCTTAATAAACACGCTGTTAAACTCTGTACCGAGCAAACCCAACGTCCACATCATTAGCTATGCTGATGATATAATGATACACACCGCTGGTTATGCTAACACGCAGAACACTCTTAACTCTGTATTAGACTCATGTCAGGACCTAGGTTTAATTATCTCAGCAGAGAAAACAAAGATATTAAATCGGCGCCCACCCAGGCAGGGAGGAGCTGTTCGCAAGATGCAACTGTCTGATGGCTCCCAGCTTGACTATGTAAACAGATTCAAATACCTTGGCCTTGAGGTGCCACTGTACGGTCCTGTTGTATTCAGACTCTGTCGTCAGTTTAAAGAGAGGCTCCGAGCTCTCAAGGCTGTTGCAGGTTATCACTCAAGCTATGGTGCCAATGTCAGAATTGTCAAAATGATGTACTTTGCATACATCAGATCTTTAGTAGATTATGCTGCACCTCTGCTTGCTTTGATGCCTGAAAGAAAGCTTGGAGGGCTTGAAAAATTGCAAAACGAAGCCTTGAGGATAATCCTTGGGTGCCCTCGTACCACAAAGATACTTAATATGAGAAAGGAACTTAATATTCTGAGCGTTGTTGATCGTGTTACTGAAATTAACTGTCAAATTGGTATAAAAATGCTTAGGCTAACTCATCCTAATCCTTGCACAGAAGCCCTCCAGAATTTCTTTATTGAAGATCAGCATTGTTCCAAATGGATAACAAAAACTGGAACCAACTCAGAATGTATCAGGTTCATGATTTGTACCAAGAGAAACAACAGCGGCACTTTCCTGCACCGTGGGAGGTTACACCCTTTCCAGTTTTAATCCCTCCCTTTCCACCCAAGAAGCAAATTAGAGATCAGCCCAAGCTTCGTCTTGAGGCAAAGCTCAACGCCTTAAGCCATATTGATGCTCTGTCCACAGAGCATTCTCTCTCTCAAATTATATACACTGATGGTTCCCTACACCGCACCACGGGTGCAGCTGGAAGTGCAGTTGTCCTGACAATGGGCGATGGCCTATACTTTGAGTGGGGAGTCCGTATAAACAACTGGGCCTCTACCCTTCAGACTGAACTATTTGCCTTGATCCTTGCACTGAAATGTGTACAAGTCTCAAAACTTGATACATTAATTGTAAGTGACTCCTTATCATCCTTAAATGCTCTCAACTCTTTAAGACATAACTGTAACATGCTCGTGTCCGAAGCTAGACACAAATACAACAAAATACTAAGGATGGTAACAGAGTCCATTTCATGTGGTCTCCATCTCATGTTGGCCTCCGAATGCATGATAGAGCTGATAAGTTAGCCAAAGAATCTGCCTTTAAAGGAGCCGTTGAGTGTAACCTTGGATTGTCAATGAGCAATCTGAGAGCAGCTGTACACCGAGAACTTCAACAAGATCTTGTAGATCTGAGGCAAAGTGAAATTGACACCAGTAATTCCATCTATCATCATACTATCATGCAAGAGGAGCCACACATCTATGGATCATCCAATAAAATCAGCAGACTTCTAGATGTTACTACTGCTCGGCTTAGACTCGGTTACAAGTATCTCTGGGAATTCTCATTATCTGCTGATGTAGACCTGACCAAATGTAAACTGTGTCAACAAAATTATTCGCACACCCTCCGTCACTATGTGATGGAGTGCGAAAAGATACGTGAATTTAGAGACAATTCTATAACCAATGTTCCAGCGATGTGTCAATATTTCATTCAAAATGATCTGCTACCAGAAATTTTAGCCAAATATCCCCAGTTTGCTAACTGTAGGTAGTAACTAAGTGATTGTAACCTATCCACCGCTGCCCACTGGATGGGGGGCGGTGTGCAGGACAAACATATAAATTTTGACACTAGCTCTCCACATATGTCAGTTGCTTAATTTAGAACCTGTACTTGAGGTCGATCTCGAACCCATTGTTGATGTGATGACTTATATTGAATTTTGTAACTAGCTCATCAAGATTGTAACTTGCTTAGCTAAATGAATTGTGGGGTTCAGTCCCTGAGCCCATTATGTGCCTCTGTAACCCTTTCCACTACCGCCCACAAGATGGGTATGGGGTGCATAATAAATGAACTAAACTAACTAATAACTGTAGGCCTAATAAAAAAGGTGGTGGCACAGCTATATATTACCGAGATACATTTTATCTGCAACAGTGTTATTAGTGACAGAGATGACTACTGTGAATATACTTTTGCTCAGTTTACAATTAAATCCCTTAAATCCTCTTTGACTATTGGAGCCATCTATAGATTTCCCAATACTAACATAGCTTCTTTCCCAGACAACCTAAGGAATCTTATTATAAACAACAATCTCAACAAAAACCACATCATTATAATAATAATAATAATAATAATAATTTTTATTTAGGCAAAGGTACATACATAAAGAGATTTTACAAAGTTTGTTGGCTTTATAGATAGAGCTAGTACATACAATGCCTAAAGCCACTATACGCAAAGCGTTTCGGGCAGAAAAAACACTACTGACTAAAGCTTTAAAACTAATGGGTAAAAAGAAAAAAATGCGTTGAGTACAAATAAAAATAGAGGTAAAAGAGGGGGGGAACATTGTTGAAAAAACAGCACAAATACAATTATAAATTATACAGAAAATTACATTAAAACAGCGTTGATTTGTAAACAAAAAAAAACAAAAAACATACATGGTTGACAATAGAAGGGTAAGGTAGGTACATGGAATTTATTAGGTATAGCTTCGTTTTAACTTAAACTGGTGAGAGAGGTACTGTCTTTAAACATGGTTGGGAAGGTCATTCCACATCCTGGGCCCCCTTGATTTGTAGAGCATTTCTGGTTTGATTAAGTCGTACTCTAGGAATATCAAAACTGTATTTATTTCTGGTGTGGTGCTCATGGGTTCTGTTACAACCTTCTATGAAGCTTTTGAGATCAGGATTGGCATTACAATTTAGCGTTTTGTATATGTATAATACACATGAGTGAATGTGCAGTGACTTAATGTCTAACATATTCAGAGATTTGAGTAGGGGTACCGAGTGATGTCTGGGGCCAGAGTTGGATATTGTCCTAATAGCAGCTTTGTGTTGAGTAATTAGAGGACGTAAGTGATTTTGGGTAGTAGAGCCCCAAGCACAAATACCATAGTTGAGATATGGATAGATAAGGGAGTAATAGAGAGTCACCAGGGCAGGGCGTGGTACATAATATCTGATCTTAGAAAGAATGCCCACAGTTTTTGAAACTTTTTTTGATATGTTTAGAATGTGTCCCTGGAAATTCAGCTTGTGGTCAATGAGAATGCCAAGGAATTTGCCATCTAATTTGTTACAAATTTGGGTATTGTTTATTTTGAGATTTATTTGATTAGAGGATTTATTGCCAAACAGAATATAGAAAGTTTTGTCAATGTTAAGGGTGAGTTTGTTGGCAGTTAGCCACAGATGGACTTTATTTAGCTCAGTATTTACTGTGGCATTTAGAGCAAGGGGATCAGGACTGGAGTAAATGAAGGTTGTGTCGTCAGCAAATAGGATTGGTTTGAGGGAGGAGATTTCATTCTGGGAGGAGATTTTAATATTGACCTGGGTCAACAAAATTGCTCTCAAGTTGACTATTTCCTTAACAGCATGAACTCCTGTATGCTAATCCCCACAATCACCAAACCTACCCGAGTCACTCAAACATCAGCCACTACCTTGGACCACATATGGACAAACATAACAGCTCCCCTTGTATCTGGTATAATCTACGACAGAACAACTGACCACTATCCTACCTTTCTCATAGCGAACATGGACATAACACCACCAAAAAGCAAGAAACTTTCATTTAGGCTACACAGTGAATCAGCTTTAGACAATCTTACAGAGGCACTTTACAATATTAACTGGGATTCTGAATTCAATAATACCCATGATATAAATTCATTAGCTAACCTCTTCCTCTCCAAAACTCTAAGCCTCTACAACCTTCATTGTCCCCTTCTTACCAAGCAAGTAACTGACAAAAGATTAAACAATCCATGGCTCACAAGTGGCATTCTCAACTCAATCAACAAGAAACATGAATATGAAAAGAAAGTTAGGGTTGGCCTAGTTTCAAAGGAAGTAGCTAAAAGGTACTCATCAATGCTTACCAGTATCATAAGAAAGGCAAAACTTGCATATTATGTGAATAGATTCAATGAAGCAAAAGGCAACATGAAAAGCACTTGGAAAACTATCTCTAGTATCCTAGGAACTAAACAACACTCACATAACCAAATAAAACTCTACAAGGATGGGGATATACCGTCAACTGATTTAGAAATGGCAAATCAATCATAGCTACCTATGTGCTTTAATATACTGTACCTATAATTTTCTCTCATCTTCCTTTTTTTTCATTCCATGTAATCTGTTATCATTTTTTTGTCTATAAATTTTGCAAGTATTTACCTCCTTAAAATTTTCTTAGATTAAGGACCTGCCCGAAACGCTGCGCGTGCTAGTGGCTTTACAAGACTGTAATTACCATATTTGTATCCTCACATTCCTTATGTACATTCTTGTATATGCATAAATAAATAAATAAATAAATAAATGAATTTAATAGTTTCTTTTCATCGGTTGGTGCTAATCTTGCCAGTAAAATCCCACAGACTCAGACACATATTAACACATATCTCTCAGGCAGCTATCCAAACTCTCTTCTCCTTTCACCAATCAGCCCGGCAGATGTTGTGTCCATCATACATTCTCTAAAAACCAAGGCAGGGAACACCAGTGAAATTCCGTCCATTGTGTACAAGAGAGCCTCCCATGCCCTTGCCCCACCCATAGCACTACTGTTCAGCAAATCTATAGAGTATCACACCTACCCTGATATCCTCAAAAAAGCAAGAGTAACGCCAGTCCATAAAGGAGGCAATCCGGCGGACATAAACAATTATAGACCAATATCAAATCTACCCATTCTATCAAAAATATTTGAAAAAATTATTTACAAACAGCTCTATTCCTACCTCGTAAAATTCGACATACTCAGCCCCTGCCAGTTTGGCTTCTGGTCCCAAAAGAGCACCAACGATGCAATCATTAGTCTCCTTGACATTATCTACTCAGCCCTTGACAAAAATGAGTTTCCGATTGGACTCTTCATTGACCTAAGAAAAGCCTTTGATACTGCTAATCACAACTACCTCTTACTTTTTGGAAGCAAATCATCAAATGCAATTCAGCTACAGATTGACAACATTAACATCAGTAATAAAAATGATGGCAAGTTTCTTGGCCTATTCCTAGACAAGAGACTCAACTTCAGCACCCACATTCAACACATAACTAAGAAAGTCTCTAAGACAGTGGTATACTCTCCAAAATCAGATATTATGTTCCTAACTCTGCTCTCCTCTCACTATATTATGCACTAATCTACCCCTATCTTAATTATGGTATCTGTGCATGGGGGTCTACCACTGCAAACCACCTTAAGCCCATCATCACACAGCAAAAATCTGCTATCAGAATAATAACTAACTCTGCTTTCAGACAACACTCAGCTCCCTTGTTTAAATCCCTAAACTTGCTAAATATTAACTCCCTCCACACATTCTCTTGTGTCAACTACATTTACAAAACCCTGTTCTTAAATGCAAACCATGCTCTGAAACTCTCCCTGGACAGATGTAATAGGACCCATTATCACCACACCAGAAATAAATATCTCTTTGATATCCCCAGGGTCAAACTTAATCTGTGTAAACACTCTATGCAAATTAAGGGACCTAGTCTATGGAACTCACTCCCTAGTGAATTGAAAAACTGTAAAGCTTTTGCCTTATTTAAAAGCAAAACCAAAAAGTACCTAACTTCATCTTCTTAGTTTCCTACACTGAGCTTTAAATTTGCTCTGTACCTAGTGTTACCCAATCTCCTAATTTTTATGTAATATCAAACAACCTTATCATTGTGTTCATTGCTGTCTTCTTTTATGTGCTAGCCATATGCTATATTGTGACTACCAATTTTTGTCAACTACCATTCAAGCTGTCATTGCAATCAATCTCATATTGTTTCTGCTGTATTGTGCCTACTAATTTGTTGTCAACTACCATTTTAAGCTGTCATTGCAATCAATCTTAGCTACCTATGTGCTTTAATATACTGTACCTACAATTTTCTCTCATCTTCTTTTTTTTTTTTCATTTCATGTAATCTGTTATCATTTTTTTGTCTATAAATTTTGCAAGTATTTACCTCCTTAAAATTTTCTTAGATTAAGGACCTGCCCGAAACGCTGCGCGTGCTAGTGGCTTTACATGACTGTAATTACCATATTTGTATCCTCACATTCCTTATGTACATTCTTGTATATGCATAAATAAATAAATAAATAAATAAATAAATAAATAAATAAATAAACGTCGGCAAAGATCAGTAACCAAAGAAAATGGGAAGAGCGACGTGGCGGGTAAGCGAGCGAGCGAGTGACGTCATCACAACAAAGGTTGCTATAGACGTCTCCACGACTTGTGAAGTTCGCCTGTCTTAAAGACCTGTGTCTACAATACCCGCCAAATTGTCCCTCTCACAGTACTCTCAGGACACTTATGGCAGTGTAAGTGTGTGGTGAGGCCACACCACTGAAGACATTGAGGATATCCCAGCAAACACAGAACGTTTGTGGACGTTTTTAAATGGTTCCACAAAGGTAATACTGTAACTTTTGACATAAATACGTATATCTAATGTTCTTAAAACCAAAGGATATAACTAAAAACATATATTCTTGAGACACAGTTTTTTAAGATTTATGTAAAAATTTAAAAATAATAGTGAATGCTATGGTATTATAATGTTTTCATGCTTTATATTTAAGAATAAATAATTTTCAGTCAACATTTAGTTTTTTTTGTTTACTTTCTGTAAAGCTATCCAATTTACGTTCTTATAACATAAATATAACATTTATATGACGTCAGTATAACGTTATTTACACGACATCATTACGTTATTATGATGTTATATTAACGTATAATTCCTGTGTGAAAACCAGAATATATATTGAACTTTATGTTTTAAACCTTGTAAAGTTATCATAAAACTTGGAATAAGACGGTAAGCATGCTTTACTTATGAAAATATACAAACAAATCAACAAAAACATTTTAACATAAAAAACATAAACATAACATAAATTAATTGCATGCATGGGAGTTAACTGGAACTCTGTAATATTGCATACATGAACCTTAAGGTACAAACCCAGTGTATTTACTCATGCAGTTCTTTCCTAAATCTAAATTTTTCCAATTTTTACACTTTGTTTCGAGTTCTGTCTTGTGTTGCTACTTTTAATACCCCATTAATGTCCCCTTTGTTATGTCCATTCATCCCATTGTGCACCTCTACCATATGTCACTCCTAATTCTTTGCTTTTCTAGAGAATGTAATATAAGCTTTGACAATCTTTCTTCATATGACAGGTTAACAGGTAGAACAAAGATTACCATTTATATATGGATAACTATTATAAGTCGGTTTGAATGAGTGAATTGCTGCTTGAAGATAGGTATATACACCTGTGGTACTATCAGATTGCATCGTGGTGAGCCTAAAACCCTTCAGATCCAAGCAAAGGGTAAAATGCCAGCAGATACAATTGCGAACACATTGATACCAAAATGAAAGACATATGACGAGAATTGAGGTAACCAAAGTGAAAAGAGTGTTCACATTACATTGCACTAGAGTGCTCCCGGGTTACTTTCTCTCACTTTCTCTGTTTTGTGCGGATGGTACACCTTGCTTTTGGAGTTTATATGCATTTAAACCTGTAGATAATTCTATTGCTAACACATTGATACCAAAATGAAAGACCTAGGATGACAATTGGGGTGACCAAAATGAAAAGAGTGTATACATTTTATCGCTCTTGTGCGCTCCCTGGTAACACACTCTCGCTTACTCTGTTTGTTGCGGATGGTAAGCCGGGCTTTTGGAGTTTATATGCCTTTAGTCCTGTAGAGAATTCTATTGCGAACACATTGATGCCAAATTGAAAAAACTAGGATGAGAATTGAGGTAACAAAGTTGAAAAGGGTATACACTTTTCAGTATTATCACGCTCTCTAATGTAATGAGAGTTGCCTGAGGGTGGCTCAGCTTTCTTTTTCTGGTACCCTTGGCCTACATTCATCTTGTCGGCGGGTGGAGCGCGCTGCTGTCTTTGACATTATATGCACATAGTTCTGTTGGGAATTCTATTGCGAACGCATTGATACCAAAATGAAAGACATAGGACGAGAATTAAGGTGACAAAGTTGAAAAGAGTATACACTTTTCAGTATTTCCGCGCACTGCCAGGGAATGTCCAAACAAAAATGGAGAGAGTGGAGGGGTAACTTGCCCAAAACGCGAAAGTGTTTGGGGAGATTAACTTTCGTTCAATACTATTATGCAAAAGGAGCCACACATCTATGGTTCATCCAATAAAATCAGCAGACTTCTAGATGTTACTACTGCTCGGCTTAGACTCGGTTACAAGTATTTCTGGGAATTCTCATTATCTGCCGATGTAGACCTGACCAAATGTTAACTGTCAACAAAATTATTTGCACACCCCTCCGTCACTATGTGATAGTGAATTCAGAGACAATTCTATAACCAATGTACCAACGATGTGTCAATATTTCATTCAAAATGATCTGGTACCAGAAATTTTAGA